>NC_064634.1:357599008-358200727 GCF_023864275.1 Schistocerca cancellata
CCCAACTGATCTTCCCCGAGACCGGCTTCTACTAGTTTCTCCATTCGTCTGTAAAGAATTCGTGTTAGTATTTTGCAGCCGTGGCTCATTAAACTGATAGTTCGGTAATTTTCACATCTGTCAACACCTGCTTTCTTTGGGATTGGAATTATTATATTCTTCTTGAAGTCTGAGGGTATTTCGTCTATCTCATACATCTTGGTTACCAGATGGTAGAATTTTGTCAGGACTGGCTCTCCCAAGGCTATCAGTAGTTCTAATGGTGTTGTCTGCTCCCGGGACCTTGTTTCGCCTCAGGTCTTTCAGTACTCTGTCAAACTCGTCAGGCAGTATCGTATCACCCATTTCATCTTCAGCTACATCCTGTTCCATTTCCATAATATTGCCGTCAAATGCATCGCCCTTGTATAGCCTATATACTCTTTCCACCTTTCTGCTTTCCCTTCTTGTCCCGATTATTAGCACGAAAAACAACAACGCAATGTTCATGGCTGTGCTCGTTATCTCGTGTCCTTTTCCTGTCCCTCTATAGTCAGATTAAAATTACTTGGTAGGTGATGTCTGTCACTTACCACTTCAGTGTTGCCACATCCTCTGCCGTCTATCGCTCGTTTATACCGACAAACAAACACGGCTGGCCGCTTCACAAATGCTGTTACGCGTAAACGCGGAACAATGTTGGAAGCAGCCACCGCGGGGTATGACTGACGGAAACGGGAGAGTTCCTGCCGACAGCTAAATTTAAGATACCAGTGACCGAACTGCAGCAGACGACGCGTTTCGTAGCCCTGAATCGAAACTCACGTCCTAACCTAACCACAACTTCATGACCGCCTCTTTGGCCGAGCGGTTCTAGACGCTTCAGTCCGGAACCGTGCTGCTGCTACGGTGGCAGGTTCGAATCGTGCCTCGGGCATGGATGTGTGTGATGTCCTTAGGTTAATTAGGTTTAAGTAGTTCTAAGTCTAGGGGACTGATGACCTCAGATGTTAAATCCCATAGTGCTTAGAGCCATTTCAACCATTTGAACAACTTCATGATGTACTATGTATCCGAGAAAACGACGAGGAACAATCTGCGGCAGAACCAAAATCACGATCGCTTTGTTCACGGTGTTTAAACTAATCTCTTCGAGCAAACTCAAGGCAGACAAATTTCAGTTTCAGAGATAAAAGTAAACTGTAATTTCTCGCTGTCATTGATTACCTGAAACTGTCCTCACATAGGCTACACGAGCTGCCGCGATAATAGCCGATGAGGTGTCCTGGTTGGCACTTGGTTACAAATAATACGCCTATTCCAGTCGAAAAAAGAATGATACGAAGACAAACAAGAGCAAATAAAAATGTCAGTACGATAACGAAAATGATGTGACAAAGAACCAGAAATAAAAAAAAATTACGTTTAATCATATTTCTTGAATAAAAATAATAATCAATCTTTTGATTCAATTTAGAAAAGTAAAAATTTTGTACCACTTACGGAGATTTGAAACTATGTACTTTAAAGCTAACATACTGTCGTCTGCGCTACGCCACTAAACTGCGAAGAGTAGTTTCCTTTCTGACTAGTGACATAGTTGCAACGGTTAAGTGTAGCCTTGAATAATTCGGCTTCACGTATTGTCGTGCGAAGTTTATCTAATGGAAGGCAATCCCTGTGATTGTAATAACTGTATTTGTGACACTGAATCGCGTCTTGTGCTGAAGGCTCCAGTAATGTTGGGTTAGTGCTGTGTATGAAACACGTGTATTTCGTTAGCATCGGTGTGTGTGTGTGTGTGATGCTTTTGGGTGGTTATCAAGTGTGGCGAAATACGAAATAGAACCTGAAGACAAAGGGTTTGAAGTCCAAACACATCAAGAAAGAAAGCCGGACAACGAATTGGAAGTGAACTAATTGTTATGACAGTTTGTCAGTGGCGAATGGTTCGGGCATGAAGTTGAGCGCTCTGACTGGAGGAAACCAGCTACAACACGTGAAGTGTCTACTACCAAGTAATTTTAATCGAAGTGTAGCATAATGTCTGTTCAGACACACGTGGCGGTAGTAAATGAAATGAGCGTTTGTCGTCATTGGCCGCCATGGTGCAGGTCTTATTACATTCGACGGCACATTGGGCGACCTGCGCGCCGTATGGGGATGAAATGATGATGAAGACAACACAACACCCAGTCCCTGAGCGGAGAAAATCCCCGACCCAGCCGGCAATTGAACCCGGGGCCCTTAGGACGGCAGTCCGTCACGCCGACCATTCAGCTATCGTGGCGGACGTGATGGTAGTGAACACTGTAAACAGTCTACGAATACTCCTTCGCCTCTGTTAGCTTTCCGTAGCTGTGGTGTAAACCAGGCTTATACAATGCCTGACAAAAAAAAATGAAGCACCCATAAGAGATGATCGAATGTCATTGTGACTTCGTACCTGTATACATCATCGGTAGTACTTAAATGATGTAGGCTTGTAGTTATCTGCAGTACGTAGAATGGCCACCAGAATATAGTGTTGTTTGTGTTTAGGATTTTTACCAGGTCTCGTACGATATATGAGGCGCTAACAGTGTCAGATGTTGAGTGAACATTGTAGGACAGTGTTTGGAAAGGGCCTCATTATGGTTCTCCATCTGACTGGCTGGTCAGATGGTGCAGTATCTAGACGAGGTCCACTGGGATGTGGCAGTGGGCCGATGTTGGACTGAATGGTAGAGTGAGGGCAGGCACAGTCGTCAAATTCCCGACTGACCACGGCTGTCCATCGGCATATTGTGCACCAGGTGCATTGTAACCCCTTCACAGCTGCACTTGCCATCCGACAGCAAATAATGGACTCCATGCAACATTCTGTGTCATATTGCACCATTGGTCGGGACTACCAGCGGATATGTGAAAATTGCACCCAGTGAAAATCGCATCCAGCCAGAAATCTGTGAAATTCGCACCTAGTTTTGCTGGAAGCTACCTGCTCAAGGGCAGAACCTACATACACTTCTGGAAGATGTCACCCACTGGGACACATCGTACGTGCACTCGGGAAGTCCTCGTCCACTCAAGCGACTGACCGCTTGGCTAGTCACTATGTGCGTGCGTGCGTGCGTGTGTGTGTGTGTGTGTGTTTGTTTGTTTTCAGCTCGTTCCCCTTGTGTCTCTGTGTGTTTATATGTTCGATATGGAACTGTCAACAAGCACCCACAGTAAACCATGTGCCCACTATGTTGGTTCTCGTTCATCGAAAGAGAAGCAAAGCAGAGGAGACTGTGATATGGCCCTGTTCCAATCGTAGAACAACATATTGCCCGAGGAATGCTGAAGACCAAAGACTGTGTCGTGCTTAGTTCAAACGAGCATCAATGTGGAGCACCGGATGACGCTCGCTTAGAAGTAAAAAACATGTTGAATCAGGCGAAGAAGAGATCACGAGAGGGAGTGACTTAGAGTTATGCGAACCGAAGAGTTATGCGACTTGAACAATCGAGGACATGATTTTGTTACCGAAATGCCAGAACAGCAAGCAATGAAGAGGATACGAGGGTAATTCCAAAAGTAAGGTCTCCTATTTTTTTATAAGTACATAGACCTGTTTATTTCTACAATTGCTTACACCAGTTTATAGCTTGAACATTTAGGTATTCTTCGACATAATCACCATTTCTGTCGATGCATTTTTGTAGACGCTGTGGCAGTTTTTGTACGACCATGTCATACCAGCTCGCCGCTATGCTGTTCAGAAAGTTATGAAGTGGCGTGATTGTTGCTTGGTGTCAGGTGTAAAGTGGTATGCCGAGGTTTCGTCACCGGTGACAATTTAAGTTGTCCTGTTTGGCGGCAAGGCAGTGAAGAAATGTGCGGGAAGCATCAACTCGTTGCCGCATGTGGTCCTCAGTCAGCATGCGTGGCACTCATCTTGCGTACACCTTCCGGTAGTTCAATGTTTCCGTTAAAATTCTGTGAGCGGTACTTCGGGAAACCTCAGGAACCAACGTGCAGAGAACATCCAGGGTGATCCACCGATCTTCACGCATACTTTGCTCAACCTTCAACACTGTCTCCTCAGAATTTAACGGTCTAACGCTCCATTGTTCGTCGTGAATTTCGGTCCGACCAACTGCAAACTCTCTACACCAGTTACGAACATTTTTGACATCCTTGCGCGACTCATCATACACTTCCGTCAGTTGGCGATGGCTTTCAATCGACACAGTGCCCTTTGCGTTCAAAAACCGAATAACTGCGCGCAATTCGCACTTGGCGGTAACATCCAACGGGAGCTCCATTCTCAACGGCTCAGCGCGGCGTGCGCATGTTTACACACAGCGCGTGAAGCACTCTTCATAACAGTGTGACCAACTGCCACACAGAGTTCTCTACTTACAAAAAAAAAAAAAAAAAAAAAATAGGAGACCTTACTTTTGGGATTACCCTCGTATTATACGTGCGCCGGGCCAAATTACACGGCAACCAGAAAGAGCCAGAAACACGACAAGAAGTTGATCTTCAAGCAGAGTTACTAATCACGAATGGCGGCAGCACTTTTCTCTTAAGTGATGACAATTTTGGAGATAGGATCATAGTTTTTAGCATAAAAGCAGGAAGAGAGGCTCTGAAGACTAAACAAGACTTTTTATGGATGGGATCTTCAAATGCTTTAGCAAGCAATTTTCACAAGTATATATACTGTTGATGCAGACTTCGGAAGTTCAGAGTACGAAACAAACATCTATCCGGTGGTTTTTGCATTCATACCAAACAAAAGCAAAGAAACGTGTATCCGTCTTTTCCGCAGTGTTGTGGATAATGTACCAGAACGGAAACCTAATAATGTCACCGTTGTCTTCGAATCAGCTGCCATTTCCATATGAAGAAATCTCTCTGGAGGAAAGTGCAAGACTTGGGACTTACTTGCGAATATAGAGAAAACGAAGTAAGGTTGCAAATTAGCGTGTGTGCGGCTCTGGCGTTCTTCCGACCTGAAGATGTCTTCGATGGCTGGCTCGTGATACATTTACAAGCACCGGATAGCGCCAAGATTTCCCAGTTTTTCGACTATTTTGTAGATAGATGGTTGGAAAATGAAAACTCGATCAGTCTTTAGAACTGCTACAGACGGCAACGCTGTAGAAGGTTGGCGCAACAAGATTAATAATCTTATCGGAAAACCGAACCCTAAAATTAAAGACGTGACAGAGTGTATGAAGACAGAAACAGAGAACTCGGCATGTGCATTAATGAGGCCATAATAAAGTATGGAAGGCAAACGAAAGAAAACAACTTATACGAAACTTGATGAAAGGCTGGAAAAAAATTGTAGAAACGTATGGTGACATAATGGCATGTTTGAAGGCAATCTCGTCCAAAAATTTGAATTAAGCCATATGTTAGTGTTGGACGATACACATGAAAAGAATGTACAAAATGTAAAATCTCGTAGTAACTTACGTATTTAAAAATAAAATATAAGATTTAAAAAATTAAATACAAAAATTAAAAATACAAAAAAACTGGTTTTAAACACGCCTAAATGACAGTTTTCTCTTGCCATTTAGCCAGTCCAAAGCCTGGATAAAGTATGATAGGAGTCTGTTTATTACGAAAAATCCACAGACACAACATTATCATTTCGTATAAGAAATGACGTTTCATGTATGGAGTACCACGATTAACTGTTTGATATTTCTTTTATTTTCTCTCTGAGCAATAACAAAATTTGCACGTATGACTTGTATCGGCCAACGTTGGCCATCTCCATAAACAATGTAAAACATGCATATAAAATTACAAACATATAATTTAAAAATCGTATCTCTTCTACTTGTCAAAAGTATACTTTAAAATAAAGTATGTCTTATATATCATGTATACGTAATGTGAAGTACATAACATGCTTTGTCACACAATGTGCGAAGATGAAGGCGCCCTGTGCAAGGGCTGTGCGTATGTAGCACTAGGTGTGACATGAGAAGCCGTTCTTCAGCTGATTGCACCTATATTCGTGCCTAACCCAGAACTTTTAGTTAGTATGACAACGCGTCTTAGATACATTACATGTACCATATGCTAATCCACGGCTGTGGGCCATATTTTGCGTTATGTGTATTTTAAAGTGTTATTTGTGAAGTAGAAGTGGTTATCTCTTTAAATTCTGTTTGAAAATAGGTTTTTCTGTTTTCGATTGTAGTTTCTGAAGATACAGTACTAAGTAAAAATCATCTAACAGAAAAAAATGATCATTTCTGATAAGTAATGTGGCCTTGCGAATCCCATTCGATCATCACTAGCCCACTTCACCTGTACACCACATATGTTTGCGGCAAAACATTTCCAAGCCAAATGTGTTTACGTCAGTCACGCTATGTACTAACAAAAGCAAGATAGTTGATGTGAGTGGAAGTCTCCTACATTTGCATTCTACAAGGAAAAAAAATTAGCAAGAACAAAAGAAAATCATGGATGCGTTCTTTTTTAAAGCAGGCGAGCTGCTTCCGAAACTTTAGCTTGTTAACTGATACTGGGAACGTACCTTTTCCAGAATGCCGAAATCCGATTTCGGATATATCGTTTAAACGTAATTCGCCCGAGAATTGGTAAAACTAATACCACTATTATCTACCATATACGAGTTGCAACCGTTCAGTTTTCGGCTAGTAGGGTTTCATCTTCCTCTTTCACGACCTGAAAAAAAAAACACATTTTTAAAAGTTTGCATCAGAGCTGCTATTTATTTAGTGTTGGCTGACAAGTTTCGGGCTTTGCCTATTTTCAGATGCCATCTGTTGCCGAGAATAAAAGTTGTAGTAAGTCCATGCGTCGAATGTGGATAATAAATGTAGCCTATCAGTAATAGTATGGTTCATATGGTAACTGCTTAGGTATTTTGTATTTAGGATGTGTTTGGTGTGGACAGTTCTGTTCATGTCATGACACTTATATGTATCTCACATCTGCGTTAAAGTGTGTCACAATTGTAGTTACGCCTTACTGCATGATATATATTTTCCTTAATTGCTGTGCCTTCACTACCCAGCTTGATGTGATTCACGCGAAAACTACATTTTATGTACAATGGAGAAGTTTCTCAATGAACTACATTGTGCGTCACGCTGGTTTATTTATCGGAAATATTATCACAATTTTGACAGATGTTGATGCAATGAATTTTATTATGTCTTATATAATCTTTGATGTATTCAATTTACATCGCGATTGTAGTAAGATCAATGACTATATCCAGTGTGAGACTGATGTCCCATCACATCACAGTTGTACAAGAAATATTTCGTTTCCTTTCAGCACTATTTGAAAGCAAACGTACTGTTTAATTTTTATTTCAATGAAATCTACATACAGTAGTATTCTGCTGTTATAATTCTCGCTGTATAGATTGCGATTCATATGCTGATTAAGGTACTCGTGAAGGTTTCTATGAATTGTTAGTATTCGCATATTTGATGATTAATGCATGGTGGATTGCCTTTCATGTGCTGATTAAGGTGCTATGGAAATTTTCTGTGATTTTTCTGCTGCGCTATTCTGTTTGGTTGATTTAACATTTGTTCTGGGAGCTTAGTCGTGTGAATGTAGATTTGTACGGGTATTTCTTCTAGCATTTCAGTCAGTTGTCCTTTGAAGACATCTGTAAAGTAGTGAAATCTCTCGATATTTTCAGTGGAGTGTGTATTATTCTCTGAGGTGCGTGCTGAAAACTGAAAGATATTTTCGCTTCTGTTTATGTATCCTGGAGTTCAACGGGCTGCATATCTACGCCTCACTCTCATCGCGTGTTACTCTTTATCTACAATGTGAAGGAAGTTGCGGTTTTGTACCAACACTGAACGACATTAACTAAAGCTATACAAGGAAAGTTATTTAATTATGTTACAGTTTAAGAAATACGACATTCTGTATAACAGACGGTTCACTTTGGAGGAATTTGGTGAACATAGCTCCAATCATTGTGACGATCTGCAAATGCAGTTTCGAGAAAATGAGAAAAGTTTGTTCTCAGTGTTTTTGACCCACCGTATGGCTCTTTTAGAACATGCCAGCAACATTATTCTTGCTGATCAGCTGCTCCTTCATCCTCGGTAGATTTTTTTCAGGAATCTTTTCATTACTCTGCACCGTTAGTGCTGACTTTCGCAACCCTTTCAGCTTCAACTAATTGCTAACAATCTTTGGCATTCAACACAGGTATCATATTATTTCCTGCTCGGATGCCGAATTTGTTCATTAGTTTTGTCTTGGCAATTACAACATCACTGAAACAGATGACAGCATCTATTACACAGCTTTCGAACAAACACTGTTTTTGGTACTCATTGCCACACGCAGCTGTTGAAACTCATTAGGGTTTGGTGTATGGCCATGTAGACATCTGCTAAGTAATTTTGCATCTGCAAAGTCCCTGTATATTGGCTTTATTGTTTCCATGATTGTGGCAGGCAAGAAACGTTTATGGTGATATTCCTTGCCTGTCGCATGACCGTAGCTGATTCGCAGACGTTTGTTCTAAGAGCGTTTAAGACCAAATCAACAAATGAAAAGTGGATAAAAGATGCAGTTTTTGAAACGAGAGAAATTTGTCTTTCAGATGGGGACAAAAATATGTTTTCGAAAATTTCAGCCATTTCACGTCCAGGTTTCCTTAAACGCCCATCTAGCCAACGTAGACTTAATTACATTCGTTGCATTTTTTTTTTAACTGCCAGAATAGTTACATCGTCATGATTTGGCTACTTTATAAATGATGTTGGTGTCGAGTGTGTTTCTGTCAAAATTGCGATAATTCCTGCAATAAATAAGCCAGCGTAATCCAGTAAGAACAAATTGTTCACTGTATATAAAATATAGTTGTCACGTGGACCACATCATGCTGGGTAATGAAGGTACCACAATTATATATACAGGTTGAGTCACTAATTGTTGCCACCTAGAATAACTTCGAAAGTATGACAGTAGCTGAAAAGTTTGTGGGACAAATGTCGTGTAGGACAACGGAGGCCATGATATGACATTGGTTTTTTGTTTCTAGGTGGGGTCGCGTCAGAGATATGAAAGTCAGCTTTGCTTTATTATTATTTTTTTTAATGTGATGCTATAGTTTGGTACTTATTTTCTGATAGCGGCTATCGAGACGTATCCAATGATGTGTAACAGTAAGGTCTTTGAAGGTCAACGAAGATCACGAAGGTGACATGAACGTCCATTTACAGAAAGTGTTTTAAGTGATGACCATTGATCAATGCAGTGCTGCAATCTTCTAATCATGGATTGAGTGGTATTCCGTATTACTTCGGCACTTACCGAAGCACATGCTCTGACAATTCTCTCTCGTATATCGTGCAAATAGTCAATATTCGCTGAATATGGCGTATCCATCTAACGGGGGTTCGCCATATAATTCTGATGGAGGCCATCTGGCTGAAAGGTATAATTTTTGACAGTCTTTTTGTTGTGCCTGTCTGCGACTCAGCATCTCCACTATATGGTAACAACTTTCCTTCCACAATATTGTTGCAGTGTTCTACTAACTTGTCATGTATGATTCCTACAGCTATTTAGTATATGTACTAACAGTTTTTCCCTTCGATGCAATTATTTTGAAATTTTTATGGTATTTAACTTAGAAAAATCTTCAAAAATAGGATCTGAACCAACTGACTTCAAGGAATTGTTTTCAGTGATTAAAACTGACAGTCCACACAATCACTGTTGAGAAAGTGTTGGCCAAGTGCACAGTTATGTTAGACTGTTACCTAGGGTAGGCCTGTGGCGACTGTCGACCAAGTTGCGTATAACATCATTGTTTCTCAAGCTCTTCGTGAGCTATCTGTGGTCGCGCGTGAAGCGGTAAAGACGTGTGTATAATCAACAAGGTGTGTGTGTGTTTCAGACCAATAAAATAGTGCTTATTACATGTAGTATAGAGTATATCATTGTTGGATCCGGCAATCCTACAACATTAAACCCATACTGGTGACCCTGAATTTATTCGTGAGTGCTACAACAAACTCTCGTTCCATAGTACATAATGGATCGCTTGCTGCCCGCTGCACTGCACACGAGACAATTAGGTTTTCCAACGGACGCTCCACCATCCTTTTTTCGATTATCCACCTTGTGCTCACAATAGTTGGACGCAGTTTTCGAACACACCGACTAGCTGTACTCAACAGGACAGTGCTTCTGTATTCCCACAGCCACTTGTGCCGGCATCAGGTACGAGCAATAACTTTTCGTTATCGTACACGAATCAGGCGTCTTGTGGCAGTGTCCCATACCAACAGAACATTTTTCGTGCACAAAAATTTGCATGCGAACGTTTTACGTCGAGTGTGGATTTTCCACGTGCTGAACAACGGCCGACACAATGTGCTCAAACACCGGTCACTATGTTTACAAATTTCCGAAGTGCCAATGTGAACTTTCCAACCGGGTCAGTTGCGGTACAAATTGAGCCGGACGCTCAGAACAGGAAATGCCATGTTTATCCCGGAACTCCGGCATTTGCATCATGCTACAGGTGTTGGCACACCTGCGCTGCATTTTCCATATTTTGCTACAGAGTGCGCACGACTCACTCCGTGCATGCACGTGAACCCAACGCCGCCTGGTAGCCACCTCACTAACTCCTCTCCTACCAGCTCTCCAGCAGTGCCACCGCCGGAGGAATCGACAAACACGACCCCGTCCACTGCCGCTTCGGCCTCAGGCAGCTGGACCAGTGATCTCTATAGTCTATACTAACTGGATGGCGAACTTCGGCTGTCACAGTGTGCCGTCGTCTGTTAGCGCCGTCATATTGCAGTTAGGCAAGAAGCTGTGTGTGATATTTTAGTTAGAAAGTCGGCACTCGTTTTCGTTCGGAAGTATCTACATTCTTCTTCTTCTTCGGTTATCAACCCACAGGTTGGTTGGCAGCAGCACGCCATTCCGTTCTTTTGTCAACTTTCTTCTTCATATCTGCATAGGTCTGGCACCCGATGTCATTTATTACTTGTTGAATGTAGCTTAATCTAGGTCGTCCTCGGCGAGTTCTTCCTTCAATGATTCCTTCTAATATTCTCTTAATGAAATTGTTATGCCGTAAAATGTGACCTATGAAGGTTATTCTTCTTTTCTGTATATTTCGCCAAAGAGATCTGTTTTCTTTCACTCTTCTGAGGACATCTTCGTTTGTAGCCTTGTCTCGCCAGCTGATTTTTTCCATTCTCCGGTAGCACCACATTTCGAATGCCTCTAATCTTCTCTTTTCTTCTTTTCCACAAGTCCAAGTTTCACATCCGTAAAGGGCTGTGCTCCACACATAGGTTTTCATGACTCTCTTTCTTACGTCTAAACTAACATTTCTACTCGTCAGTAAGTTTCTTTTTCCATTGAATGCTATTTTGGCAAGTTGTATTCTGTTTTTAATGTCACTTTTGCTCCTTCCATCTGCTGTTATTTTGCTACCTAAGTAGTTAAATTCTGTAACCTGCCCTAGTTTCTCTCCCTTTATTGTTATTCGTATGGGTTCATTGTAGTTCAGGGCGCCACTCACCATCACTTTAGTCTTTTTCTTATTTATTTTCATTCCATACTGTTCTTTTAAGGTGTTTTCCATTTCATTGAGTGCGGCTTCTAAATCTTCTTTCCTTTCTGTAATTATGGCGATATCATCTGCATATCGCAACATATCTATTTTCATTCCGTTAAGTTTTATTCCTACTTCAATATTCTCTCTTATTTTGTCTATTGCTTCTTGGATATATGCGTTGAAAATTACTGGAGATAGTGGGCATCCCTGTCTCACTCCTTTCCTTATTCTTGCTGTTTCTTCTTTGTTTTCCTTCTTAACTAAGGCTGTTTCATTTTGGTATATTTTAAAGATTATCCTTCTATCATTATATTTCAGACCAGCCTTCTTCAGAATTCTAAACATTTCTGGCCATACAACATTGTCAAATGCCTTTTCGAGGTCTACGAAGGCTATAAATACTTGTTTGTTTTTGGAAATTTGTTTCTCAATTATTAGTCTTAAAGATAAGATTGCTTCCCTCGTCCCTACACCGCTTCTAAAACCGAATTGGTCTTCACTTAGAGTGCTATTCAATTGGTTTTCAACTCTTTTCAAAATTATTCTTATTAGAATTTTTGATGCGTGTGAAAGAAGACTGAGTGTTCGATGGTTTTCACAGTCCATAGTAGATGCTTTCTTAGGTATGGGGAATATGATGCATTTCTGATAGTCTTCAGGAACTTCACCTGTTTTGTATATTTTCTGTATGAGTTGTAGTAATGTAGCTTTCATTTTGTCTCCTGATTTCTTAATTAGTTCAGAAGGTATATCATCAACACCTGCCGCTTTCTTATCTGGTAGTTCTTTTAGTGCTTTTTCAAATTCATCTTTCAGAATTGTGTCCCCTAGTTCTTCTTTCTCTACTTCTTCGCTTAATTCTATCATATTATCTGTTAGAGGGTCTCCTTGATATAGCTCTTCAATGTATTCTTGCCATCTCTTCAGCGTGTCATATCCAAATAGTACCTTGCCCTCTTTGTTCTTTATAGTTCCTGAAGATTTTACTTTCCGTTTAGCAAAGTTTTGTTTTATTGTTCTGTAGGCCAAGTCAGTTTTTCCTTTAACCATGTTTTCCTCCACCTCTTTACAAATGCTGTTGAGGTAATTTTCTTTTGCTTTCCTAGATTCTCTGTTTATTTGGTTTCTAAGCTTTCTATATTTGTTTTCGCTTTGCTCGTCAAAGGCATTTTTGTATAGTCTTCTTTCTTCCATTAGACAAATTATTTCAGGTGTTATCCACTCTTTCCTGTTTACAGGTTTGGCTTTCCCAATAAATTCTTCTGCTGCTTTATGTATGCCTTCTTTGATTTGTTTCCACTCCTCGTTAGTACTCCCGGGAATAATGTTTGATGCCATCTCATCAGTTTTCCATGCATAAGGGATCACTAGTTCTTCAGACTTTAGGTTATCTCTGTTCCATACTTTGTTCTTGACGATAATAAAACTAACTAGATTAACATTAAAGCAACGAACTACCAATTTCGTTTTACGCTCATGAACACTAAAGTCTACTGTAATATCGTAAATATAAAGTACCTAAAAGCGAAACAATATTTTTCCCAGGCGTAAGGAACAGTTTTATTCAAATATGTAATGCACTTCTCAGTGGCGACATCATCTTTGGCGTCGGCAAAAAACGTAATGGGGTTTATTTAAACGTGAATTTAGATATCTACAACAATGTGCTAATTATTGTCAGGCACAATATGAAACAACCAAAGTTACGTGTGACACTGACACGATAATTGTTCTCTTCTTTTACTGAACTAATTCGCATATACCAACGCGGAAATTGCGATGAAATCAGTTAGTTTAAAGTGCATATTTAACTGAGATATAACGTATATAAACAATTCAGTCAATCTGGGTAACTTTGCACCACTTTTTTCTGTCTTTTTAAAGTACTGCACACACAATCTACATCACAACAGACACCAAAATTTCAGCCGTATTGCTAAGGTGTGCTTGGCAATGAGGTAATATGTACGAGAGACTCTCTCTTGGAGTAAAATTTCAATTTTAATACTGGTACAAAATTACTCAGTCATTCTGGGTCACTTTAGTCTTAAAAAACATAGTATTTTCCCATATCTAATGTTCTGAATAAATTTACATCCCAACAAAAGGAAATCAGGTGTTAATAAGAAGTAAAAACAGTGTTGATTCAGTTTCCAGATTTACTTTGAAATAGCAATTTATTCGTATCAACCTGACTTTGTTTAACTTTAATCACTGTCAGAAAGCTCACTTCACAGTCAAAGCAATTGAAGAAAAAATCACAAGCCTAAGAGCTTTTAGGGAGGTGGAAAGACATTTGAATGAATCAGAGGTAATAAAAACGTTACATTTGGTACAAACTAATACAAACAGGTGGAACACCAGCCATTTGAAACAAGAATAGCAATTGATACAGAGATACTACGATTAGTTAAAAGTTATCCGATTGTAATGTTCCAAGGAACACCTTCATATGTATATGTACTTTTTTATCATTTGTAAAATGATGAATACTGTAAACGTTAAGCATGAGCAAGGGTATTGAAATGAGAACACAAAAACAGATTGAAACACGAAATTTATTTTTGTCATTTCCATACATTTTTAACCACTGCTGCAATGTTATAGGCACAACACTACACACATTACTGAATAAAATAATCTTACTGAGTTTTTGTCTTACACTAGTTGTATTGTGACCTATTTTCTCAAGTGAAAACCTTTTCCCATATGTTTTCAGCTGCATCTGAATGTACCTGGATGCAATCTTACGTACAAGCAGTGTCTCATGCAAATTTTAGATTTCGCGTTCATTATGGAAGTCATGGTCAAGTTTATGGAATGAATAGTTCACAAATTTTTTAAAAACACACATGACAATCTTACTAATTAAATGCTTTTGCCTCATGTCACCATTGACAACAAACATTTGAAACAATTTTTCTGAGTGCTCCACCACAGAGTATACAGCATTACTTGTTTCAATAAGCTTGCCTCGGCTTACAAATTTTGTGAATGAGCTCTTTTCTGCAGTACTAAGAAGTGCAGATGTTGCATCATTACAAACAACGGGTGGCCTAAGAATGTTGAGGCAGTCTTTACATGTAACTTGTTTTGAAATTGTGAGGGCAACGTACCTTGCAATGTAGTACAAAATGTTCTGCTTGTATGTGGAAAACAGAGTACCCTCTTCAATAAGTGAGCACCATTTTTCTACTTCGTCTAAAAACATACAATAATCATCTACAAGAGGACACTTTTGTGATCGGAAATCATACAGTCCTACAGGTACCGTTGAGCACTCACTTCAACTGATATGAATTTGGGTTGTTATTCCAACCCCCTCTAGATCTCACACATGAGAAGAAGAGTTCAATATGATCTTGGGAAAACTTATATGTCAATAAATATTGCAGAGGAGAAATTTCCCAAGTCATTATTTCCAGTGCAATGGCTTTAATCGAATGCATGTTCAAAATTATGCCAAAGGCAAAAGTATTTCTTGGGTGCTGCAGGAGAGAAACACCATTTACTTTTAAACTTCTTATATAAGATTCTGTCTGATGAAAAATATCAAGCCAATATGCCTGATTACTGAGTTTCAGGCTGGCTTTATATCCTGAAGCTAGAGGATTTCTGGAGTTAAAGACATCAAAAATTCTGTCTATAAACCTCAAAAACTCCTGTTGTCTCACTACCATGGAATCTGGGATTGCCAGCTCTTCTCAAAAAATCTATAGTATCTGCAACACTAGAACTGAGTGTTTGAATTGCTAAGCTGACATTCATCTTTTTATTAACATAATTAATATGTTTCCTGACAACTTGTTAGCAAATGTCATGCCTTTCTCAATTTGCAACTCATTTAGTTCTTTTAAGTACTGCCACTTAATATGGCCATTTGTAGACTACTTCTGCTAATGCATTTCGAGCAAGTTTCACTAAATGACACATATCCAAAACACAGTAAACATTGTGGTTTGAAACTGGGTGAAGGAACTGAGAAGAAAACGTTTTGATGAAAATTAATACTGCATCCCAGTGAATGAAGAGTACTTACAATTGTCCTTTTGCCCCATCGCAAGTGACAGCCCAAATTCTGATGCCTGAATTGCTTAGCCTCTCCAGAGCAGAGTTTATTAACTTCGCCTGCACACTACCATCAAAGCCATTCACTAAAAAATACGCTACAGGACACTTAAATTTACCTTTTATGGACACAAGCATAAAAACTAATGCCTCTGAAGCTTCTTTCACTTCTTTTGATTGTTCAACTTCTCCTCCAAAATCTACAAAACCTGTATACCTCTTAGTTTCCTGATCCCACACTACCTGTTTTCTAATTGCCATACTGTCTATTATGAGGCTAGAATCTTTAAATTCAGTTCTCACTTGATGTTTAAATTCAAAGTACCTGAACACATCACTTAAAAAACCAGGATCACAATTCACAGTCTCTGCCCAACAAGAAATCGGTGATTTGTGAGGCAGAGGCATTAATGTCTGTAAATATTCATACGCCTTAGGAAAGTAAAAATACACTGTCATTGCAAACATTTTAATGTCTGTTTTGTACCTGTTTCCCTTGGATGACACACTATTATTCAACAAATTGCACACTAATTCCACTTGAGTCCCTGTTTGTTGATTCAGGAATTCATGCAGCTTCTCTGTTAGATGACTCTTCTTTTTCAGAGCACTTATGATGTCTTTCATTGAATAGTTTTTCTTCTCTTCTCCTAATTTTTTCCTGCAGGCTCTTGATTTTTCATCTCAGTGTCTCCACAACATCTGGTAAAAAACTGCATGTGTCAGTGGCCTTGTCAATCATTTCTATTTGTGTTTGAAATCCACATTCCTTAGATGTTTCACAATTCTGAAAAAGCTGAAACAAGAATATAATACAAGTAGTACAGGCATGAAACAAAGTTTGGCAAGAAAACAGAAACAATGTTTATGTGAAGTGACTAACCTGTTCAATATACTCATGAGTTTATACAGTAGGCTGTTCAGTTGTTATTCTAATCTGTCGCCTTGGTTGCTTTTCCTTGGGCATTAAATGCGTCAGAAACGCAAACTGTGATGGCACTGCATCATGCTTGAGATGCCTTCTCGAAGTACCAGGCCTTACTAAATAATCTTCTTCCAAGAAGTGATCTCCACATAAGAAACTAGCCCTTGTAGGTGTGAAACCTTTGCGTTTAGTGGCAATGACCCACTGTTTCAGCAAATCGCCTTTTTGCAGAAGAAGCCTGTCCAAAACCTAAGACATATTGTATCATGCATCACCTGGACGGACAGCGCTACACACCATTCTACTTGGTGTTATTTCCATTCCCACTCTGGCGATGCAGCTAAGAAATGTCGTTCCCCATGCACATTCCCAAACTAAAACTGCGACCCCACTCAGGAACTACAGGCCGCATTGCATAGCACAGATGCCTGTCTCTTAATACTTCTTCACCTCACACTCCAGGACGCTTGTAAGTGAATGATGCAGTGTCTTGCCTTTCGTTTCTTGTCAACACGGGGGTGGAGGTCAGTGTCATACTTTTGTCCCCAGGTATTAAATTAGAGTGCCAACCTTGCCCCCAACTTCGAGCAGCCAATAATTCATTGATCCAGTCTCATGGAATAATTAATTCAAACCTTAAACTGCAAGATCTTAACACTCTCTTACAGTAGACTTTCATTATCACTGATGTGGATGAACCCATGCTCGGGGTAGATTTTCTCTTAGCCCATGCTCCTTCAACCAACCTACAATGAGGTACACTAATCTTTATAGACCATACCACCGGTTCCAATATTTCTTCCATCTCATCCCAGAGTGCCACTCTACTGTGCGAGCTAGCTGAAGCGGCCGTTGCAGTGCTCTGTCTTAAATCACATGATGACGATCTTCTGGACAACAACGAACCCCTCTGCGTATGCATCGACGCTGTGCAAGCCAGGCTCACGGACGCTCGTAAGCAGGTCGCCCAGCTGTCAAACACGGCGATGCCCCCAGCCCCTCGCCGCCTCCTTGCATCTGCCGCCACGCTGCATGACTTTTCTATTGCCAGACAGAAGATGTGTTCATGACTCCATCAAGTACACCACCAAGCTCCATGACAGGGGCTACCAATGAATCACCGCCACTCCTGCTGATCCGATGGCCTGGGACACACAGGCTTGTGTATTACAGGTTAGTCATACTTCATCGGGTGCGGGTCAATCATCCTCATCAATGTTTGCGATCAACGACGGTACTGTCCATAGAATCAAGACCATGGAAGGTCCACCAGTGCTTGCAAAGGCTAGGCGGTTAAACCCAGAAAAACTTAAACATGCCAAAGTGATTATTCAGGAACTTTTAGACAGTAAGACTATTTGCCCTCCTCCTAGTTGTTGGTCATCACCACTTCATTTGGTGCCTAAGAAAGATGACACTTTCTGCCTCTGCAGTGACTATCAGGCACTTAACACCAAAACAATTTTAGACAATTATCCCATCCCATATTCAAGATTTTGCTTCCCAACTGTACGGGGCGCAAATTTTCAATGTCACAACTGCCCTCACCGCTTCCTAGGAACTGTAAATTACAAACACATTCCACATGCTGCTGACATAGAAGTCTCACTGACAGACGCTCTCGCTGGCAACAACACTTCAGGGTCTCAGGCGGTCACGTGGACTCCAGACATGCGATGTGCATTTGATAACCTCAAGACAGCCTTACAGATGGCTGTTATGCTCACTCATCCCATCCCCGATGCTCCCATCTCGCTTACTACAGACACGAGTGATACAGAAGTGGGGGCAGTACTTCAGCAATTTGTGGGTTCTGTCGCACAGCCGCTCAGATTTTTCTCCCACAGACTGTCCGCTTCCTAGCACAAATTGTTGACCTTGACTGGGAACTATTTGCTATATACACCGCTATCAAATATTTCCAAGACGATATCGAAGGGCGCCATCTCGTGGTATTTACTGACCATTAACCACTCATATACACTTTCCGCAACCCAGGCAAGGACTCATCCCCGAGACGTTTCCCTCATATGGACCTCATATGCCAGTTTACGAATGACATATATTACGTCAGAGGGGCAGACAACGTTGTCGCCGATTTTTTTATCTTGTGTGCTGGTATTATCTTCACAACTCGACCTCAGCAAACTCCCTAAATTGCAAACAGATGATACTGAACTTGCTGCATTGTGCTCCAATACTAATACAGGACTCAAAGTTGAGTTACAGACACTTCCTGGGTTCTCATCACCCATCTGGTGCAACATTTCAACAGGACGCATACATCCTGTGGTTTCTGCACCTCTCCTCTGGGACATTTTTAACAGTATTCACAACTTGGCGCACCCTGGCATACGCGCACAAATGTAGGACATCATGCACAGCCTCCAATTGGTATGTTCGATGTGGTAAAACGAAGATTTCAACACAAACACATAGATATCTTCAGGCCCTTACCCCCCTCAGGGTCCCTTTCGATACATACTGTCTGCCATTGACAAGTTTAACCGCTGGGGTAGAGGTAATTCCTCTCCCTACTACAACAGCCAATGAGGTGGCTCGGCCCTTCTATTAATGTGGATCTCGCGCTTCGGCTGCCCAGCTTTTATCACCACTGTCCAGGGGCGCCAGTTTGAGTCTATCCTCTTGCGGCAGCTTTGTGAACTGTGCGGGGTGAAATTACAACATCATACCGTCCTCAGAGCAGTGGGCTTCTTGAACGCGGGCACCAAAGGCTTAAAGCTGCTCTGATGTGCCGTGGAGATGAGTGGGCCAACGCCCTACCATGGGCAGTGTTAGGAGTCCGAGCCGTGTACAGAGAGGACCTTCGCATGTCTCTGGCAGAAGTACTATATGGAGAACCCCTCACACTCCCAGCAGAGCTAGTCGAGGCTTCACTCCTGGATCAAATCTGCAATTCGACTTTCGTTGGGCATGTTAAGCAGCTAATCACCAACATTCATGTGTCCCCTCCATGGCCGCACTCGCTTCCCCCTGCATTCCTGCATAAGAACTTGGCATCATGCATTCACGTCATGGTGTTCGATGACACCGTCCGACAGCCACTCTGCCCTCCATACTAGGGCCCACACAGTCATCTTGTGGTGTAACATGATGTTCGAAGTGCTCATTAACGGCACACCTCAAACTGTATCCGTCTGCCACCAGTTCTCTAGGAGAACTGCTCGGTACCCCACCCAGTCGGTCCCCACCTCCTGCTACATCAGCCTCCCACGAGGTATCTACCAACAGTCCGTGGGTGAGTGACGACCATCCCTGCATGTGGGACAGTACCTACTCCCATCACGTGAAAGTGCTACATGTGCGTGTGACATCACCCTACAGAGTGATGGGTGAGATGACTCCCCCTCCTACAGGCAGCCCCCCTACCTCTTCCCTGTTAGGATTTAGTGATGTATCAGGGGCCAGCCTCAAAACGTGTGATGTCACTGACAATGATTCGTGTGGAGATTGTCACCCACTCTACGGAAGTGGTAGTTAATGTCAACACTGACTTCATTTGCAGTTCTAAAGTGTTTTCTGTTGTGCATCGTGATAACGTGTTTGTATTCCATGAATGAGCCAGCTTCCCCAATGACAACTTGACCCACATTCACCACCTCCAGTCTGTTCCCTTGCCTGTTGGTACTGACCCGTCAGTGATAAAAGTCCTTCATGCCACAGGACATTCAGGTTCGCTAACCCAGCTCTGCACATTCCACTGTCCCCTCCCCAGATCATTACACTGCTGTAAGAGGATTCGTCCGGCCAGGCAGGACTGTATGCCTCCTCACTGGCTCAAAGCCTTTATTTGCTAATGTCATGTATTTTGTGTGTGTGTGTGTGTGTGTGTGTGTGTGTGTGTGTGTGTTTAATATTTGAAACCCTAAGAAACATATCAAAAGGATGAAAGGGTGCAAAGCTACTGTTTATTTAATATAATTTACCCTGGAATATCTTGGTTTAATTTAAATGTGACTACTTTCAAAACATATGTTTCCATTATATCTTCTAATTACATAAGGTATTTACTGAAAAAAAGTGAAGCCGTTCACAACCTGAAGGCTGGTTTGAACACTGCAGTGCTGCAATAGGCATGACCATACTGTAGATGACTCTGTCTTCTTCCAACATGTGAACTGAGTTATCCAGTTGCTGTAGCAGTACCACCAGTTTAACATGGACTCTGAATCACAGAGCAACTTAACATTTTCCACATTAACAGATTTTCGTAGTGGTGAAACAAGCAATAAGGAACATAAAGAATTGTAAGACCAATTGGGGATCAGACTTGTGAATTGATAGTCTGAGCCACCAAGCCACAAGTAATTTGTATGTATAAATGGAGTGGAAATTTTAAATAGGAGGTGCCGGTACTGATGTTATTCAGAAATGTCAACTATCACCTCCAACTTTTGCAGTGACAAAGCTGTTGTGCACACTTTGACATTGGTTCCAATCAGTCTACCGCCATTACATCCCTACATAAAAGGTGGTGGCAGCGGCAGCGGCGGCGGCGGTGGCGGCGGCATGTGTATCAGCACCCTATAAAAAGACATTAAATAATATTTCATGGCTTGCAGCCTTTTTTTAACTCATAATCTAATTTTGGTACATAAAAGAATAATTTTTATACTGTTTCTCCACATTTTATGATACGTATTATGCTCAAGATTTCAGAGACACTTCCTTTTACTGTAGTTGGTAATATGTGTCAGGGTTTACAGTGACAGTAAACTTGTAAAGTTGTAATAGATATGGATGCAGTTATTAATATTTTCAAAGTACTCACTGCATTGTGGCTCTATTTATTAGGAGCTCCTAAGAGGCTTCGTGAAGAGATTTATGTGGTGAATGTTAGGAAGTCACCTGTAGATGTTCAGTTTTTTTGCTTATCCTTATTTTGCTAAAATCATGCTTCACATATACTTTGCTAGTCTGTATGAAATTGTTGTACCATTGGTGTATTGACACTCATGAGGGGTGGAGGGAGGAAAGGGAGGGGGCAGTTTCTTGCCATATCACATTTGGAAGTCCCTTTGCACCACATGGTCTGAGCAAACTATTTAACACACTGTGTCTTTTCATTGACAATCATCATGACACAGCGTTCTTTATATCACCTGGAACGTAGACAAAAACTTGTTGAGATTGTGAATTACACAAACCAAAAATTGTTCATATATATTACTTAGTTCAAATGCTACAACACATTGAATTTCTAATATCTTTTGAGACCCCCTGTATATTAAAGGCTGAACAGATTCAGTTGGTTATAATTTCAGACTTTTTGTAAGCGGCACAGTTCCCTGTAATAAAACATTATTCATTGTAAATTTATAGAAGTACCCTGTCAAATTCCATATAAAAATATCAGTATAATAGTGGACTGGCAACTGGCTCTTACAGTATAGAAAGATTAAGCTATGCACTTATCATTAATTAATTAATTCATTCATTGTGTTCCAAAGATCTTGTAAAGGGGAACAGCCTTCAGGAATTCAAAATGAGTTAAGGCACACATTAACAAAACAAAAGCAAGTCATATAAGTTTAATCCCTATATGGTACGAACAATAAACTATCACTATAGAACATAACACTAGTCGCACTTATGCCAGATAATTTTAATCTGGTAAACTAGAAAGGAAGCTGCTACTCTGAAGAAAAACTGCAGCCTCCTGATCTGATCATCTTCTATTGGTAGTTTAATATTTTCTTTAGTACGCTGCTATTTTGCAGAGAAAATAGTTACATACATCTGTAAATATTGAGTTCTGTTTGTAGGACATTTTCCATCTGTATCTACATCTATACTCAGCAAGCCACCTTGTGGTGTGTGGCAGAGGGTACATTGTGTACCACTGTCACTTCCATCCTTTAATGATCAGTCACAAATAGTTCACTGAAGAACAATTGCCAATAAGCCTTTGTCTGGGATCAGATCTGTCTAATTTTATTTTCATGGTATTTTTATGAGATGTCCATAGGAGGAAGCAATAGATTTGTTGACTCTTCTAAGAGCATATGCTCTCGGAATTTCAACAATAAACTGCACCATGATGCAGAACGCCTCTCTTGCAACATTTCCCATTGAAGTTCATTGAAACTATAATGAAATGTGCTGCTCTTTTTACAATCTTCTCTGTTTCCTCTATCAGTCGTATCTGGTACAAATCTCATCCAGATGAGCAGTATTCAGTTATTGGTCAAACAAGTGTTTAGGAAGGTACTTCCTTTGTTGATCAACTGCATTTCCTGAGGATTATTCCAATGTATCTTGGTCTGGCATCTCCCTTTCCCGCAGTTAATTTTGTGTGATCATTCCACTTCAGATCGCTCTGTACACATTCTCCGAGATGTTTTATGGAAATAACTGTTGGTAGTTATTGTTCTGCTATTATGTAATCACACAGTAATGGGTCTTTCTGTCCATGTCTTCACAACATGTTACATTTGTTTGTACTGATGGTCAGCTGCCACTCCCTTTACCATGCATCACCCCTCTGCAGGTCTTTCTGCTTTTCAGTACACTTTCTTAGTGTCACGACTTCTCTGTGTACCAACAGCATTATCTGCGAAGCTTAACTACTCGGTCATTTATACATACTGTGAAAAGTGATTGTCCGTTTCTCAATTACATTTACAAGAATAATACAGACAGCTAGTAGATCCAAGAAATAAAAAATATATGTGAGACAGATTGATGTACAAAAGACGTAATACAAAAATAGTTTAGTAGTAATTTGATGCAACACTTTTTTTAATTTAAAAAGAAAGTTTCCAAATGGGAAAAATTTGTCATCCAGTATAAACAAGAAACAAGTTTTTAAAATAATGAAGATATATTGGAAAATGAGAAAGAATGTGGAACTTAATCACACTGCATTACATATTAAGATGTATTCCCACATATTTCTTATAGTGACTACAAAGGAATTGAGGCTTTGAGATAACTTACTCACTAGGGTTGTTTGTCAGCCATCTGGTATTTTTATAAATCTTGTGGCATACAGATAGGCTCAAAAATGGAGAGGACACAGAGCTTACAAACTATATTAAGAGGCGGATGGCAGCAAAGTTTAATATGTCCTGGTTCTGTTACAAGACTGCCAGATTATGCACGTGTGCCACCCATTTGCATAATGTGACATTCAAAATTCACATATTTTTGCATAGAATACTCTCATGTGCAGATTTTAGAACCTTGCACCACCCAAAATGTTTCAGTGCCGCATTTGCTCAAATGAGGCGAAGGGAGAATAACTTGGAGCAACTCCCATATGATTAGTTTTAGGGAGGTCATGGAAAGTCCTCAACTCATTCAAGGGTTTAATAAAAAAAATGCTCACATTTACAAAAAGTGACGTATATTGCTTGGTATTTAGTCAGTAAGTAAGTAGTGTCATAATAGTGCACTTCTGGATGTTTTACCAAGTTGTTATTTTATTTTATGCACAATATTTTGACAACCAAGCCAGTCATTTCCTTCAAGTGCCCTGAGTGCATAAAAAGGAGACAACAAATTGGTGGAACAGCTGGAAGTGTATGATTAATCAGTTAAGCCAAGAAAACCTGTGAGATCATAACTAGTGCCATATTTTGTCATGGCCAAGTCACACTAAAATCTCAAATTTCTATTCATTTCAACAAATTTATTCAGATAAAATACAAGAGACATATTCTGTAGCTGATTATAAAAAGTATCATACAAATTTCATACTAAATGGTAGATAGTACATAAAAAGTACATTTGAAAGTAATTAAGATGTTGTGCCAATTTTATTTAGTGGCACAAAAGCTACAACTGAACTAAAATATTAGAATCAGATTGGAATCCATATGATCTCATTGTATGCAGCAGTCATTGCATATAGACAATGGAGAAAATAACAACAATCAGTCATGAAATTTGTCATTCTATTACAGCTGATCATAGTCATCTTCATTACATGCAAGAACAGGTGACATTAGTCCAAATTAGCACATGGGAATCAATATTGGTGGATGTAGAGTGTACAAGGACCAAATATTAAATGAAACTTTGGACTGATATCACTTATTACATGCACTGAAGAAGACTATGTAATAGTTGAAACCTAGACCTGCTGTAATAAAATGACAGATTTCATGATCACTTGCTGTTATTTTCTCCAATGTTTAAAATATTAGAGATGTGCCAACATCGATTTTGAATAAATTCTGTATTTCCTTTTGGTAAATTTAGACTGACATAGTGGTATCAACATTTTACTCTTGTATCTTCACTAACAAATTGAATATGTTGATGGCTAGGAGGGGAGGAGGAGCAGGACTTGATACATGTGCTGCACGTACTTCCTCTCCCTCCCTCCCTCCCTCCCTCCCTCCCTCCCTCCCCCCCCACCCCTCCTTAAGGGTGCCAGTGTATCCATCATCTTGTGAAGGAGGCAGGAGGTGAACTGAAAAAACTTGCAATCAAAAATAAGTAATATAAAGTAGTGTTCACACGGATGATCTATGGAGATCAGCTTTCACTGTAAAATGAATGCCAAAGGACATTTTTGTTTAATGATGTGAAACATTTATGCTTAAAGTTTACTAAAAACATTATGCGTAGTGAACAATATAAAAAATGAAACATACATTTTCATAATAAAGACATTATTAATCAGTATAAACTGCCCAGTAGAAAGTACTCTTTACTGTACCATGTACGACAGTCATTTACAGATGGCACGTGGGAGGAGTGAGTGCTTCCGTACCCTTGGGCACACTGTTAGTGGTGCAATTTTGAGCTGCAGTTCTTCGTTTACAACTGACAATTCATGTCTGTCCAATGCTGTACAGATCCAATCTTGCAATGCATTACATCAGTACAAACTCTACATGCATTTAATAAGCATTTCTTCTATAGACAGACTGTAGTTTTCAAACAAAATCCAAGCCTGCCTTATATGCCACTTCATATCACAGCTTATTCTTACACCCAGGTATCTGTATGACATGCCTGGCTCCTGTTGGGATTGTTTATTGCATAGTCATGTTTTATATTTTGTTGACTTCAAGAGAAGTGTGTTGGGTTATGTGCATATTTTTCCTGTTACTAGGAATTATTTCATGGACAGAGCACCCGAAGTAAACGAAGTTTTTATTTAGCAGAAGTGAGCAGACAGAATACTGTGCAGAGTTGATAACTGTACATCTTGCACAACCTCTTTAAGGGTCGTGGAATTCTTACTTGCTTCCTAATATATTTACTCCTTAATGCATTTTTATGCTGTCAATAAAAATCAGTTATAGTTGAACTGTAATGTACATCATCACAATACAAAACACAAAATTAATTTTTAGTGTACACTTTGCCTCCTTGTCTAGGGCTCTTCAGTTAATATTTGTTTACTCTTTTCTGATGTTTTGACAGCATGAGTGGCTGGCATTCTCAGAGACATTCTCCAGTGGCTGGGGGACTGCAATCAAGGCTGCAGCTGGTGATAGTCTCTGGGAGGGGGGGGGGGGGGGGGAGAGTTGTCATTATAGCTGCAGCTCCTCCAGTGTTACTTGCAACAGTGTTTCATTGCAACACAGAAATAAAGTTTTGATTTATCTCGAGGCTTTCAAAAGAACATTAAAACATATCTCTTTAGTCACTTTTTCTGCTGATTATGTGAAAAGTTCATTTAGCTACAAGTCACATAGCAGAATTTGATGGTGGTGGTGGTTGTTGGGATGTTTAAGGGGGACTAAAGAGCTAAGGTCATCAGTCCCCCAGCAGAATTTGATGTAAAACTGTATGAGAAGTAGTAATGTCTTTGTAGCCAGCTTGGATAGCTGCGTGGTCTAATATACTGCTTTCCGAGCAGGCAGATGGGCCTGTCCCTGGTACGAATCCACCTGGTGTATTAGTGACAAGGTCCGGTGTGCCGGCCAGCCTGTAGATGGTTTTTAAAGCAGTTTTCCATCTGTCTCGGCAAATGCGGACTGGTTCCCCTTATTCTGCCTCAGTTACACTATGTCAGAGATTGCTGCGCAAACACTGTCTTCACATATGCATACACCATAATTACTCTGTCATGCAAACATTTGGGCTACATTCGTGGACGAAGCCCCTCTGTTGTTTCTAGGTCCCTGGTTCAATACACAATGTCTTTGTAGGAGCAAAATGTTCTTGACAATTAAAAAAAAGTTAAAAAAAGGTTTGTCGAACAGCTGCACAAAACTATACATGACACCTCTGACATCGCGAAATCACCAACAGTTAGTGCAATGAGATTCCTGTGTAATAAGAGGTCATCCTTTATGAAGAAATATGTGGTGCATCAGTACTCTGGGTAGAGGTCTCTGACGCAGACATTCTCTGTTGATGTTCCCGTATAGTGATTTGTGAAGATTGAAAAATAAAGATTTGAACAGTAATTATGTACTTCGTAAAGAAAGGTATGATAGCAGAGGAAATTCATGCTAATTTATAGAGCACATTGGGGAATTTTGCTCCTTTATATTCAGCTGTTGCCAAGTGGACAAAATAGTTTAAATTTGGTCAGGACAGTTTACATGATGATCCACATATGCCAAGATATGCCTGTACTCAAGAAATTATCGCAAAACTGTGTAATATGGTCATGGAGGATCACTGACTGACAGATCAAGAAATTGCTGAAGCTGTAGGGATGTCAGGTGAACAGATATATCACATTTTAACAGTGGAATTGGATGAGAGAAAATTATCTGCTGAATTGGTGCCGCGACTCTTAATGCAGGATGAGAAATACATTAGAATGGAATTGCCCATACAATGTTTGACCTATTTCCTGAACAACCAACAAGATTTTTTGCAGTAGTTTGTGACCACAGATGAAACTTGGGTCTGCTGATGTGCCCCATAGACAAAACAACAGTCAAAGCAGTGGAAACACGTTGATTCACAAACAATGAAGGAAACAAGAGCTAAGCAATCAGTTCAAAAGGTTGCGGTGTCATTTTTCTGGGATGCGAAAAAGATTCCACTGATAGATTATCTTCCCACTATTATGCTAACCTCCTGGACAAACTACAGCAAAGGATGCACAAAAAAAGGCTATGTTTGGCAAGGAAGACAGTCATCTTTCATCAAGACAATGTATGCCTATACACAAGTGTTGATGCAATGGCAAAAATACTTGAATGAGATAAGCACTGTTGCCATGTCCACCTTATTTGTCTGATTTGGCCCTGTCAGACTCATTTCTTCCCCAAGCTCGAAATTTTCATTGCTAAATGGAGATTCTCTTCAAATGAAGAACAGACAACTGAAGTTGGCGGGTGTTTTGGAGGCCAGGAAGAATGTAATTCTTGAGATGGGATCAAGTCATTGGAGCAACACTGGACCAAGTGCATTAGTGTTCAGGGACTACACTAAAAAATGAAAGTTTCACTAAGATAAGTTGCTTCTTTCTATTTCATTCTGAGAACTTTTAAAATACCCTCTTAATATAGTTGTAAAACCAGAATTTCTCTATAGGTCAGAAACGCTGCTTTTACCTGGATGCAAATTGGCATTAGGAAATATGGAGAAAGTAGAAAATGCTGTTAAAAATGTTAGATCCAATCAAGAACAAAGATGAAAATTAGGTTTTGAGACCAAAAAAGTAAATACACCCAGTAAAACGTAGTAGACATCTCTTGGTCAGGAATGCCCTTTTTGCCTTTGCTAGTCTGCTTTTGGTTTCCTCTTTGCTCTGTCTGTAATTGGTTATTCTACTACCTAAGTAATTTTGCTACCTAGGTAAAATAACCAATGATGACATCAAAAGTAGACTAGCAATGGCAAAAAAAGGGCATTCCTAACCAAGACAAGTCTACTAGTATCAAACATAGGCCTTAACACGAGGAAAAAATTTCTGAAAACGTATGTCTGGGGTACAGCATTGTATGGTAGTGAAACATGGACTGTGGAAAAACTGAAACAGAAGAGAATTGAAGCATTTGAGATGTGGTGCTACAGACAAATGTTGAAAATTAGGTGGACTCATAAGGTAAGGCATGAGGAGGTTCCGTGCAGAATCAGAGTGGAAAGTAATATGTGGAAAACACTGATGAGGAGGAAACTGTGGAGGCGGACAGAGATTTGAATGTTGTTGTTGTTGTTGTGGTTGTTGTTGTTGTTGTTGTGGTCTTCAGTCCTGAGACTGGTTTGATGCAGCTCTCCATGCTGCTCTATCCTGTGCAAGCTTCTTCGTCTCCCAGTACTTACTGCAACCCACATCCTTCTGAATATGATTAGTGTATTCATCTCTTGGTCTCCCTCTACCATTTTTACCCTCCACGGTGCTCTCCAATGCTAAATTTTTGATCCCTTGATGCCTCAGAACATGTCCTGCTAACCGGTCCCTTCTTTTTGTCAAGTTGTGCCACATACTCCTCTTCTCCCCAATTCTATTCAATACTTCATCATTAGTTATGTGATCTACCCATCTAATCTTCAGCATTCTTCTGTAGCACCACATTTCGAAAGCTTCTATTCTCTTCTTGTCCAAACTATTTATCGTCCACATTTCACTTCCATACATGGCTACACTCCATACAAATACTTTCAGAAACGACTTCCTGACACTTAAATCTATACTCGATGTTAACAAATTTCTCTTCTGCAGAAACGCTTTCCTTGCTATTGCCAGTCTACATTTTATATTCTCTCTACTTCGACCATCATCAGTTATTTTGCTCCCCAAATAGCAAAACTCCTTTACTACTTTAAGTGTCTCATTTCCTAATCTAATTCCCTCAGCATCACCCGACTTAATTCGACTACATTCCATGATCCTTGTTTTGCTTTTGTTGATGTTCATCTTATATCCTCCTTTCAAGACACTGTCCATTCCATTCAACTGCTCTTCCAAGTCCTTTGCTGCCTCTGATAGAATTACAATGTCATCGGTGACCCTCAAAGTTTTTATTTCTTCTCCATGAATTTTAATACCTACTCCGAATTTTTCTTTTGTTTCCTTTATTGCTTGCACAAAATACAGATTGAATAACATCGGGGATAGTCTACAACCCTGTCTCACTCCCTTCCCAATGACTGCTTGCCTTTCATACCCCTTGACTCTTATAACTGCCGTCTGCTTTCTGTACAAATTGTAAATAGCCTTTCGCTCCCTGTATTTTACCCCTGCCACTTCAGAATTTGAAACAGAGTATTCCAATTAACGTTGTCAAAAGGTTTCTCTAAGTCTACAAATGCTATAAACGTAGGTTTGTCTTTCCTTAATCTTTCTTCTAAGGTAAGTCGTAAGGTCAGTATTCCCTCACGTGTTCCAACATTTCTACGGCATCCAAATTGATCTTCCCCGAGGTTGGCTTATATCAGTTTTTGCCATTCGCCTGTAAAGAATTCGCGTTAGTATTTTGCCGCTGTGACTTATTAAACTGATAGTTCAGTAATTTTCACATCTGTCAACACCTGCTTTCTTTGGGATTGGAATTATTATATTCTTCTTGAAGTCTGAGGGTATTTCGCCTGTCTCGTACATCTTGCTCACCAGATGGTAGAGTTTTGTCAGGACTGGCTCTCCCAAGGCCATCAGTAGTTCTAATGGAATGTTCTCTACTCCGGGGGCCTTGTTTCGACTCAAGTCTTTCAGTGCTCTGTCAAACTCTTCACGCAGTATCATATCTCCCATTTCATATTCATCTACATCCTCTTCCATTTCCATAATATTGTTCTCAAGTACATCGCCCTTGTATAGACCCTCTATATACTCCTTCCACCTTTCTGCTTTCCCTTCTTTGCTTAGAACTGGGTTTCCATCAAAGCTCTTGATATTCATGCAAGTGGATCCCCTTTCTCCAAAGGTCTCTTTAATTTTCCTGTAGGCAGTATCTATCTTATCCCTAGTGAGATAAGCCTCTACATCCATACATTTGTCCTCTAGCCATGCCTGTTTAGCCATTTTGCACTTCCTGTTGATATCATTTTTGAGACTATTGTATTCCTTTTTGCATGCTTCATTTACTGCATTTTTATATTTTCTCCTTTCATCAATTAAATTCAATTTTTCTTCTGTTACCCAAGGATTTCTACTAGCCCTCGTCTTTTTACCTACTTGATCCTCTGCTGCCTTCACTACTTCATCCCTCAGAGCTACCCATTTTTCTTCTACTGTACTTCTTTCCGCCATTCCTGTCAATTGTACCCTTATGCTCTTCCTGAAACTCTGTACAACCCCTGGTTCTTTCAGTTTATCCAGGTCCCATCTCCTTAAATTCCCACCTTTTTGCAGTTTCTTCAGTTTTAATGTACAGTTCATAACCAATAGATTGTGGTCAGAGTCCACATCTGCCCCTGGAAATGCCTTACAATTTAAAACCTGGTTCCTAAATCTCTTTCTTACCATTATATAATCTATCTGATACCTTCTAGTATCTCCAGGATTCTTCCATGTATACAACCTTCTTTCATGATTCTTGAACCAAGTGTTAGCTATGATTAAGTTGTGCTCTGTGCGAAACTCTACCAGGCGGCTTCCTCTTTCATTTCTTAGCCCCAATCCATATTCACCTACTATGTTTCCTTCTCTCACTTTTCCTACTCTTGAATTCCAGTCACCCATGACTATTAAATTTTCATCTCCCTTCACTACCTGAATAATTTCTTTTATCTCATCATACATTTCCTCAGTTTCTTCATCATCTGCAGAGCTAGTTGGCATATAAACTTGTACTACTGTAGTAGGTGTGGGCTTCATGTCTATCTTGGCCACAATAATGCGTTTGCTATGCTGTTTGTAGTAGCTTACCCGCAAACTTATTTTTTTATTCATTATTAAACCTACTCCTGCATTACCCTTATTTGATTGTGTGTTTATAACCCTGTATTCACCTGACCAAAAGTCTTGTTCCTCCTGCCACCGAACTTCACTAATTCCCACTATAACTTTAACCTATCCATTTCGCTTTTTAAATTTTCTAACCTCTCTGCCCGATTAAAGGATCTGACATTCCACGCTCCGATCCGTAGAACACCAGTTTTCTTTCTCCTGGTAACGACGTCCTCTTGAGTAGTCCCCGCCCGGAGATCCGAATGGGGGACTATTTTACCTCCGGAATATTTTACCCAAGAGGACGCCATCATCATTTAATCATACAGTAAAGCTGCATGCCCTCGGGAAAAATTACGCCGTAGTTTCCCCTTGCTTTCAGCTGTTCGCAGTACCAGCACAGCAAGGCCGTTTTGGTTAGTGTTACAAGGCCAGATCAGACAATCATCCAGACTGTTGCCCCTGCAACTACTGAAAAGGCTGCTGCCCCTCTTCAGGAACCACACGTTTGTCTGGCCTCTCAACAGATACCCCTCCATTGTGGTCGCACCTACGGTACGGCCATCTGTATCGCTGAGGCACGCGAGCCTCCCCACGGACAGCAAGGTCCGTGGTTCATGGGGAAGGGAGATTTGAATACAGCAAGCAAATAATTGAGGATATAGGTTGCAAGTCTGCTCTGAGATAAAGAGGTTGGCACAGGTGAGGAATTCGTGGCTGCATTATTTCAATAGATTTTTGTATATTATAGATGAGTGTGTAGAAGTGTAACTCTGTAAATTCAGAACAAAAGTTGTTAATAATAAATAAAAAATAAAAGCTTTATCCAGTATGTACCACGAAGTCAACTGGTATATCATAAACGGATATTCTAAAAAATGTATGGTTGTCTTTTTATGGACACTGTAACATCTACCATTCAGAAATAATGAAAATAATAAAAATCATAATCATAGTAAATAAGGAACTTTGTAAAAGCACAGATGGGTCTATTGAAACAACTACCAAAATTGATACTCGAGAGATAAAATTAATGGTAAATGCAGAAGTAAGAACAATTTTGAAAATTTCCCCATCCGGGGAAAAGTGTAACTCTAGCTAGGTATTTAGTAATTGCAATAATCATAACTCAGATGTCATTTTACATTACTCTTCACCAATTAAACAGACACATTTCTGACAACACAGACTATCTATACAGTGAAGACTAAAATCAAACTGTCTCTAACACTGTACTGAACTGAACTGTTGCCACAATATAAATAACATACCGCAATCAAAATGTTGCATAAAACTGTTTAAACGATACTTAATTGAAATTATAGTTAAAACATAAACCACTGACAGTTTGAAAACAAGATGTGTTAATAAAACATGTGGTGACATGTTTTATTAAAGCAGAATTTAGTCAGCAAAACATTTTAGACTGAAAATGAATGAAATATATTTTGTAAACAAATGACAAAGAAAACAGTTAATTTACATTTTTATTGCACGGGAGTTTTTCCTGCTAATATTCCCCCTTGCTTGTTGATACAACAGTAACAAATTGATATGGATGTTTTGTAGGAATTTTGTAAGTATTTTTAAGCTGAATTCAAGTTCCTACAGTATCCAGAATGAGATTTTCACTCTGCAGCGGAGTGTGCGCTGATATGAAACTTCCTGGCAGATTAAAACTGTGTGCCCGACCGAGACTCGAACTCGGGACCTTTGTCTTTCACGGGCAAGTGCTCTACCATCTGAGCTACCGAAGCTACGTAAAGTTTGGAAGGTAGGAGACAAGATACTGGCAGAAGTAAAGCTGTGAGTACCAGGCGTGAGTCGTGCTTCTGTAGCTCAGATGGTAGAGGACTTGCCCGCGAAAGGCAAAGGTCCCGAGTTCGAGTCTCTGTCGGGCACACAGTTTTAATCTTCCTACAGTATGTTATAGAAAGTGGTTTGACATACAATACTGATAATTTGAAGCTTAATGGCACAGTATTCTTTAAAATTACAGTTTCAGGCATATGATACATTGAAGTTAGAGAACCATCACAGTTTATAGCAAATGAAAAAGTTCACATAATTCCAATCTCTGTATCAGGTTCTATACTAAAGTTAGGGTATCAGATAGTATACTAGTCTGTATGATTACTGACTATTATTATACTCTGGGCTCTTTTTGGTTAATTTACACCTTCAAGCACTGCAAGGGAGAATGGCCCCTGCTCTGAAATATTTTTTTCTGATGCATTTTCAACGCATAAGGCATACACCGTGATTACGTAAAATTGCTAAATTATTATTCGTTTGTATTTTGCTAAGTTTTATTATTTTTGTACAGTTCTCAGATTGGTGGTGTTAACGGCATAATTGTTTTTTTGAGAAAACGTTTTATAAATGTTGTGATCACTTAATGTGACCACCACCAATGTTCTGCATCAGAGTGCAGTAATCACTCACAGATGACAGGTGTCAGCACTAGCAGTGTAGGGTATATAAAGTTGTCTGGGGTACATGGCAAACATTGTAGTCATTGTCCTAATGCAAAACAGAAAGATTTATTTGATGTCCAGAAGGGCGTGATCATTGGCTTTTGGGCCAAGGATAGATACATTTACAAAATGGCTAAGTTTGTAAATTGTTTATATGCCACCATGGTTGAAGTATGCTGTACAAGGCAAAATGGTGGTATCCAAAACTGATATCAAGGCAACTGTAGTGCACAATGGATGATAGATGGTAGGGTGAATGGCAGCTGTAGAGGTATGTACAGGTGAATAGACATGAGACTGTTGAGCAAGTGACTGCCCAGATGATCCAAGGAGCTACCATCAATGTTTCCTAAACAACCATTCAGAGAGCTTTTCTGCACGTTGGGCTCCACAGCAGACACCTGGTTCACGCACCCATGCAGATTGCTGTTCATCTGCAATGAAGACTGGAATTTGTTATTATTGCAAGTGGACATCCAGTAAGTGGTGAGAAATGGCCTTTCCAGATGAATCATATTTTATGCTATACTGGACAGACAGCTGTTGGCATGTATGGCGTGAAATGTCCGGAAGCAAATATCTTGCAACAATCATTGGAAGGTTCCTTGTTGGAGGAGGGAGTGTTATAGACTGAAGAATGTTTTCTTTCTGGAAGCCATGATGGACCATCACAAGTATGCATCTATCCTCAGGGACCATATCCACCCTTTCATGCAGTTTGTTTCTCCTCATCATGATGGTATCTACCAGACTTCCATAATTACGATACATGGCAATTTAAAGATCTCCACATACAAGCTGTAACAAGGACCCGAAGCCAGAAGCAAGTATGTAATCAACGCATCAAACTTTTTAATGCACTGCCAAAACATATCAAACAGTGGAAAATGAGGATAAATTTAAAACTGTTACAAAGAACCACATGCTTGACAAATGTTATTACAGCATAAGTGAATATATCTGTGCAACTGTATAACAATATATATCTAAAAACAAAGGTGATGTGACTTACCAAACGAAAGTGCTGGCAGGTCGATAGACACACAAACAAACACAAACATACACACACAATTCAAGCTTTCGCAACCAACGGTTGCTTCACCAGGAAAGAGTGAAGGAGAGGGAAAGATGAAAGGATGTGGGTTTTAAGGGAGTGGGTAAGGAGTCATTCCAATCCCGGGAGCGGAAAGACTTACCTTAGGGGGGAAAAAAGGACAGGTATACACTCGCACATACACCCATATCCATCCGCACATACACAGACACAAGCAGACATTTGTAGAGGCAAAGAGTTTGGGCAGAGATGTCAGTCGAGGCAGAAGTACAGAGGCAAAGATGTTGTTGAAAGACAGGTGAGGTATGAGCGGCGGCAACTTGAAATTAGCGGAGGTTGAGGCCTGGCGGATAACGAGAAGAGAGGATATACTGAAGGGCAAGTTCCCATCTCCGGAGTTCTGACAGGTTGGTGTTAGTGGGAAGTATCCAGATAACCTGGACGGTGTAACACTGTGTCAAGATGTGCTGGCCATGCACCAAGGCACGTTTAGCCACAGGGTGATCCTCATTACCAACAAACACTGTCTGCCTGTGTCCATTCATTCGAATGGACAGTTTGTTACTGGTCATTCCCACATAGAAAGCTTCACAGTGTAGGCAGGTCAGTTGGTAAATCACGTGGGTGCTTTCACACGTGGCTCTGCCTTTGATCGTGTACACCTTCCGGTTTACAGGACTGGAGTAGGTGGTGGTGGGAGGGTGCATGGGACAGGTTTTACACCGGGGGCAGTTACAAGGGTAGGAGCCAGAGGGTAGGGAAGGTGGTTTGGGGATTTCATAGGAATGAACTAAGAGGTTACGAAGGTTATGTTTAAGTTAATGTGACAAATGAAATTACATCAGTGCATAAGAAATTATGTTATAAAACACTTATTAGTTGTATATTGTATTAAACATAAGATAGATTAATATGAATTCAGCACAGATACAAATTTTGTAAAGATATTATATAGTTGTTAAAATGTACCCTGACAAATCCTATATCACAAATGTGATCATTGGGATGATAATAAATAAATAAATAAATAAATAAAAGGTGAGTGCAACATTCCAGACTGCTTGCAGTGTATGTGCACCGTTCAGAGAGCACCAGGATGAATATGCCGTGCTACCCTTGCCACTAAACTCCCCGGGCTGTTCATGCCGTGGTTCCTCAACAGAGAAACAAAGTGCAATGGGCCATAGCACTGGAGTCGGCATGGCTCCATATCCCTGTCAGTATCCTCCATAACCTCATTGCCTCTCTTCCTGCAAGTCTCACAATGTTTTGCACTTTAAAAGATGGTTATTCAGGCTTTTGACAGATGGTCACATTAATGTGACTGGACAGTGTAAAAATAAATATTCATCATTTAAGAGTCATGTAAACCAGGAACACTTGAAAATTTGATTCCATGTTAGAACTGGCATACTTCCTTGAAAAACACTTCATTTCCTCATTTCAAAAGAACATATTGTCTTTTGTGAAAAGTCCGTAATTCTAAAGTTATCTTTATTCAGAGCTGTTGATTTCTAGAATGTTTGAATCTTAAAATGTATTATTTTCAAATTTTTCGTGTTAGTGTCTCATAACCCTAATTTTTATGATCCTAAGTTGTATTAACTGACTAAATTAACATGTTGGTTTGTGAAATATTCAAATTAGAAACTTTAACTTTCCAGAAAATTCTTGGCGATCTTGAATGATCAAAGTGCATGCTCAAATTCCACCTCGTAAAACAGTACGTACTTTCAGCCATTTTTTAATTATTTACATTATAGTTAAACACAAGCAATTTAGTATATAATGTTTATTAGCATTATCTATGTTTAATGTATTTTATTTAAGTAATATGTATTTTACCATTTTGTGAAAACAGTCCTACAGAAGATTTTAAATAAGTATTGTGCACAAAGCCACAGTCAGTCAGCAACTAGCAGCTGGCAAAGTTAGTCAATCAGTCTGAGTGATTAAGTCTTGTTTGTATAGAGTTGGGACCTTCTTCACTTGGTTATCAGTTGATTATCTGTGAAAACATGAGTTTCCATGTGTGAACTTCTTTTTAGCTCCTCACAGACTGTGTATCTTACCAATCTGCATTGTTAAATCTGTATAATTCATTGCAAGCCTGTGAGCATCATGAGTGTTTGTAGTAACAACAAATGTAATGTAAATAAAAGCAAATTTGACAGTGTTGCAAGGAATTATTTAACAATCGTTTAAAGCACCTAATAATCCTCAGGAGGATAGTGGTAGGAGATCTGGAAGGAAATTGGTCGGTAAACTTACAGTCTAATTAGTACTGTAAGATGATGTATGGGCTACTATTTTTTCGCCTGTATAAACTATAAAGCTGAAATAATATCGATTAGTATATATTGAAAAAAAGTATTGTCATTTTACTGTTATACGTATCGATATAGGCTTCAGTTAATAATGTTTGTTGTAAAAAAAAATTGTAATGTAATATACCTCCCCTGAAATGAGGGACATCCTATCCAAGATCCTTCCCACCCCTCCCAAAGTGGTGTTCTGTTGCCCACCCATCCTACACAACATGCTAATCCAGCCCTGTGCCACTCCCAATCATATCCCTGTGGCAGACAAAGGTGAAAGACAAGCATAATCCACTCACTTAGCACCTCCAGTCCTGTCATAGGCTTGACCTACCCCATCAGAGGCCACACAACCTGTGAAGGCAGCCCTGTCATATATCAACTCTACTGCAAACATTGCACGGCTTATGGTGGTATGACTACCAACCAACTCAACTCTGCTGCAGACACTTCACAGCTTTTTCTGTTAATATGACTAGTGACCAGCTGTCCACCACAGTGAATGACCATTGCCAAACTGTTGTCAAAAAAAAGTTGAACACGTGATGGCACAGCAGGCAGGTATCACAACATGCTCAATTTCAGTGGCTGCTTCACAACCCAAGCCAAGTGGATTGTGCTGTCTGCCATAAGCTTCTCTGAACTACGCAGACAGGAGTTATCATTGCAACATGTCATCTGCTGCTGTAACTGTCCTGGCCTCAATCTTGGATAATTCAATGTGCCCACACCCTCTGCCGAAAAGTTTGCACTTCCTCTGTCATGTCATGCCCTCCAATTTCATGTTCCCACATTGCCTTCTGCAGGTGCCACCCATTGGCCACTACAGTAATACTAGTCAGTGTACCCCCGTTGTCCACCCCCTCTTTAGTATTCCTACTGGCAAAGCATAACACTGAAAGCTAGCAAGTTTTTCTTTCTTTTGTGTGCCTATTGACAACTCAATGCTTCTGCTTTTTGGTGAGTGGTTGCCTTTAATCCAAAGGTATTTATACTTTGAATTAAATGTATACTTACTATTTTATAATCAGAAACTGACTTGTTCTGTATCTCACTGCACCTGTTACCCATAGATTCACCTTGAAATCCAACCTCATCCTTATCTGTTCTTATTGACTGCAAGTATTTTTCTTAAAATCCCTCTCTCCTTCTTTTTATTTCTCCTGATCTCATTGTGAACATACATTCTCAAGAATGAGTCTTTTGATATTACTTGTGCGTGAGATCAAAAAGTATAATCTAGAAAAAGCCTGTTCAAAATGATCAGCCCAGAACAAGGTTAGGCAAAAAAAGTCTCCTGCAGAGAGCTGGTTTGAAGAACCAATTAGTGCTGTGTGAGTCTAATGATGGTCAACAGCTTCAAGAATGGATTAAAACACTGCACCAATGGTGAAATAAATTAATGAGCTATCTACAGAACTTAAATCCACGAATATCTGATGCTGCAGTGGGTAGCACATGGTAGATACTAGAAGAGAAGTAACAGGTATTTCGTGGCTTGCAATTGTAGTTTCAATTTTTAAGTGGCCCATATATCATTCCCTTAAAGTTTCCAATAACCTATATGTATGTTAGTAATTTCCAGTTCATTATCAGTTATATTTTACTATACTTTATGTATTATTTACTACACTCTAAAAGTAACAAACAAGCCTTCAGTGATAATGCCTTTCTGAGTCAATGTGATCAAAAGAAGGGGATGGAGCCCAACCTTTTATCAAATTAATAAAAACACTTTTTTCTTTCTCAACAGAACACCTCTGAGAGATGGTAACACTGATTCATGCCCAGCATCCGTTGTTTGTTTTCACGAAGAAAGTTAATAGCAGTATGGTATTCCACATGTTTGTTCATGCAGTTGGACATGTTTGTATTAGCTAAACCAGGACAGCTCTTTCTGCCTAGAGAGCAGAATGTCAGAGAACTGTTAATTTGAACAATCAAACTGTCAGTGTGTTACATATATAGAGCACTCCCACGAACAAGATGCAGAAAGCATAGATGATTTACTATTAGACAATATTATTGAAGAACACAATATGGTGTGCATCTGAATGCTTCTGGTAAGAGGTTACGTGCACACTGATTACCTGAAGCATCCAGCGTCCTTACTAATTTGGGTGGGTGTAGTAAGCGTCTGGTCACTTTTTTGTGGTTTTATAAGATTTATTGTATCATTATGTAGTTTTCAAGCCACTTCAGACTCATCAGAAGATGGTGGTGTTACAGGAGAATTGTCTGCACCACATGCAGCTAGACCCTAGCGTCAAGGTGCTGGCAGAAGTAATGGAATTTTAGCTAACACAGTGTTTACGAAATGAAACGTTTTTCAGGTTTTAACCTAAAAAATAACACTCTTTTTGTCTTATAAATATTTTTTTACATAAATTTCAATTATTTTTGCCAGCATGAACTCCTCACATTCACACAGGAAGATTAGGGTGTTTATGGAATTTCAGCAGAAATGTTGTATATATCAGAACATTGCTGGAAATTACTGAAACTGAACAGAATGATCTTCATCGCTGCAGCATACTACTGTTAACAAGAACAAAGGGAAGATGCAGAAATTGGAGCAAGTCTTGGACAGTTGAGGTTAATGAATATTGTGTTGAACAGCATTTTGAATGCTGTATCACAGAAGTGGATTGGGGAACATGTAAGCTCGTGGTACTGACAGTTTACAGGCATCAGCAGGAAGTATCTAAAGTTTCATAAAACAGCTAGAAACAGTTTCTATAAGATAGCACAGGCTTAACTGGAGCATAATTGTTTGTGGCGACTTAATGTTATTTCCTGTCAGATAGTAGGTCTACTGAGTGACAGCACTTAGAACTGTTGGATTATTTTCCACAGTAAAATTCCCTATAAAGATTAAAAGACATAATGCAACAGCTATTGATAATTTGTTTTTATGAGGTATGTCCACAAAGTAAGTTCCATTAAGTTATATAAAACAAACGTGTACAGATACAGAAAAATATTTATTGTACAAAAATCTACAGCTGTTAAACTACTTTCTAAATGGCGTCCGAAACTTTGTAGGCACTTGTCATAGCGTGGCAAAAGTTTTTGTATGCTGTCTTCATAGAAGGTTGCCACCTGTGTATTCAACCATGTGTTAACATGTTCTTTCAGCTCATCATCATCATTGAAGTGTTGACCACCAAGGACAGATTTTAGGTGTAAGAAGAGATGAAAAGTCGCTAGGAGCGAGGTCTGGGCTGTACGGAGGATAATTAAACGTGTCCCATTGAAATTCCCGTAAGAGTTGTTTGGTCACGTCCTTCATTGCACAGTCTGACCCATCTTCTAACTGTTGAATCACTCATAGCATTTTGCCCATAAACCTCGCAGATTTGCCGATGAATTTCCTTTGATTTAACTTTCTTTGTATTTAGGAAACATATCACAGATCCGATTTCACACGCGGCGGCATTTGCAGTTATGGCTGACATTATAAAAAAGCACTACAAAGCATAGGTCAGCAGCAGTGATCTGAAAATAGCATACATGTCTTCTCCTTGAGTCAGAGTAACTGCCGTGCATGCTCGGAACTGTGATCGTAGTGCTGCTGCGGATAGAAATAGAAATGGAACTTAGTATGTGGATGACCCTCGTACAGCCAACAACCTGCAGTGGTTTAGCTGTAAAACTGATAGTCATTGGTTTATCTAATGATGATAATTAAATAGTAACAATAAAATACAGTAACCAGTCATGCACAAAACAGAAGAATCATAAACATTGACTTGAACATAGCATTTATAGAGATGTTATGTGTAGAATGCTGGGGAGAAATTTGTAAAACAGATGATGCTGATGGAAAATTTAACTATTTCTTAAGTATGTTCTCATTACTTTTGGATCTCATTTTCACCTTAGAAAGTAAATGTGCACAAAATCAAATGATAGCAATGATACGCAAGAGACAACTGTACCTAATTGAGATGATAAGCTGTAGTAATGAGCTGATACTGCATTACCGAAGTGCCCAGACTAAGTCTCAGTAAGCAAGAACTCACTCTCAGGTAGAGAAGGAATAAGAAACTATTTATTGTAAATAAAGTAAAATAATACTTTACAGTGCTCTGTAAGTTACAAGTGATTGAATCAGCAGGAAAAGTCACAACTCTTGTTGGCAAAATAAACTGCCTATTGCTTACTTGAAAGTAGCCTGTGAAAAGTTCACATTAGCTGTCTGTAACTAAGGAGGCTTATTGAATGTCACACAGGCAGAAATCTATGTCTGGAAAAGGACCACTGTTTGTGGATGGCTGTCCAATCAACATGGACATAACAACAGACCAGTGACTGCCAAAGTACTGGCTCCTTGAGGCTAAAGTTGCAGTGTTTCTTCACAGTGGATGGCTGGTAGCTCAAGGTCAGCTCCGTAAGGTGGTGATCTACATGTTAGCCTAGACTGCTGAGCACTGGCTATGTGACACCTTAACTACAGTGCTGACAGAAGAATATGTAGTGGTCTGTTTGTGAACATGTGATAGGGGAGAAGCAAATAGATCTTCACTGGCTGCCCTCTTAGGGGTGGTGCGATTGCCACCTGTTGGTTAGACGAGTGCTTCAGGTCACAACAGCAGAATCCAGATTTGCCCTTGCCAGCATGCCTTTGTTGCTGTCACCATCACAAGCTATTATTATTTTGGTTCTCACTGCTATGGCCCCTATGCGGCCATGTTTTGGCTACCTGAGTGCTGACCTGTCATCCAGATGGGTTATGTACCTTGATATAGCAGTTATCATCAATATTCTTAAATATTACCAGTCTGCCATTAAAAAACAAAACTCGTACATTTTTCTCAGAATTAAAGTACTCCAAGAATAATGCGAAAACCAGTTGGAACATTATTAACCAAGAAACAAACAAAAATAGTGACCCACATGAAACTGAGCCCCCAGGAAATAGCTCCAACAGAAATGGTGATGGTTTCAAATGATTGACCATCAACATTAATGATTTTGTATAGCAGCAAATACTGAACCTGCTAATAAACTACCAAAAAAAAGATACATTAGACTTACTTGTGAAGGCTCTGAAAACACCACCAACAGACATTAGTTCGAAAAATTCAACCCTTAAAGAGTTTAAAAAATTCGTAAGGGCACTGGACAGTAGTTAGTAAGATGGTGTTTCTAGCAGATTGTTAAAATCCTCTACTTTCTTGATAGAATTACCATTAAGCTATCTTTGCAATTAATTGATGCCTAAGGACTTGTTTCCTGACAGACTAAAATAAACTGTGGCAACACCTGTCTATAAAACTGAAGAGAAGGAAACCACCTCTAATTGCATACCTTTCTCATGCCTTCCACTCTTCTCAAAAATATTTGAGAAAGTAACTTGTGACAAAATACTGTCTAACTGACTCACTCATTGAACTAAGCAGAACTTGTTAACTGCCTGTCAGTTTGGCTTTCGTCAAGGATTCTCCACAGATGAACCAGTACAAGTCCTCCCAAGTAAAGTGGTATCAGAACCAAGTGAGAAAAATTAATCTCTATAAAGTGGAACCTCACTTAATTAGCACCTCCCATAACCTGCAATTCACATAATGAGCAATACAAATTGTAAAAAAATGACTCACTTAACAAGCAATGTTTTGCATAACAAATGAGGATGATTTAGTGTGATGTCACCAGCCATTTGCTTGCAGCGGGGGAAACGTTCAGCAATATGGACACTTTTCATTGTCAGCAGAGGCGTATGAACGGTGTCTTTAGTATGTATTGCAGTCTGGGTTTAGCACTCTCTCTGCTACCATCTTAGTGATCACACATTGTTCTAAACTTGTGTTCACATACTGCTTTTCGTGTGCAAATTTTAATAACCTAGAAATGTCCCTGAAGATAAAGCTGCATGAAGACAACCATAAGAGGAAGAAAATAACCTTAGAAATGAAATGTAAAATCATTGAAAAATGCAAACGTGATGTGTGTGTTGCTGATTTAGCATGCACATGCAATTGGCCTACATCAACTATTTTCACTATCCTCGAGAATAAGGACAAGATTAAGGAGATAGGTGTTTCGAAGGGAGTGATGAGAGTATCTAAACAATGTGTTTGCATTTTGGATGATGTTGAAAGTTTGCTCTGTATATGGATAAATGAAAAGCAATTGCAAGGCGACACTATTCATGAGAACATCTTTTGTGAGAAAGTGAAAATGATTTTTGCTAATCTCCTTAAACAACTCCAGGACCATCAGCAGCTGAATAAGTGTTTAAGGGCAACCATGGGTGTTTCAAGAAGTTTAAGAGAAGAATTGGCATCCACAGTTTTGTGAGGCATGGCAAAGCAGCCAGCTCCGACACAAAGGCAGCAGAGGACTTCATCAGTAACTTAAATATTCTCATAGATTCCGAGGGTTATCTGTGGCAACAGGTTTTTAATTGTGATTAGATGGGTCTATTCTGGCAAAAGATGTTGAAACATACCTTTGTAACAGCAGAGGGGAATTCATTGCACGGTCATAAGCCAATGAAAGACTGTCTTACACTGCTGTTCTGTGCCAGTGGAAGTGGCAGTTTGAAAACTAAACCACTGCTTGTTTACCATTCAGAAACTCCATGAGCCTTCAGGAAGTGTAAAGTCCAGAAGAGCAGTTTAAATGTGATGCAGATGTCCAACAACAAAGTTGCTCCTCCAACTATCTATGGTTCTATTTCATTTTTAAGTGGCTATGTTATAGCCAGTTTTACAATTTTTTAGCCTCAAATAGACTACAGATATTACAAATGTACCTCATTATTCTAATAGTTGTGGCTCTCTCCTGATATAAAACGTGGAACAGTCATGTAAATGTTAATTTATAATTCCAGCAATGTCAACAATTCTACAAATGACATGTATACATAATGTCCACATTTTTACTGCTCTTGTTAAGATATATTTTATTCTAAGCTCCAAGTGTTTCTAAATTATTTGTAACATCATTGTTTCTTCTGGTGAACAGTGATGTACTGCAGATTGAAACTTCCTGGCAAATTAAAACTGGTGTGCTGGCCCAAGACTCGGACTCGGGACCTTTGCCTTTCGCAGGCAGAAGGGCTTCTGTGAAGTTTGAAAGGTAGGAGACGAGGTACTGGCAGAACTGAAGTTGCGAGGACAGGTCATGAGTCATGCTTGGGTAGCCCTGTTGGTAGAGCACTTGCTGGCAAAAGGCAAAGGTCCCGAGTTCGACTCTCGGTGCGGTACACAGTTTTAATCTGCCAGGAAGTTACATAGCGGCGCACACTCCGCTGCAGAGTGAAAATCTCATTGTGTACTGCAGATTATCTACAGTAATGTAATGTGGCTAAACTGGGGCTACTTCTGTAAACAATGCCCATTAATCTTTGGTGAGTGATATCGACTTCCAGTGTTATAGAACCGTCAAGTCATCTTTGACAACTGACAGACATATCAACCACCTGGATGTCTCCAGGAAACGGCATCTTATTACATTATTACAGGCACCAAGAGATGCCATACATATGCAACGATGCATTCAGTTTTTTCTTGAGTTTTTAAGACTTTAAATAACTGACTGCTAAAACAAATAAGTCAATATGTATAATTTTCGTATTAATACACATTCATTTGGTTTCATTACAAATAAACAGCAGTAGCTGCAGAACTAATGGTATTACAGTGCTAATTATGTCATCCAGATGATGCTCTGGACCTCAATTAACGAATTACACTAGATTGTCATGCATTTTATGAGGCTGGCTGTAACATAGATTATGAAACATGAATGAATATAAACTCTTTTCTTGATTAGTTTAATTTAAAAGATAAATATTTAAGAATGAAGACTCAAAATGATATGAAAGTCGTTCCCCATTGAATGACGGTGATGCCTTAAGCTCCGGAGAATCCTCTCTCTACCCTATATAACTCATGGCTGCTTAGCCATCAGCATTAATTACAGTGACTGAGGCATTCATAGTGGGTCAGACGCTATCACTGTCATCCAAATGGGTAATGGTACATCGTTTTTGAGTATACGTTTACAACATTCGTTTCTCTATTTAATACAGCACTGTTACTTTTGTTATTACAGTACGAACTTTGATTATGGCCCATAACTAAAAGGCCGAAATGGGTCGGAAGTTAACATTGGCTGTGACCAAGACTGCTTTTAAATAATTTTATCACAATAAGATCGCTTTTCTTTGACAATATTACATAAAACAAGGTTTGGTTGATGTGTGGTCTCTTTTGTGATTGGATCAATGAAGTTTTTGCTTCTTCGATGAAAAAATTTGCTTGTGACCGTCCCTCCAGGGATTCCCGTTTCAGTTCCTCAAGCACTTCCGTAATACTTGTGTGTTTTTCGAGCGTACCGACGGCAAATCTAACAGCCGGCCTCCGAATTGCTTTGATGTCCGCCTTTAATCCGTCCTGGTGCGGATCCCAATCACTTGAGCACTACTCAAGAATAGGTCGCCCTAACTTCCTATATAAAGTCTCCTTTACAGATGAACCAAGGTTTCCCAAAATTCTCCCAATAAACCGAAGTCGACCATGCGCTTTCCCTACAACAATTCTCAGATGCTCGTTCCATTTCATATCGCTTTGAAACGTTACGCCCGGATATTTCAACGACGTGACTGTGTCAACCAGATCACCACTAATGCTGTATCCGAACATTAGGGGTGTATTTTACCAACTCATCAGCATTAACACACATTTTTCTACATTTAGAGCTAGCTGCAATTTATCACATCAACTAGAAATTTTATCTAAGTCATCTTGTATTCTCCTAAAGTCAGTCAACTTCGAGATGTTCCTATACACCACAGCGTCGTCAGCAAGCAATCGCAGATAGCTGCCCACCCTGTCCGCAAAATCTTTTATGTGCATACAGAACAATAGCGGTCCTATCAAACTTCTTAGGGATACTACCGACGACGTGTCTCTGATGAACACTCACCATAGAGGTCAGCAAACAAGGTTCTGTTACTTAAGAAGGCTTCGAGCCACTCACATATCTGGAAAGCCATTTCATACGCTCGTATTCACAGTCTGCAGTAGTGCACAGTGTCAAATGCTTTTCAGAAATCTATAAATGTGGAATCTACCTGTTGCTCTTCATTCATAGTTCGCAGTATATCATGTCAGTAAACGGTAACCTGAGTTTCGCACGAACGATGCTTTCTAAATGCCTTCTGATTCGTGGACATAAGCTTTTCGGTGCCTAGGAAATTTATTATGTTCCAACTCAGAATATGTTCTAGAATTCTGCAGTAAACGGATGTTAAGGATATTGGTCCGTAATTTTGCGGGTCCGTTCTTTTGCCCTTATTATGTCCGGGAGTCGCCAGTGCTTTTTTCTAATCACTTGGGATTTTGCGCTGGGCGGGAGATTCCCGATAAATGCGAGCTAAGTAAGGAGCCAGTGCCACATATTAGTCTTTGCAAAACGAAATTGGGATTTCATCCGGACATGGCGACTTACTTGTTTTCAACTGTTTCAATTCTTTCTCTACACCAGGGATGCAAAGTGGACGATGTGAAATGGTCAAACGACCGTATGGTTGTGCGATTCTCCTTCGTGAGCGATTCCTTAAAGCCGATATAGAAAACCTCATTTTACCGTCTTCTACTGCTGCACAAGACTGGTCAAAGAGTGACTGGATGGAAGCTGTAAACCCACTCAGCGATTTTACGTACATAGGACAAGGATTTTCTCGAGTTTTCGGCCAGATCTTTTGCTAAGGTAAGACAGTGGTGGCCCACAGCGCAGTTTTCACGTAGTGCAGGCACCTCCGCTGTAATCAGACAGCTCTGAATGACATCACTGTGACTCCAAGACAAAGGCACAAAGCAAGCAGTGGGAACATGTGGATTCACCACAGGCGGAAGAACTGAAGACACAGCCATCAAAGGGCAATGTGTTGTTCAGTTTTTTGCATCTGGCATGGTTTGGTGGTAACGGGTTTTGCTCTTTACATTTTCATCTTAACCAAAAAGCAAAGAGGCGTTGTAAAGAGACCCCTAGATTGTCAATAATATTGAGCAATATTTCGTATTACGCAATATTATTGACCATATGCAGATAAGATTGAAGATTATGGAACATATTGACGAATCTATACAAAATTTTATTGAGCAAAATGCTTGACATTGTACAGTTTCTGGCTAATCGTTACAGCAGGGAAGCGCTGTAACAAATATGTCTGAAAAGTCCGCGCGCAGAATCGCCATTGGGGAGGGGTCCTTGTGGTTCAGCCTAGAACTTAGAACTAATTAAACCTAACTAACCTAAGGACATCACACACATCCATGCCCGAGGCAGGATTCGAACCTGCGACCGTAGCGGTCGCTCGGCTCCAGACTGTAGCGCCTAGAACCGCACGGCCACTTTGCCGGCAGGGGTCCTTGTGCTCGGTTCCTATTAGAGATAGGAATATGAGGTCAAACGTTTTTGTTTCAGCCCGGACCACCGGCCGTTGGTAGAGCCACTCGGAGATCCGTCTTTTGCAGCTATGTTACAGTATATTAAGCGAAGTTTGAACGACGAATCGGAGCTGGTGCCCTGGCAAATTGTCCCAATCGATTAATTCCTTTTACAAAGAATTTTAATTGAGCTGATATTAATGCTCAGTTAATGGTGCCATTTCTGCGTGCACCGTTCGGATTTTATGTGCAAGAACAGTCACCTTCGTTCTTATCTTACGCGTAAAAACCGTCACACTTACATAACCCCGGATTGGAGCGAGACTGATGGTTCAGATTTGGCCCAAAGGTATACCGGACCTTGGCCTAAGATAAGTTTTAACCTTTTAAAAAATCTTACTTCGTTTGGATTTGGCGTGCAAAAACCACGTTTTCTCTGAGATTTTTTTAAGCGCGCCACTGGTATATTTTAAACTTATACGAATAGGTTCAAGCTTGTGCGCAGGTAGATAAGTGGATGACGTCAAAAGGAAGAGGAAGAGATTAGCGTTTAACGTCCCATAGATATAGAGGTCATTAGAGACGGAGCATAAGCTCGGGTTAGGGAAGGATGGGGAAGGAAATCGGCCGTGCCCTTTCAAAGGAATTATTCTAGCATTTGCCTGAAGTGATTTGGGGAAATCACGGCAAATGTAAATCGGGATGGCCGGACGCAGATTTGAACCATGGTCCTCCTGAATGCGAGACCAGTGTGGTAACCACTGCACAATCTCGCTTGGTGATTAAGCCGAAAAGACATTTTTATATTCAATAATCTTTATCCATTGTCTAGAGACGCTGATTTATAATCGAGCTATGTGTAGCACGCAAAATATGTTCTTACATGAATTGAACGCGCGGAAACGGTTTAAAGGGAATCAAATAAATAAAACATACACCCTTACGATAACACTGGAAACTCGCTTTCAGAAATTTAGCTTCATTCGAATTATACGAGGTGCATTCAAGTTCTAAGGCCTCCGATTTTTTTTCTCCGGACTGGAAAGAGATAGAAACGTGTGCATTGTTTTAAAATGAGGCCACGTTCATTGTCAATACGTCCCAGAGATGGCAGCACCGTACGGTAGATGGAATTTTACCGCCAGCGGCGAGAATGAGAACTGTTTTAAATACTTAAAATAGCGACGTTTTCCTTACTTGAACAGCGTGAATTTGCGGGGTGTGAATCCAATTGAAATTCATCGACGGTTGAAGGAGACATGTGGTGATGGAGTTATGATGTGTCAAAAGTGCGTTCGTGGGTGCGACAGTTTAATGAAGGCAGAACATCGTGCGACAACAAACTGAAACAACCTCAGGCTTGCACAAGCCGGTCTGACAACATGATCGAGAAAGTGGACAGAATTGTTTTGGGGGATCGCCGAATGACTGTTGAACAGATCGCCTCCAGAGTTGGCATTTCTGTGGGTTCTGTGCACACAATCCTGCATGACCACCTGAAAATGCGAAAAGTGTCATCCAGGTGGGTGCCACGAATGCTGACGGACGACCACATGGCTGCCCATGTGGCATGTTGCCAAGCAATGTTGACGCGCAATGACAGCATGAATGGTGCTTTCTTTTCGTCGGTTGTGACAATGGATGAGACGTGGATGCCATTTTTCAATCCAAAAACAAAGCGCCAGTCAGCTCAATGGAAGCACACACATTCACCGCCACCAAAAGAATTTCGGGTAACAGCCAGTGCTGAAAAAATGATGTTGTCCATGTTCTGGGACAGCGAGGGCGTAATACTTACCCATTGCGTTCCAAAGGGCACTACGGTAACAGGTGCATCCTACGAAAATGTTTTGAAGATCAAATTCCTTCCTGCACTCCAAAAAAAACGTCCGGGAAGGGCTGCGCGTGTGCTGTTTCACCAAGACAATGCACCCGCACATCGAGCTATCGTTACGCAACAGTTTCTTCGTGATAAGCACTTTGAAGTGATTCCTCATGCTCCCTACTCACCTGACCTGGCTCCTAGTGACTTTTGGCTTTTTCCAACAATGAAAGACACTCTCCGTGGCTGCACATTCACCAGCCGTGCTGCTATTGCCTCAGCGATTTTCCAGTGGTCAAAACAGACTCCTAAAGAAGCCTTCGCCGCTGCCATGGAATCATGGCGTCAGTGTTGTGAAAAATGTGAACGTCTGCAGAAGTAACGCCAGTTCCATCGATTTCGGGTGAGTAGTTAATTAGGAAAAAAAAATCGGAGGCCTTAGAACTTGAATGCACCTCGTACCTGCAAACTAAACACTTTTTTGGAAGGTTTTTTACGCTCGTCACTCCTTTGTCTCAAATTTGGGCAAATCGGTACAACTTCTGTAAGAAGGTAGACAAAATACATGTAAGTAATAGTCGTCTTCTTTTGTGAAAGCTTTATCTGTTGCCACCATATAAGCAACAAGGTCCGAAAGACATTAAAAAAAGTCAGTAACGGATCAGTCATCGCAGTCAACAAAAATCTACGTCGACTGCCTAGCTGTGGCGGTCTAATGTCAAAACTATGATAGAGTTAACAATGAGAACCAGAATCAAAAAAGTTGCTATGGTAGCATAAACAAGTGAACATGTCGTGGCCGGAGTTAGCGATGCAAAAGAAGGGAACCAGCTTTTCAACTTATCTGGCAGCTCCAGAGACATTTGACTTTCAACTTATCTGGCAGCAGAGACATTTGATTTAAATGTCTCTGGAGCTGCCAGGTAAGTTGAAAAGCTGGTTCCCTTCTTGATATATTCACGCACTTTTGCGACGTAAACCTACTTCCCAATCGCAGTGAGCTCTCCTAGAGCCTCCCCTTGTTACATGTACGGTGAGGGGTGTAAGAACAAAGAGACACATAATTATGTGCCTCTAGAGACAGGGATGCGACTATAAAAGGGAGCATCCAAAAGTGGGGGGGAGGGGGTGCATTTATGACAGGAAGTATCCCAGAGTGGAGATGCATGCATCCTAAACTTTAAAAACACGCTGTGTCATATTGCACGACATGACAAATGCCATGTGGGATGACATTTGTCGTGTTATACAACATGATATTATGTCTCATGTTACTTTACTTGACACGATGCGTTATATTACACGACATGTGTACTGATACTGTCAAGTATAAAAGCGCGGATACATAAAGATGTCTTGATTTAAAGTCTTTGAAGCAGACAGATAAGGCGAAAAGCTAGTTGCCTTCTTTTATCTCTCTAACTCTGCCCAGGACATATTCGCTTTTTTTGTGTTACGACAGGAGCATTTTTCGTTCTGGTACAGTGTATCTTCGTCTGCTCAGTGAAGTCTGCTAAACTGTGTCTTCCGTGCAAAATTCGTTGTGTTGTGAAAATGCCATATAAGTTAGCAGAACACACATTCACATTGGAGCTACTGGAAGAGTACAGTTTAGTCTGCAACCGCGCGACCGCTACGGTCACAGGTTCGAATCCTGCCTCGGGCATGGATGTGTGTGATGTACTTAGGTTAGTTAGGTAGTACTAAGTTTCTAGGGGACTGATGACCTCAGATGTTAAGTGCCATAGTGCTCAGAGCCATTTGAACCATTTGAAGAGTAAAATGGTTCAAATGGCTCTGAGCACTATGGGACTTAGCATCTGTGGTCATCAGTCCCCTAGAACTTAGAACTAATTAAACCTAACTAACGTACAGACATCACACACATCCATGCCCGAGGCAGGATTCGAACCTGCGACCGTAGCGGAACCGCGGTTCCAGACTGAAGCGCCTTTAACCGCACGGCCACACCGGCCGGCATTTGAAGAGTACAGGGGTTTACCAGCTCAGTGCTGTGTTCAAACGGAAGCAGACCAGCTTCACCTAGTGAAGAAATTAAATTTGCTGCTTACCAGTTACAGGAAGGAACTAAAATAATAACAAATATGTGAAAAAGCGGAACTGATGCTGGTGAGCTGCAGGTGGCAACACTGTGGTACGTGTCATGAACTTTTTGAAAGAACAGGAAAGCCCTTCGAATTCATTAGTTCTACGAACAGAAGCCACGTGGATGTGGGAGAAGCAGTGCACAGAGAGGAAAATCTGCCCGAGCAAAGTATTGTAGGTAGTTTTATACATATCAATGTTATTTCTTATACTACATTGGTACCTGCACATGTCATCAAAACGGTAGTGCGTAATCCATTGCGCTTGTTATCTGAGTTACATGAATTTTGTTTGCCATGGAATCTGATCCTCGCTATTGAAGTAAGATCTTGCACTCAGTGATGCAAGTTTGGAAGTGCTCTGCAGCCCTAATGCTTCCTGATCCTGTCTTCCAAGTTCCTTGAACGACATCATCAGACCCAACATCTTCCGTATCAATAGATCCATTGGCCACTTATGTGCTTACTTTATTTTTTTCTTAAAAATTTGTGCAGATAGCTACATGCTAATAAGAAGTTTTCACTTTGTTGAGAGACAGATTTGAAAGTATCTGAAATATACCAAATTGTGATACCAATGTTACAAATGTACTCTCCCCGACACAATTTGCTCAACACAGGTGACAGTTGAAAATTCGTTTTTCCTTTGTAATCCAGCCCCGTTAAAAGGTTTCAGCAAGTTATCAGGCAAATGACAAGCATCGTTCCTCACAAAGAATGAACGGAATTTTTTTGGCGCCAATATAGGTGACTTATCGATTAATGCTTTTCAGAAATCAATAAAGCTGTAGACGTTCCATCCGAAATTCTGTTATCAATGCAAGCGTCATTAAAAATTCATAATTACAAATAATTATAATATAAATAGCCATTGTGATGTGGTCTTTTAAACGGAACATGCTTTCCACACACTGCTCCCAACCAGTTTGGAAAAATTCCATTGATCATGAAAGCCTTGACCAATAGCTTCTCATTCCCCTTCTCTTTCTGGAATCTGCAAAAGTAACAGAAAATTCTATTAGCAACAAACAGAGCAACGTGACTATTAAAATTACATATTATTTATTTACGGTGTGAAGGTAGGCTAAGAAAAAGGCAAAAGAAAGACAACGCTGGTCTCTCAATTTCATCTGCGGCAGCCACATCCACTACGAAATGATGTAGAAAAAGTAACTGCTGGGAAGTGGGTTAACATGGGACCACGCAGGCAGTTAGCTGCCGTTAAAGCAATCAATGGTACCATTTCTGGAGGGCAAATGGGCACATTGGACCGAGATTTCAGTCCAAATCAATGAACGGGCGCCAGGTGCAAATGCAACAGAAAGTACATCATCGACCAACAGACTGAGGATACATGTGTACGATCAAGACGCAGACACAACTGCAAGTGATTTTTAGCGCAATTTAAATGACAATGGTGTCTGCTGTGTATTTTTAAATTTTTATTTAAATTATAAATATCACGCAAATATAATCACAATTTCAACATTAAATACATCTTCCCTTGTCTTTCTGTAATTGTTTCAGGCTTTGTACACTGAGAGCCAAAGAAACTGGTACACCTGCCTAATGTCATGTAGGGCACCCGAGAGCACGCGGAAGTGCCGCAACACGACGTGGCATGGACTCGACTAATGTCTGAAGTAGTGCTGGAATGAATCCTGCAGGACTGACCATAGATCTGTAAGAGCACGAGGGGGCGGAAATCTCTTCTCAACAGCATGTAGCAAGGCGTCACAGATATTCTCAGTAATGTTCATGTCTGGGGAGTTTGGTCGCCAACGGAAGTGTTTAACCTCAAATGAGTGTTCCTGGAGCCACTCTGTAGCAATTCTGGACGTATGGGGTGTGACGTTGTCCTGCTGGAATTGTTCAAGTCCTTCGGAATGCACAATGGACATGAATAGATGCAAGTAATCAGACACGATGCCTACGTACGCGTCACCTGTCAGAGACGTATCCAGACGTATCAGCGGTCCCATATCACCCCAGCTGCACATGCTCGACACCACTACAGAGCCTCCACCAGCTTGAACAGTCCCCTGCTGACATGCAGGGCCCATAGATTCATGACGTTGTCTCCATACCCGTACACGTCCATCCGCTCGACACAATTTGAAACGGGACTCGTCCGTCCAGGTAACATAACATCACATTCAAACTCACTCAAATCTTGATAACCTACCATTGTAGCAGCAGTCACCTATCTACAACTGCGCCAGACACTTTTCTTACATAGGCGTTGCTGACCGCAGCGCCGTATTCTGCCTGTTTATATATCTCTCTATTTGATTACGCACATCTATACCAGTTTCTTCGGCGCTTCAGTGTATAATAGCTGTGCACGTATTCATCACAATTAGACTTATTGACTGTGGTGATACTGCACTAATGAATTTCAGCTCTTCAAATGAATTTCCTGTAGCCAAATCATTTTATGTATCGTAATTGACAGGCACTGACTGGCGGGAGTAGCGTCTCGCACATGAGTGTCCTTCTTCTTAATTAAAGGTGTAACCACTTGCAAGCGTACATCAAATGAGCGAGCGCCGATCCTCAGAAAGCTCCGATAATCATTGGACTCGCTTATGCTCAAGTCACTTCGTAAATTTTGCATTAATCTTCCTCTCTTCGCCGGCCGCTGTGGCCTAGCGGTTCTAGGCGCTTCAGTCCGGAACTGCGCTGCTGCTACGTTCGCAGGTTCGAATCCTGCCTCGGGAATGGATGTATGTGATGTCCTTAGGTTAGTTAGGTTTAAGTAGTTCTAAGTTCTAGGGGACTGATGACCTCAGATGCTAAGTCCCATAGTGCTTAGAGCCATATGAACCTTCCTCTCTTCTTATTCACTCCTTTATCCATCAACGCTTTCTCTTTTCGTTACGCGATCGCGATGCCAGACCAACAGCCAAATATTATTTGGCTGTTGGTGTCCATATCTACCATGTTTACACCTTTGAGGTTGGACGCTAGGTTTGTGGAATATCGATTCGCTGTCCGGAGCCAATCGTCAATGTGTTGCACAATATTTTTGCCCCATATTATTGATAGTCTGGGGCCGCTTAAGGATGCGTGTGTGATGCGAACATGCTGCTGATCTCTGGCACGTCGCACAACGCTGCTAGCCCGGCGCCTTGATGCATTCACGTTGCATTCTCGTTGCACACTGGCTGGGATGGCGAAAAGAGGAAAACCCCCTTCTCTGAATCTCATATTGTAAAAACTTTTGGTGGTATATAAGACTATGCCACATCATCTTATGAGCTTATATTTTCCTCAAAAGATTTCCTTTCCTTCTTCAAAAAGAAAAAGCCTACTTTTAGTTTCTTGAGACTTTTTAGTTCCGTAACGTTTCAACGTACCAGGGAAGTGGCGTGTATTAATAAACACCTGTTGAGACTTCAGTAACAGGAACCAACGCTACTTTTCCACCAAAGGGGCAAGTGAATAAACTAAAATTAGTAGATGGCCGGTCTACTGAAGAGAACGATTATCCACTGTTACATGTACGCTCCAATGAGCTCGTCATAAGCTTATCACGTGGCCAATGAATCTCAATCAATGAATCATGAAAACAAATACATTAACACTTTTGAAAACAGTTGATTAAATGACAATAGTTCACTTTCGAAGATTCATCAATACGGTGTTATTCCAAGTAGAAACTGAAGTGGTCACGTGTCTGCCAGTACAGAGAAAGCAGTTTGCAGGTAAATTACGTATAAGCGAATCAAAATAATAATAATAATAATAATAATAATAATAATAATAATAATAATAATAACGGAAGTTACGTAGTGCTCAAAAGACAACAGGCTACTGGTATGTAAGTCCTAACGTCAAAATGCCCTACTCAGCTCACATAAACCATGTTACCCGATCGGCGTCCACCGGTAAAAGACACCGAAAACCTTGCATGCTCTCAGCTTCGTTCGTTGTGGAAGACTTGCTTGGTACTTTAAAAAAAAATCGCTTTTTTGTCTCGTCGGAAAATTGTTAGCGAAATTTCCCACAACAGACATGTTCCAGCAAAAATTGCGCAGCTGTGATATTTATTACCATGCGACATTCCCCTGTTATCTTACGTTTCACGATCGGTTCTGAAAAAAATACGTTAAAAACTCTGATTTTTGTACACATGGTAGTGTAGCAGCTTGGCTTCTTAATAAAGCCTTTATCTCCTCGTAATTCGTTTAGCAAGCATTGTGAAATGACGCCATTTGTTAACCACGTCCAATTGATTTACAAATCTTGTGAAGAAGTTTGATAGTGGGTAGCTGTCAGATACTTTTTAGACCACACATTATTGCGACTGTACAAAAAAAAGTAGTAACACTGATGATATTTGTCTCCGTTCGCCGCGCGGTATTAGCCGAGCGGTCTCAGGCGCTGCAGTCATGGACTGTGCGGCTGGTCCCGGCGGAGGTTCGAGTCCTCCCTCGGGCATGGGGATGTGTGTTTGTCCTTAAAATAATTTAGGTTAAGTAGTGTGTACGCTTAGGGACTGATGACCTTAGCAGTTAAGTCCCATAAGATTTCACACACATTTGAACATTTTGTCTCCGTTCACAAGTAAATGCGAGTTATTGAGTGTCGAACCCCACAATTCGCGGGCGTTTAGCTAGTGTCAAACACTGCAGGATAGAGAAAACGAATTTCCAGCGATCAGTGTAGGCCTAGTGTCGGTCTCTTGCGTTATTTTAATGATCCATGTCCAGAAAAATCCAAGTATATTTGAATTTTTACCGTGACGAAGTGCGATTACACTGGTCAAGCATCTGCAATGGTTTTACATGGGGGCCACACTTCACATTATAAATGACAATTATTTGTTGCCCACATTGTACAATTAGCAGAATGCACACCAAAGTAGAATAAATTAACCTAAGATGAGACTTTGCTGTGAATGGACTGTGATAAAAGCTTGCAACTTTGTACTTAATTCCTTTCTATTTGCAGATGAAAAATGGCAGATGCTAAAAAACATTATTACATTTATAGATGTTTCTAAGTTTGACTAATATACTTTTGTGGTTCTGGGAAAATGTTGTTCAAAAATGGCTCTGAGCACTATGGGACTCAACATCTTAGGTCATAAGTCCCCTAGAACTTAGAACTACTTAAACCTAACTAACCTAAGGACATCACACACACCCATGCCCGAGGCAGGATTCGAACCTGCGACCGTAGCAGTCCCGCGGTTCCGGACTGCAGCGCCAGAACCGCTTGACCACCGCGGTCGGCGAAAATGTTATACCACAAGGTGTAAATAGTTACGTGCTTTATATCAGGCGTGTCCAAGCTGAAAGCTCACCTGGCAACACTGCAAGAAGACTATTTTTGAGCCGCTTATGATAATACCGACAGTAACTGCTAAGAGAAAAAACGAAAGGGATGGTCCAAAGAGAGAATAGCACCGCGAAGAGGGAATTTCAACTGAGTATTCAACTTATCATAACTTTACATCAATGGATATATATATATTTTAAAGATCGTGTGACGTGCTCACTTCTTGGGCCGCATTGATACTTACTTTGGGCCGCATGCAGCCGGCGTGCCAATGATTGCATTTCTCTGTTTTACGTCGACCGTATCTCCACTATGAAAGAACTGTGTGTAGTAGCATTTATTTAAGGAAATTAGTGTAACGAAAACAAGGCCAAGTGAAGCTGTGTTTTTTGGCCAGCTTGTAAAACCGGCTGAAATATGTGTCTGTTTAAAATGATTGCTCATACTTGTCGTCATTGAACTGTCTCCACAGCTCGCAACAAACGCAACTATCTGCATACACATCCCGTGAAGAAGGGCAGAAGGAACAGCAATCAAACAAGTCACTGCTGGAGTGACTTTGAAGCGACCAATCATAGCTCAAGTTACAAGGCATAAAGCTATGGTCAGAGTGCGAAACACAAACCAGCTAGATATCATCGCCCTGGTGAAGACTGCGGCGAGCAGCGATGATTGTGGTTAAAAGGGGCAGCTAAGACTCAGTGGGCTTGTTTCGTCACTGCCCTGAAATGACAGCGAGTTCAAATCAAATGGCTCTAAGCACTATGGGACTTAATATCTGAGGTCATCAGTCCCATAGACTTAGAACTACTGAACCTAAATAACCTAAGGACATCACACACATCCATGCCCGAGGCAGGATTCGAACCTGCTACTGTAACAGCCGTGTGGTTCCGGACTAAAGCGCCTAGAACCGCTCGGCCACAGCGCCCCACTGGCAGCGAGTAGCGAGTTGCTCATCCTAAGGGGCAAACCGCCGCAAGGGCCTACTACCGTAATTTCCTGAAGAGGTTACAAGAGGCTGTCAAGATAAATGGTCGCAGGAAGCTGTCCGAGGTGGTGTTTTCTTCTACACAACAACGCTCTACCTCATTCTGCGCTGGACACAGTCACGCATGCTAGTTCTTTGTGCCAATAAATTGCACCGTGTGCTTCTGAATTGGTACCCAGCAACTCCCTCCCCGTTTCATTCCGTGACAGGCATTTTCACTAGATGAAGAACTGATTTTCGAGATGGAGTGTTTTGCTAAAGAGCCAAAGTATAGAATTCTACAACCAAGGCCTCGACCAAGTCATCCACCGATGGGGAAAATGCGTTTAATTGAAGAGTGAGCAAGAACAGAATTTCTAACCTAATTACAAATTTTCATGGTTGTAGCTTGGTTTTTCTGAAATGATAATTAAAACTTTATGGGTGTCCCTCATACAAAACTGTAGTGTATCTACAAAACAGGTTTATAACAAAACATTTACACAGAATGTGCGGTCTCTATACCATGTTGGATTAATAGGAGATATCGAAGATATACGAAATATGGACAGTACAAATTGTTGCAGGGTTGGTTAATTTTCAAGAGGAAGTACAAAATAACTGCAAAACCTGAAATGAAAGACGTTTGAAGACAGATAACTATTATCTCGCGGCGACGACCACCAAACAAAATTTCTTGAACTGGTTTTCAAGCGGATATCAAGAATGACTTCCATCCCCTGCGTGTCACTTCCATCAAGGACTGTAAAGATACAATCAGACGACTAACAGCTTGCAATAATGTAGATAAGGCGTCATTTTCCCGACGCCCAAAACATGAATGACAGAGGAAGAAACCTAAAGGCGGGCCGTAATGAAGAGAACTCACTATTGTGGTCTTAAACGCAATTCACAGAATAACGAGGCAGATTCCTGAAACTCATTTAACAGCGATTCACTTCTTCAATAACTGTATCATTTTTTTTTTTAAAAAAAAGGCAGCCTGCAACAGTTCACAATCCACCTTCGACAGCTTACGTTAATTGGAGTATTCCGCATTCTCTAATGGCACAGTTTTCGTATTCTGGGACGCACAGGGAAAAGCGCTATGCACTGCTTTGTGCGTCAAACACTTGCAGAGTCGCACGTTGTGTTTTATGGGTGAGGAGCCTTTCCCGCCATTCGTAGTAAAGCGGTTCGCCGTTTCCGTCGGCAGAGCGCTGGTTGTTCCGCCACTCTCAGCCGACTTTGAAACAGAATTAAGTCGGCGCAACACCGAGTCAGGGCCATTCTCGACGAGGCTTCGCTTGCGTTTGCAAGGTCACGCAGTTCCTACGCCTATGCCACGGTTGTCTCGCGAACTGTTATGTAAGTGTTACTCAACTCAGGAATTAAAGCGCGGACGCTGACCCTCTACCTCTACATCTATATTCTGCAAACCACTGCAAAGTGCGTGGCAGAAGATACGTCCCATTGTACCAGTTGTTTGCGTTGTTTCCCGATCCATTCACGTATGCAGTGCGGAAAGAATGTTTGTTTAAACGCCTCCGTGCGTGTTATAATTAATCTAATCTTGCCCCCACGATCCCTACGACAGCGATCCTTAGTTCCTAGAGTAATCATTTAAAGCCCATTCTTATAACTTCGTTAGTAGACTTTCTTGGGATAGTTTCCGTTTACCTTCAAGAGTCTGCCAGTTCAGTTCTTTCACAGAGACACACTCCTGTGGGTCAATCAAACCTGTGACCATTCGTGCTGTCCTCGTCTTGCTGTCCTCGTCTGTATACGTTCAATATCCCCTCTGAGTCCTGTTTGGTACGTGTCACACACGTCTGAATGATTTGTAAGCAATCTCCCTTGTAGACGGATTGGATTTACCTAATCTGCTGCTGTGACTGAGACTGGAACTATGTGACCATCCCATTCCATGTTTTTATTAAGTGTTACACCTAATATGAGCTTACCAAATCCATCTGCGACTCACTGGTATTACATTTGCAAGATATTACGTTTTTCTGTTTTGTGGAGTGCACAATTTTACCTTTCTGAACGTTTAAAGCAAGTTGACGATCTTTGCGCCACTTTGATATCTTGTCAAGCTTTGATTGAATGTTTGTACAGCTTTGTGCAGACAGTACATCACTGTAGACAACTGCACCATCTACGAAATGTCTGAGGCTACTATTAATATTGTCCGCTATGTCATTAATATATAACATGATCAGCAAGCGACCCAAGACATTTCCCTGGAGTACACCGGAAATTACGTCTACATCTGTTGATGTCTCTCCATCTCAGACAACATGCCGCATCCTCCCTACCAAGAAATCCTCAATCCAGTCACAATTTTCGCTTGTTACCCCATACGATCGTACTTTTGATAATAAGCTTAGGTGTGGTAATGGATCGAATGATTTTAGGATATAGAGGAATACTGCATCTTCATGATTGCTTTGAACCATGGCTTTCAAGTTGTCATGTGAGGAAACTGCGAGATGGGTGGGTTTCATATGATCTGTTTTCGAAATCCATGCTTATTACCATGGAGAAGGTCGTTCTGTTCGAGGTAACTCGTCAAGATTCTACAACGAACGGATGTCAAGAACATTGGGCGGTAGTTTTGTGCATCACTTCTGCTGACCTTATTCTAGACAGGTGTAACCTGTGCTTTCTTCCAGCTACTGGTCTCAGTTGTTTGTTCGAGGGATTGACGATAAATTATAGTTAACAGAGGGGCTAACGTAGCCGCAAATTGGGTATAGAATCTGGCAGGGATTCCATCTGCCCTGGGATTTGTTTGATTTTAACGATTTCAGCTGTTTCTCAACATTACTTCACTCACATTTCAGTGTTGCGAAGATTGAACTGGATCAATACTCCTGGTTTTACTCTGTAAAGGAACGTCTAATAACAGATTTAAGCATTTCTGCTTTGCTTTACCGCTCTAATTTTAGTTCCTGTCTTGTCCATGACTGAGTGGACACTAACTTTGCTACCACTAACTTTTTTGGGTTTTGTGTTTGAGCATACCCCGTGTGTTTCTGGTGTTGGTAAGAAAGGTGATGAAGTAGAACCAAACAAGTCCAGGGGCGTATCTCTTTTTATCGGTAACATAACAAATTTCTTTCAAAAACTCTCTTTAACCGTTTGGAACACTAAACAATCGGATTGGTGACTACTAAGCAGGATTCAGAAAAGGCCGGTCGTGTGCAGAACACGTGTGGGACCTGAAGACCACATTAAGGAACCGCCGATGCCCAAGCACAATTGTCGCCTTTGCAGTCTTTAACAAGACTTACGACTGTGACTATTTTTGACACTCTACAAGAGCTTAGAATAGGTCGTAAGACTGCAGAACTAACCTATCAAACTACTAGAAACACTACATAAACAGTAAAATTCAGTGGTGAAATTTCAGTGTTTTGAGGCAGACAAGTAGTTCTCCCCACTTCTATGTAATTTAGGTGTAGAGTGAGTTGTAAGAGAAAGAGAAAAAGACGTCAAAGGTATAAACATAGGAAATGTTTAGCCTTTCCTGATGATTTACCAGCTAAAGGTGAACAAAACATATCATAGAAAAACTACTCAACAAAGCAGCAAGTGCAGACATCCATATTTCTTACAAGAAAACCGATTACATGTGACATTTGCATCAAAATAGCAGTTTAGTTATACTAAAGACAGAATTTGGGGCGATTTTAAAGGTAACCTCCTTTAAATACCTCGAAGAGATCGTTCTGCTTTGAGAGGTGGCTAGTAATGCAAACTTAGAAAGAGCCGTGAACATTCAAAAACCCATTCAAAATGACATGGAACCACTATCACAGAAAAAGTGACATTTTGCAACGCAAAACTGCGACATTACAAGAAAGTTCTTTTAGCAGAAGAACTACACACATCAGGGACTTTAACTGTTAAGCGCCGCTCTAAAGCTGCAGAAACTGAAAAACTGTAGCGCAAAATTCTTAGGACAACATATGGTCCCGTAAAAGAAAATGGAATTTGTATGAAGATTAGATTATCTGACCTTCACATGCAGACACATAAAGTTCACTAACTCAGTGAGCCGGAGGTGGCTGAAGTTCTGCAGTCACATTCATAGTATAGGACAAAAATAGACTCGCCAAAAGACTACTCAACAGTGTTAATTCAAAGAAGTTAAAAATCAGGTGGTCAGAAAAATATAGGGGAGAGATACAAGGTATGAACATAACAGATAGAAGCATAGCAAATCGTCTGGCCTTTGGATCACTAGTAATGAAGCATTGATTTGCGAAGAAACCTAGAAAGAAGATAGCAAAGAAATAATGAGAAGAGTGGAGAAATGTGAATTCATGAATAAACTTTAGGACAATTATAAGGTGCAAACCATCAAGACAGCTACTGAGATTAAATTCGGCTCTTAAGAGGATACAATGAAGAAAGAGGAAGAAATAATAATTTAAAAAAAAGTAAATCACGGAGTATATACACTATGTGATCAACAGTATCCGGACACTCCCAAAAACATACCTTTTTTATATCAGGTGTATTGCACTGCCAGGTACGCCATATCAGCGACCTCAGTAGTCATTACACATCGTGAGAGCAGAATGGGGCACTCCGCGGAACTCACGGACTTCGAATGTGGTCAGATGATTGGGTGTCACTTGGGTCACACGTCTGTAGGCGAGATTTCCACACTCCTAAACGTCCCTAGGCCCACTGTTTCCGATGTGACAGTGAAGTGGAAACGTGAAGGGACACGTACAGCACAAAAGAGTACAGGCCGACCTCGTCTGTTGACTGACAGAGACCGCCGACAGTTGAAGAGGGTCGTATTGTGTAATAGGCAGACATATATCCAGACTATCACGCAGAAATTTCAAACTGCATCAGGATCCACTGCAAGAACTATGGCAGTTAGGTGGGAGATGAGAAAACTTGGATTTCATGGTCGAGCGGCTGCTCGTAAGTCACACATCACGCCGGTAAATGCCAAACGACGCCTCGCTTTGTGTAAGGAGCGTAAACACTGGACGATTGAACAGTTGGAAAAACCTTCTGTGGAGTGACGAATCACGGTACACAATGTGGCGATCCGATAGCACGGTGTGGGTATGGTGAATGCCCGGTGAACGTCATCTGCCAGTGTGTGTGGTGCCAACAGTAAAATTCGGAGGCGATGGTGTTATGGCGTGATGGTGTTTTTCGTGGAGGGGGTTGCACCCCTTGTTTTGTGTGGCACTATCACACCACAGGCCTACATTGATGTTTTAAGCACCTTCCTGCTTCCCTCTGTTGAAGAGCAACTCGGGCTGGCGATTGTATCTTTCAATACGATCGAGCAACTGTTAATAATGCACGACCTGTGGCGGAGTGGTTACAAGACAATAACATTCCAAAATTGGACTGGCGTGCACAGAGTCCTGACCTGAATCCTATAGAACACCTTTGGGATGTTTTGGAATGCCAACTTCGTACCAGGAGGCCTCACCGACCGACATCGATACCTCTCCTGTGCATCACTCCGTGAAGAATGGGCTGCCATTCCCCAAGAAACCTTCCAGCATCTGATTGAACATATGCCTGCGAGAGAGGAAGCTGTCATCAAGGTTAAGGGTGGGCCAACACCATATTGAATTCCAGCATTACCGATGGAGGGCGTCACAAATTTGTCATTTTCATCCAGGTGTCCGGACACTTTTGATCACATAGTGTACTATAGCAAAGAGATTGCTGCCGAGTATGATTGACTTAGAATTAAGGTACTTTGTGGGTAATGAGGGCCGCTTTCGACAAATTAAGTATCACCATTCATTTCCATGAGGGAGGACGCTCATTATGGAATACAGACATTCAAGTTCATATAGATTCTCAAGGGCTCCGAAAGAGTTATGCCCTGCGGAGGCTCCTAAATGGCACGCCATCGTCCCAGCTCGTGATTTATGTGAATAAATAAAATACAGTGGTAGACCTTCCCACTTTCCTATTATACTACACACACACACACACACACACACACACACACACACACACACACACACAGCGGTGGTGGCAATTGATTGGGAATCATGCAGACAGTGCCAGTTAGTTGTGACATCACAGTTTTAAATTTAGGACAAGTGGCCTAAAGATGATAATGAAGCAGGCAGTGCCAGCTATGGAATGTGAAATATTTTCCACATGGGGAAAGTAGGCCATGCAAAGAAATGGCGTTAACATATATCTAGAAAAACCCTGGTGCTAGAAACTAATACGAAAACAGCACTTTGTAGAACTACTGGAAGTGCTAGTCACATATCTGATGAGTGCATTTTAGTTCTGAAATGTTAATAGCGGTGAAAGTAAGTCAAGCAAACAATGGCTGTGCAGTCCAAATGCACTCCAACATGAAATGGTAAATGGTTATTAATGGGTGAATGACTATCTGGAGAGTGATTTGCAAACAGAAATTGGCGGAAGTTAGCCAATGTCGAACTCGGCAGTCTACTGTAAGTTTCGTGGTCCGCTACATTTTTCTGTGTCACCATCCAATTTAATTTAAATTGGGAAAATTTAATATAAGTACTGAATTAATCACTGAATTGGTAAGCATAATTAATGTGTCTATTATTAAAAAATCCACATGAATATGGAATGAACATATGGGAACAATTTAAGCACAAACGATAAATCGAATAATTCAGAGCAAGCAGAAGCTTAAGCCTCAATAAAGAAATAAGGTAATCAGACAAATTTCTACAAATATAAGGCTCGCTGCGCTTCTGAATGGTGGGATGTATTAAAAATAATCTTACAAAAAGGGGATGGGTTTTTTTGTGAAACAGTCATCACAGTTTAACATAATTTTTTAAAATATAAAATCATATTGAAAATTCACAAAGTAATTCTAAGCTATGATCTATCATAGTCTGTTATTTCATTAATTAACTCAGTTATGTTATTGTTATTGCTATATTGAGTGCTGAGGTATATTGCAGTGATAAATGAAAAGGAAAACTTAGGCATGCATGGGGAAAGTTCACACAATCGTAAAATACTCACAATACAAGAATAGAGGTGAAAAGAATTTTGCCCATCACAGTGTGTCAAAAGCTCAGAGGTTCATCCCTATCGCTATGATTGAATTATTGTGAATACAAAGATTTGGAACACTTTCCGACAAAGTAATTTATCCACATCAACTCGCACATCAAACCAAGCTGTGCTGGCGTGAAACATCCGCAAATGCAGTGAATATTCGTGAACAAAGCATGATTATTAAGACTCGTGAAAACTTCAAGAACACAAGTGTAAATCACATAGACACAAGGACCAATAAAATATCACAAGCAATTAAGAAAAAAACTTGTTTAAGGTGGTAATGAAATCAGAGATGATGAAATCACCATCACATGGTATGGAAAAAGCTACTCAATCTTAAAATTGAAACGAAATGAAAAGTAGAAAAATTTAAAGAAAAGTCAGACAACTGAATTTTAAACCTGGACTGGAGTAACGAACTTCCTACACCACATAGTCTGCTTATACAATGTGAGGACCAGAAAAACTTAATACGTACAGAAAAATATGCTCTGAAAAATGTAAGAATTAGATTATCGACCTTGAAAATCAACTAGTAGATCAAATGTGTACATCAATTGGAATAGTTACGCATCATCACACATTAACACACTCACAACGCCAAGTGTCTCTTAAGAGTACAGTCTTCACTGACCAGAGGTCCAGTCCCGAGTGACAAGAGCACACTCTCCCTGCAACGAACTTCGCCCAGGCAGCCAGAAGAGACCAGAGAGGTCCTTTCTGCCAGCAACTTAACTACTGTCAAATGACTATCGAAAAGGTACAAATCTCTTTGTCTTGACTGAGGAAGGTACGTTAGCTACACTGTTGCTTCCACAGCAGAGAGCTGGATGCTGTACTGCAGCCATATACAAGACAAATTCAACATTCCCACTCACTCGCTCATTCATGCAGATGATAGTGAAAGAAAGGAAATTTAGGGAGCACAAAATGTAGGTAATGTACATAGGATTAGATGCTTACTGGAACAATCGATACTTTAAATGTGATTGTGTGCCACTGAATGGGGACAAACACGAGGTACAATACTAAATTACAAATAATTGAACATGACGGCACGAAATACAAGTTAAGTAGTATGAAACGAATCTAACAGAGACGTTTCAATGTTATTTAGAAGTAGCACTGTGGAAAGTATGTCAGGGAGTGCAGTTTCAAGTCGAAATGTTAACAGCATCACCAGAAATAGAACAGTGAAACAACCACAGAAATAGCATGTCCTAAGTGCACTCTTGTGTTCATATGTAAAGAAATATCCTACAGGTTCAGCCTTGCATTCCACAGAAAGCAATCTGTTGAGATACTCGAACATGAGTGCAGCCAATTCTGGGTATGTCACAGGCTTTCACAGCCACAGACATGAGACAGCAACCCTTGTATACAGTGTTAATGACGTCACATCATTGGATGCCTGTGGAGGGGGTAGCCTGCGGTAGAGCAGAGAACTTACTTGTGAATACAGTGTCACAGTAGTAGTGTGTCACAGTCGCACTATCAGTGAGCATGAAGCTGGAGCAGCACTGCAAGCTATCCTGATGGTCCGGCACAGTGCCCAGAGAAGTCACACATGGTGCCAGACCATGGAGAGCCACACCCCTGGTGCAATGTGAGTGGCATTTGTTTAAACAAATATGTAAAACCATTTCTATCCGACCACAGCTGCAGTGGTACTTGTTTAAACAGCTTGAGTGCACTGGCAACTGGATTGGGGAAAATTGTCTGAACATCGCACGAATTGAAAACATTCATATTACTGCTAGCACTGCAGATATTTAATTTACAGATGAGGTATCTCAACATTTAAACTTAGCACAATTGTGCTCTTGGACTTTATGTACAACAAGTGACTACCTTGCATTGCACATCAGAGTGATGGATGGGAAAACTGCATATTTTAAAAGTTTCTTTCTCTTTTGTACTAAGGATAATCGGTTGGTTTCACCATCTTGGGTTGTGACATCAGAGGCGTGGAGGCACGATGGGGTGAAATCTGGCAATACTGCATGGCATCATCAGCTGACATCATTGGAAATATGGTAATAGTGCAGACTGGGTACCCCCTGGAAGCACCGCCCCGTGCGACACTGCAGTACATTGTCTGGATATTGTGTCTGGAGAGGACTGTTGTGTTGAACTATCCCATTCAACTACCGTGTTTTGTACTATCCGATTCAGGTACTATCTCATCCGTGGACCTTCATGCCACACCACACTTTCCGAGTACCTTCACGCCATACTATCCCATGTGGATACTGCACTGTAGCATCCTACACACAAGGGTGGTACTCATGTGAGATACGATTCTCCCACCCACAGACAACTTGTGCAGTTCACCTGTACACAGTTTTAATTTTTGAGCAACCACATTCCTGCAGTGAGCTCAGACTGTTTCGGGTTGTTTACTTTGACTCTATGATAGTGTCAACAAGAGCCGCCCTAAAGTGCTTAACGTTTCTTGACTTCTTTTTGTAGCAATGAATTCTTCTTATTCTGAAGTGTTCCCATGGGCAAACTCTATGACATTTATTCCACAGTGAAGAATCTGCTGTTACTTGTTTTGGTGCTTCGATATATATTTCTGTTTATGCTGTGTCTCTGTCTTCTTTTTGTAACTCCTTATGTTTCCTTCACAATGAAAACACATAATAAGAAACTATATGTGATACAGGTAACTGCTATGATGTGGCAACTTGTAGCAATGGTTTCATTGACACTTCTCCAGTAGTACATTAAGCTTTGTTATTACCTTCATGGCATAGATAGGTTGTAGTCTCCTCCAGTATTACATTTAACGGGATCTCTATATGCCTTTAGTAGATCTGCAACAACTGCCTTCTGTTTATCCCCATTCAAAGTCCGTTAGGTCCAATATTACAGATTATTAATACCATCATAATGCTAGCAGATCCACTGACAATTACAGAACAAAATCTGTACCTAAGAGGAATCCAAAATTACGCTGCAGAGAAGAGAAACTATTCATATCGTTTCTCATTGTTGACCTATCATCAGACAAAGATGCTGTCTGCACTCAGTCAGCACACTATGAATATTGAACTAAAATTTTTTTTTCAGAAGTAATTTGTATACACTTGTGAACTGAGATGATATTGATTAATTATCTGCAGAGCTTAAGACAGTATTTTTGGGGAATATGATATTGATTTCTGTGACGTTGTTGCACAAAGCTCACAGACCTCTACAGTGGCCTGTGGTGAAGTGTATATCCTTCAAGAGCTTCATTGTGAGTACTGAATTATACTTTCTCATATGTGCTGCATATACATTTTTGAACTGAGATGTTAACACTATTTTACCTGTGCGGTTGACGTATATTTGTTACTGAGTTGATACTGGTTCATTATAAACAAAATATTTTCTTCTACGTGTTGTTTGTACATTTGTGAACTGAGATGTTAAAGCTAGTTTACATGCAGTGCTGGCATACGTCTGTGAAGGGAGTTGATATTGGTTTATTAACTGAGCAACTGTAGATGGAATCTTTGAGATATATGATGATGGATTCTGTGATAGGACTATGCAAAGCTCTCAGGTCTCTACAGTTGCGTGTGGCAAAGAAAGTATGCCACAAAACGTTCATTGGGAGTACAGCGTGATATTTTCTCATATGTGCTGCTTATACACTTATGAACTGAGATATTAAAGCTCCTTTATATGTGGTGATATGTATGATATGATCCTGATATGATGATTTCATATGTCATAGTTGTTAATGATGATAGTGAAGACAATGGCCGGTTGTCGCTAATAGAAGGGTTCAAATCCGAGCAGAAAGAATATTTTCACCTACTGAAAGATGAAGACACATCACCAATCTGCCTTTGAATTTTTAGCTAGGCTATGTAGCAATATTGGTAAGAATACAATTGTGTGGTTGTGCTGTCACAACATTGTGAGTATTGAATAATAATTCATTTCTGAAGTTCTGCGCGTATATTTATGATCACATTGTAATATATATCACTGTTAAGGCGAATTACTTTCAGTTACCTTCTGTACGATACTGTAGCAGTTCTTTCTATGAATGATATATTTTCATCAACGTATGTTACTTGGCAGTGGCACAAAGTGCGAAAGTTACATTTGTCCTTAAATACTGAACACAAGTGTATACAGGATGATTTTTTTCACCGTGTACAAACTCTAGAGACTGATCGATGAGACGATATGGAACGAAAAGGGTTTAATGAACTATGTCTGGGAATGCATGGTTTCCATGCTAGAGACCATTATTCAGTCATAGTTTGTTACAGACGCTGCGGTCTAATACAGCTGTACCGTGCAGCCACGGTTACAGTATGCATGGTTTTCTCCTAGAGCAGGGCTTAAAAACTGGCCAGTTTTGAGCGCGAGTACTCGCGTCTGCTCAGGCACGTGCTCGCGAGCAGCTGTAAGGTAGCGGAGTAGGGAGGGAGGGGAGGAAGGGGAAATGCACGCGCACGTTTGAATAGGGCCGCGGCGTGCGTATTGAATTCGCGCCGACTGTGTAACGTTTAAAGTACTACGATCAGCTTTTAACAGTCACTTCGCTGGTTAAGAATCATGTGAAGTCGCCATTGAGTAACCCCAACCATGCTTTCGCAGTTCAACCCCCATTGGGAGGAATTGTATCTGTTTACTGAAAAAGATGGTGTTGCAAAATGTTTAGTATATCACAAAACGCTGAATTCTTTTACGAAATATAATTTGCAGCGATATTATATGTCGTACCACGCGAAAGACTACGGACGTGGAAAATGTGATTGACCAGATCGTGCACAGGAAGTTATTAAACTTAACAGGAAGCTATCCGAAGAAGATCTGGACGACGAAGAAAAATCAACTGAGGCAGCTCTCAGAGTGGGTTACAAAATTGCTTTGCTTTTAGCAAACTCCCTGCGCCCCTTAACTGATGGCGATATAATAAAAGAATGTTTGGTAGTTGCAGCGGAACATTTGTGTCCATCTCAAGTTGAATAGTTTCGGATTGTGCCATTATCTAACATGACCATTATGCGTCGCATACAGGACATGGCAGACGACGTCCAGAGCCAGCTTGCAAATATCTGTAAAGATTTTATGGCGTATTCTCTAGCTCTGGACGAAAGTGTTGATATCACTGGAACAGCGCAGCTTGCCATATTTATTAGAGGTGTTAATAGAGATCTTCAGGTGAGGGAGGAGCTCCTCGATCTAAGCCATGAAGAACACTACAAACGGAGGTGATATTTTAAGTAGTGTTGAAGAAAGTGTTGAAAATATAGGATTGTCGTGGAATTCTTTAGTTTCAGTGTCTACAGATGGTAGAGCCATACACTAAGCTAATAAAATTATGTGGCACGTGTACATTCTTCTTTATTTGTTTCATTTGTCGCAGTAATAATTCGTGAGTGATATCCCTGCAGGTGGATGAAGTAGTGAAGGCAGCAGAGGATCAAGTAGGTAAAAAGACGAGGGCTAGTAGAAATCCTTGGGTAAAGGAAGAAATATTGAATTTAATTGATGAAAGGAGAAAATATAAAAATGCAGTAAATGAAACAGGCAAAAAGGAATACAAACGTCTCAAAAATGAGATCGACAGGAAGTGCAAAATGGCTAAGCAGAGATGGCTAGAGGACAAATGTAAGGATGTAGAGGCTTATCTCACTAGGGGTAAGATAGATACTGCCTACAGGAAAATTATAGAGACCTTTGGAGATACGAGAACCACTTGTATGAACATCAAGAGCTCAGATGTAAACCCAGTTCTAAGCAAAGAAGGGAAAGCAGAAAGGTGGAAGGAGTATATAGAGGGTCTACACAAGGGCGATGTACTCGAGGACAATATTTTGGAAATGGAAGAGGATGTAGATGAAGATGAGATGGGAGATATGATACTGCGTGAAGAGTTTGACAGAGCACTGAAAGACCTGAGTCGGAACAAGGCCCCCCGGAGTAGACAACATTCCATTGGAACTACTGACGGCCTTGGGAGAGCCAGTCCTGTCAAAACTCTACCATCTGGTGAGCAAGATGTATGAAACAGGTGAAATACCCTCAGACTTCAAGAAGAATATAATAATTCCAATCCCAAAGAAAGCAGGTGTTGACAGATGCGAAAATTACAGAACAATCAGTTTAATAAGCCACAGCTGCAAAATACTAACACGAATTCTTTACAGACGAATGGAAAAACTAGTAGAAGCCAACCTCGGGGAAGATCAGTTTGGATTCCGTAGAGACACTGGAACACGTGAGGCAATACTGACCCTACGACTTATCTTAGAAGAAAGATTAAGGAAAGGCAAACCTACGTTTCTAGCATTTGTAGACTTAGAGAAAGCTTTTGACAATGCTGACTGGAATACTCTCTTTCAAATTCTAAAGGTGGCAGGGGTAAAATACAGGGAGCGAAAGGCTATTTACAATTTGTACAGAAACCAGATGGCAATTATAAGAGTCGAGGGACATGAAAGGGAAGCAGTGGTTGGGAAGGGAGAGAGACAGGGTTGTAGCACATCCTCGATGTTATTCAATCTGTATATTGAGCAAGCAGTAAAGGAACCAAAAGAAAAATTCGGAGCAGGTATTAAAATCCATGGAGAAGAAATAAAAACTTTGAGGTTCGCCGATGACATTGTAATTCTGTCAGAGACAGCAAAGAACTTGGAAGAGCAGTTGAATGGAATGGACAGTGTCTTGAAAGGAGGTTATAAGATGAACATCAACAAAAGCAAAACGAGGATAATGGAATGTAGTCGAATTAAGTCGGGTGATGCTGAGTGAATTAGATTGGGAAATGAGACACTTAAAGTAGTAAAGGAGTTTTGCTATTTGCGGAGCAAAATAACTGATGATGGTCGAAGTAGAGAGGATATAAAATGTAGACTGGCAATGGCAAGGAAAGCGTTTCTGAAGAAGAGAAATTTGTTAACATCGAGTATTGATTTAAGTGTCAGGAAGTCGTTTCTGAAAGTATTTGTATGGAGTGTAGCCATGTATGGAAGTGAAACATGGACGATAAATAGTTTAGACAAGAAGAGAGCCGGCCGTGGTGGCCAAGCGGTTAAAGGCACTACAGTCTGGAACCGCGCGGCCGCTACGGTCGCAGGTTCGAATCCTGCCTCGGGCATGGATGTGTGTGATGTCATTAGGTTACTTAGGTTTAAGTAGTTCTAAGTTCTAGGGGACTGATGACCTTAGAAGTTAAGTCCCATAGTGCTCAGAGCCATTTGAACCATTTGAACAAGAAGAGAATAGAAGCTTTCGAAATGTGGTGCTACAGAAGAATGCTGAAGATTAGATGGGTAGATCACATAACTAATGAGGAAGTATTGAATAGGATTGGGGAGAAGAAAAGTTTGTGGCACAACTTGACCAGAAGAAGGGATCGGTTGGTAGGACATGTTCGAGGCATCAAGGGATCACCAATTAGTATTGGAGGGCAGCGTGGAGGGTAAAAATCGTAGAGGGAGACCAAGAGATGAATACACTAAGCAGATTCAGAAGGATGTAGGTTGCAGTAGGTACTGGGAGATGAAGAAGCTTGCACAGGATATAGTAGCATGGAGAGCTGCATCAAACCAGTCTCAGGACTGAAGACCACAACAACAACAACATCCCTGCAGGTGGCCGCGGATTTACATCGACTGGCGGCAGCTGTTGTGTACCCCACGTGACTGTCCCCACTCTCCGCTCTGGTCCGGTAGTGGGGGTAGCGTGCTCGCGCTGCTCCGTGCTCGCGCCTTGCTGCTCACAGCTTGCTCCGCGAGCACGTTTGTTGTGAAGCCCTGTCCGAGAGGGTGGTACTTTTCCACATACATCATGCCCTAGCGCCCTCTCCCGCCATAGTAATTGGTAAGGTTGTGTCCGATTCACTTCTCTTGCTGACTCACCTTGTAGTGGATGTGATACAGCGTTGTACACAATGGTCCCATATTTGAAGCGAAATCTTGCCGACATGGTGTTTACTTACGGAAAGCCAAACGGCAATGGGCGGCGGGCAGCATGGTTGTATCGGGAGACCTCTCCCCACCGACCCCGCCGACAAAAATCACAAAATTCAATGTTTGCGACAGTGTTTTGCCGTTTGTCTGAGACAGGGTCGTTTTAGGAGGCAGGAAATCATGAAGGACGTACCCGAAATTTTCGAACACCAGACTTGGAGTAAAATGTGATTGACACTGTGAAAGGCGACCGCCGTGTCATTAGCAGGTAGTTGGCGCGCCAGTACAGACCCAGACGACCCTGTGGAACATTCTCCAGACAATTTTTACTACCTTTACCACTTACAGCGTGTGCAGGGCTTACGAGCGACAGACTTTCTACATCGGAAACAGTTTTATCACTGGTTTCTTCACCAGCCAACCACGTTTCCGCAATTTGTGTCAACCATCCAATTCACAGATGAGGCCACCTTTATGTGGAGTGGTATCTTCAACTTTCATAGAGGTCACTTGTGGGATAGTATGCAGAACCTTCATGGTATGGTGACAGCGAATCATCAGCATCGGTGCAGCCAGAATATGTGTGGATAATTGGCGACCGTATTTTGGGACCAGCCTCCCTTCCACGTCACCTAACAGGCCTGAACTACACTCCTGGAAATGGAAAAAAGAACACATTGACACCGGTGTGTCAGACCCACCATACTTGCTCTGGACACTGCGAGAGGGTTGTACAAGCAATGATCACACGCACGGCACAGCGGACACACCAGGAACCGCGGTGTTGGCCGTCGAATGGCGCTAGCTGCGCAGCATTTGTGCACCGCCGCCGTCAGTGTCAGCCAGTTTGCCGTGGCATACGGAGCTCCATCGCAGTCTTTAACACTGGTAGCATGCCGCGACAGCGTGGACGTGAACCGTATGTGCAGTTGACGGACTTTGAGCGAGGGCGTATAGTGGGGATGCGGGAGGCCGGGTGGACGTACCGCCGAATTGCTCAACACGTGGGGCGTGAGGTCTCCACAGTACATCGATGTTGTCGCCAGTGGTCGGCGGAAGGTGCACGTGCCCGTCGACCTGGGACCGGACCGCAGCGACGCACGGATGCACGCCAAGACCGTAGGATCCTACGCAATGCCGTAGGGGACCGCACCGCCACTTCCCAGCAAATTAGGGACACTGTTGCTCCTGGGGTATCGGCGAGGACCATTCGCAACCGTCTCCATGAAGCTGGGCTACGGTCCCGCACACCGTTAGGCCGTCTTCCGCTCACGCCCCAACATCGTGCAGCCCGCCTCCAGTGGTGTCGCGACAGGCGTGAATGGAGGGACGAATGGAGACGTGTCGTCTTCAGCGATGAGAGTCGCTTCTGCCTTGGTGCCAATGATGGTCGTATGCGTGTTTGGCGCCGTGCAGGTGAGCGCCACAATCAGGACTGCATACGACCGAGGCACACAGGGCCAACACCCGGCATCATGGTGTGGGGAGCGATCTCCTACACTGGCCGTACACCACTGGTGATCGTCGAGGGGGCACTGAATAGTGCACGGTACATCCAAACCGTCATCGAACCCATCGTTCTACCATTCCTAGACCGGCAAGGGAACTTGCTGTTCCAACAGGACAATGCACGTCCGCATGTATCCCGTGCCACCCAACGTGCTCTAGAAGGTGTAAGTCAACTACCCTAGCCAGCAAGATCTCCGGATCTGTCCCCCATTGAGCATGTTTGGGACTGGATGAAGCGTCGTCTCACGCGGTCTGCACGTCCAGCACGAACGCTGGTCCAACTGAGGCGCCAGGTGGAAATGGCATGGCAAGCTGTTCCACAGGACTACATCCAGCATCTCTACGATCGTCTCCATGGGAGAATAGCAGCCTGCATTGCTGCGAAAGGTGGATATACACTGTACTAGTGCCGACATTGTGCATGCTCTGTTGCCTGTGTCTATGTGCCTGTGGTTCTGTGAGTGTGATCATGTGATGTATCTGACCCCAGGAATGTGTCAATAAAGTTTCCCCTTCCTGGGACAATGAATTCACGGTGTTCTTATTTCAATTTCCAGGAGTGTATTTTCGTTTCTTGCGTGTGACTTTGTCTCCCCTGCTGGAAGAAGTGCCATTGATGATTCGAAGGGTTATATAGCTGCTGGATGATGGTGCTCCGGCCCACTTCGCCGTTAACGTCCGGACGCGTTTCAATCGTGTCTCACCTGGTCGATGGATCGGACGAGGGGGTCCAAATACATGGTCTGCTCGTTCACCCGATCTCAATCCGTGCGATTTCTGTTTATGGATATGGTATCGTGTATGCAGAGCCCCTTCCAAATGTAGACACACTGGGGCAGCGAATTCGTGCAGCCTTTGACACTGCTCATATAAAGGCTGGCAGGGCCGGCCTTAGCCATCCAGGTGCCCCGGGCGAGTCGTCCAGTTGGCGCCCTATGTTGTATAAATAGCGAACCTGGCTGTGCTTTGCAACACGGTATTTGACTGTTTTCTAGAAATCGTCTTAAGTGGTTAATGGCGTCATCTTATGATCATAACATGGTTTTTTCCATCGTAAATTTGAGTATTTTATTTTTTTAAATGGAAATTAAATCCAAATAATCTGAAAGCCCGCTAAGACGCTCCATGTGAGTCTTGTGTAGCCTGTGACGTCAGTCCAGCATGCTGCTGTCGCTGCCGTAACAGTCAGTATAGCAGTGATATATTGTTTGGGCATTCACGTTTTGGGAAATTGTCTAAAAATATTGCGTAGTACTGCACTGTACATCTACAAAAACTCCAGAAAATTGTTTTTGCGTGTTCCAAACAAAGAAAAGATGCGTAAAATGTGGTTGAAACAGGCTCGTATATCCCAAATATTTCTTTTCTTTTCTGAAGCACCCCTGTACTAAAGCGAACAAAACAAAACAAAAATTATTCAAATTGGTCAAGCCATTTCTTTGTTTTGGTGAGACTAACACACAACAATTGATTTTTATATATAGGAGGTAATATGTATAACGAAAAAACACTATTTTTGAGTTGGGTACCATATTTTTATTGAATTTAATATAACTGTAAGCCATAAACCTATATTTTCTGTCAGTCATCTGAACACAAAACATATTATGCCTAATGAAAAACAATTATAAACAACTAAAATTTTACTTTTCTCGCTTTTCTGTCGGCAAAGTCTCTGATCAGATTAGCAAAGTCCAGGTTTTCTGCAACTTCATTTTCAATGGACAGTGAGGCCAAACTGGTTAGTCTTGTTTGAGACATTGTAGACCGCAAGTACGTTTTTATCAACTTCAGTTTGGAAAAACTGCGTTCGCCGCTTGCGACAGTCACTGGTATTGTTAGTAAAATACGTAACGTTATCCAGATGTTGGGATATAACTCTTGAAGATTATGCTTTTTTATGAAGTTTAAGGCTTCAATAGGCGTTGCCTGGCTGTCTTCGAGATAGTGTTGCAGGCCTAAAATTTCGTCGCACAGCCAATTTCCATCAATATCTGACTTCATGTTGACAGTTAACTTTTCTTGTAATTTAGAACAGCATTGTATTAGTTCTTCTTTATTTTGATTTTTTTTAATGTCAAACAAGAAACTCCACGTCGCAGAAAATTCTTGCATCTGTTCAAATCTTTCTTTCATGGATATGTGCACGGTGTCCAACAGTGCACTGAAAAACTCTACTTTAAACTTCTTTTTTGGGTCAGTTATTTGATCATCAACAGCCTCTTCACACGGCCTGCGTTTAATACGTCTTAATCGCATTTGTGGTTTAAATAATGGCTGCGTATCAAGATCCGAAGCCAGTTCAGTTGCTGTTACAATAGCTTGTTCGAAACCTGTTTGTGTATATGTTTCCAAATAAGAGCAACATTTGTCAAGGATTCCCATAAACTCGACAAAGTTGATTGTGGGTGACTGACTTGCTTTACTCACAACGTTAATTTGAAACAGAACATCATACCATGTCACGAGAGAAACAATGAAGCTGAAGTCTCTTAATTGTCCTCCTAGTGTGACATCGCAGCATCGCTTTGTTCAGTAGCATCGGCCAAGGAAACCAAAGCGTCATGCATTTCGCATAATTGATAACGAACCGCTTTGATGCTATCAATTCGAGCTTCCCAGCGTGTGTCACTTACATTTTTCAGGGTGTATATCTTCAAATGGTCGGTCAAAATTTTCCATCTATTTACCGATCCAGCAAATAGATTAAACATTTTTTGTAACATTCCGAACAGTGTCACGGATTTCACTGATGATTTTGCCGCATCACACAATACCAAATTATAACTATGGCATCCACATGGCACAAAAAAAGCTAGTGGATTTAACTTCTTAATTCTGTTCTGGACGCCTTTATTTTTCCCCTTCATGTTCGCGCCGTTATCGTAGCCCTGTCCTCTGCAGTCATTCATGTTAAGGTCAAGATCACTCAATGTTTTTAAAATGCTTTCTGTGAGACCTTCACCGGTTGTATCATCTATTTGCAGAAATGAGATGAAATGTTCTTTTACACTTACGCCATCCTCTGTTATGTCGGCGCATCTTAAAGTTATCGAAAGTTGTTCTTTGTGGCTTATATCTGGAGTACAGTCAGCTATGATTGCATAATACTTTGAACCCTTTATGCGGGATACGATTGTAGACATGACGTGTGATGCCATGAGTTCTATTAATTCATTTTGTATATTTTTGCCGCAATAATGGTCAGCCAAATCACCATTCAATGCCAGTCTGACGTGCTCTTCCATGATTGGATCTAACTTTGCCAATAACTGTACAAGACCTAAGAATTTTCCATTATTTGGAGTAAATAATTTATCTGATAACCCTCTGAATGCCATATTACTTTCAGCCAAATACAAAGTAATGTGCATCAATCTTTGAAGCACATTGCTCCATCTAAACTTTCTTTAGAAATTAGCTTTTGTTCTTCCTTGTCAATAGTTAATCCAGCTTTAAACCTGATTTCAGCTTCAGTCCATTGAGTAAATGCTTCACTTCTCTAGGTAGCCGGACATAACCATTTCCAGTCAATGATCGGTTCTGTTGCAGCAGAGGACTTAGTCCATTCCATGTAAAGGCAAACCAAATCATTATGGAGCCGCCACCGGCTTGCATACTGCCTTGTTGACAACTTTGGTCCATGGCTTCATGGGAAATGGGCCACACTCGAACCCTGCTACCACTTCTTATCAACTGAAATAGGGACTCATCTGACCAGGCCACGTATTTACAGCCGTACGGGATCCAACCAATATGGTCTAGAGCCAAGGAGAGGCGCCGCAGACTATGTCGTGCTGTTACCAAAGGCACTCGCGTCTGTCGTCTGCTGCCATGGCCCGTTAACGCCAAATTGCGCCACACTGTTCTAACTGATATGTTCTTCGTACACCCCAGATTGATTTCTGCGGTTATTTCACGCAGTATTGCTTGTCTCTTAGCACTGACAATGGTATGCAACGCCGCTGCTCTCGGTCGTTAAGTGAAGGCCGTCAGGCAACTCGTTGTTCATGATGAGAGGTAATGCCTGAAATTGAGTATTTCCAGCACTTTCCTGATACTGTGAATCTCGGAATATTCAATTCCCTAAGATTTTCGAATTGAAATGTTCCATACGTCTAGCTCCAACTACCGTTCTACACTACTGATCATTAAAATTGCTACACCACGAAGATGACGTGCTACAGACCTAGAGGAAGAAGATGCTGTGATATGCAAATGATTAGCTTTTCAGAGCATTCACACAAAGTTGGCGCCGTTGGCGACACCTACACCGTGGTGACATGAGGAAAGTTTCCAACCGATTTCTCATACACAAACGGCAGTTGACCGGCGTTGCCTGGTGAAACGTTGTAGTGCTGCCACGCGTAAGGAGGAGAAATGCGTACCATCACGTTTCCGACTTTGATAAAGGTCGGATTGTAGCCTATCGCGATTGCGTTTTATCGTATCGCAAAACTGCTGCTCGCGTTGGTCGAGATCCAATGACTGTTAGCAGAATATGGAATCGGTGGGTTCAGGAGGATAATACGGAACGCCGTGCTGGATCCCAACGGCCTCGTATCACTAGCAGTCGAGATGACAGGCATCTTATCCGCATGGCTGTAACGGATCGTGCAGTCACGTCTCGATCCCTGAGTCAACAGATGGGGACGTTTGCAAGACAACAACCATCTGCACGAACAGTTCGATGACGTTTGCAGCAGCATGGACTATCAGCCCGGAGACCATGGCTGCAGTTACCCTTGACGCTGCATCACAGACAGGAGCGCCTGCGATGGTGTACTCAACGACTAACCTGGGTGCACGAATGGCAAAACGTCATCTTTTCGGATGAATCCAGGTTCTGTTTACAACATCATAATGGTCGCATCCGTGTTTGGCGACATCGCGGTGAACGGACATTGGAAGCGTGTTTTCGTCACCGCCATACTGGTGTACCACCCGGCGTGATGGTATGGGGTGCCATTGGTTACACGTCTTGGTCACCTCTTGTTCACATTGACGGCATTTATAACAGTGGACGTTACATTTCAGATGTGTTACGACCCGTGGCTCTGCCCTTCATTCGATCCCTGCGAAACCCCACATTTCCGCAGGGTAATGCACGACCACATGTCGCAGGTCCTGTACGGGCCTTTCTGGATACAGAAAATGTTCGCCTGCTGCCCTGGCCAGCACATTCTCCAAATCTCTCACCGATTGAAGACGTCTGGTCAATGGAGGCCGAGCAACTGGCTCGTCACAATACGCCAGTCACTACACTTGATTAACAGTGGTATCGTGTTGAAGCTGCATGGGCAGCTGTACCTGTACACGCCTTCCAAGCTCTGTTTGACTCAATGTCCAGGCGTATCAAGGCAGTTATTACGGCCAGATTTGGTTGTTCTGGGTACTGGGTAAGGATCTGTGCACCCAAATTGCGTGAAAATGTAATGACATGTCAGTTCTAGTATAATATATTTGTCAAATGAATACCCTTTTATCATCTGCATTTCGTCTTGATGTAGCAATTTTAATGGCCAGTAGTGTATATTCAGTGTCTGTTGATTTCCGCCGTGCGGCAATGATCATGTCGGACACTTTTCACATGAATCATCCGAGTACAAATGACAGCTCCGTCAGTGCACTCGCCATCTGCATGTGTGCATATCACTATCCCATGACTTTTGTCGTCCCAGCTTAACTTTGCAGAGTTATTGTCAGATATCACAGCAATATCATGAATAGCTGCATTAAATAAAGACTTAATCTGATCAACTTGATCCTTAGGACAAAACGTCACTACAGTTCTTGGGCAACCTCATAAAAGGGCATTGCATGTGTGACCTGTTATTTTCCATCCAAAACTACACGAAAGCTATACCATTTCTTTGAGTTCACCAACAACTCCATATACACTGTCGTGAACTCCCGACTCGGCTTGAAAACCGAGAACGTTTTATTCATGTATGCCGTCGCGAGTCTCAGAGGACACATAACTTATTAACATGATGTATTTGGCTGATATTACACAGAATGTTATCACTTCAATCACGCAATGCCTATTCGTAACTGAAGAATTATTAAGAGAAAGGTACAACCTAATAAACATCATACAGGAATTCAGAAAAATCCAAATAAAGATTAATCACATCAGTATTGTAACAAGGCCGGTCCCATTCCAAAATACCGTTATCCATGATGGCGGCCATGACGTCAGAGTCATTATGAACTGTTTTCATAACACCGTCACCATTCCAAAGCATCGTTAGTCGACAACAACAAGGTCGCACGCAATGTATCCGGCACGTGTTGCTTATCTAGTCTTTATTACCGTAGCGGGTTGTGACATAGAGAGAGTCCATTCCAAAGCATCGTTAGTCGACAACAACAAGGTCGCACGCAGTGTATCCGGCACGTGTTGCCTATCTAGTCTTTATTACCGTAGCGGGTTGTGACATAGAGAGAGTCCATTCCAAAGCATCGTTAGTCGACAACAACAAGGTTGCACGCAGTGTATCCGGCACGTGTTGACTCTCTAGTCTTTATTACCGGCGCGGGGTTGTGACATAGAGAGAGAGTTAGCGCCATCTCTCTCTATGCCGCAACCCCGCGCATACATACACGCGCTAGGTGGGACCTATATAAATCAATGCAAGACCTACCTCACTCTCACACTGCTCGTATACTTCATTCATCCAATACTTGTCACGTCTTCGTAATTAAACGTGTAAAAATGAAACGATCACGAACCGCCAGTGACAGCAGCAGCAGCAGCAAACGTGCTCATGTGGACGAAGTTCCATTCCCTGGTAAGTACATTTTCAGTATTCTGATATCTACACCCTTTAACTCTGTGTATGAGTGCTACATATCTTTTATAATGCCTCTATAAAGATCGCTCCTCCACTTGTTCTGTGTGTGTTCCGGCTTACGTTTTTTACCCTTTTGAATCTCCTCTCTATAAAAATTGCTTATCCATGCCTTTTTTTTTTACCTCTAACTTGGGTGTCTGAATCTTTTATTTTAACTGTTACATTTGTTTTGTACTGCTCTCTATAAATATTGTTCATCCACACGTTGTATGTGTTATAATTAATTTACCGTATCCGCTATAAAGATAGAGCTTCCATGTGTTGTGTATCTGTTATATTCGATGTGCAGTGCTCTTTGTAAATATTTCATTTCGTTCCTTTTTTTTTTAAATATGCTGGTCCGCTTATTTCTCTATCACTTAACTGGAAGCACACTTCCCTTTCCATATGCGATATTATATTCAGTCTTCTCCATCTTTCCAGATTTCTTCCAGCAAATCACGGCTGATCTAGACAACCAGATCGAGATGGAACGGGCTCAAGCGCAGCTCGAATGTAAGTACATTTATAATACAATCATACTTCTTAAACTTAATTAATTTCATTTAATATATACCCGTTTCCTGATTGTATACATTTAGTCCTCATAAGCCGGTCTTTTCTTTGTAGATGCGCCTAATTCAGCATTCGGTTCAACCACCCAAGGAGGCGGCGGTAGCGTTCAAACGGCGCCCGCCACACAGGACACTCAGTCTTTAGAGGAGGAGGAGACCAACCTGCCTGACCCGTTTGAGGAGGAGATCAACCTACCTGAGTGGTTTGAGGATCTGCTTGATTTTGGCAATGAGTTGCTCAAACCATGGAGTCAGAGCGGAGAAGGTGAATAATTTTGAACATTAACATTCCTTCACATAACCGCCATTATCTACTCTTATTGTTATTATTTATCGCTCTTTTAAATATAAATCACTAAATTAATTTTTTTCCCTTATTTATCTTACAGGTATATCACACGGCGTAGGCCGTGTTCCTAGAGCGGTGGTTGCGGGGGCGGGACTCGGGCGCACCGAACCGCAAAGACACGCCGCGCCTTGCGTAGCCCCTATAAGGGCTTCGCGGGAGACGGATGCAGAACACGCGCCAGCTCCTCCCCCAGCGCTGTCGCAACCGTTTGGCTGCGCAGCCCGTCCGCCGTCGCCACAGCCTGGCCCTTCAAACCGGCTGTCACCCCCTCCTCCTCTAGAAGCAGCAGCTCGCCGCCGCCGCCCACGCAAGGTATGCGTTCCGAGACGTATACCTCTCCCCGCAAATGATGATGATTACGATCACCCATCACCAGCCCATTCATCTATCGGGTGGACTCCTAGTTGTAGCAACAGTAATAATAGTAATTTCCTTATGGCTAGCGGTAGTTCTCTCCCCCGTCCTATCGATAACGAATTCGATCAGAATAACGGCGTAATGACTCCCTTAGAATACTCAGCAGTTGCTAGAGCGTTTGAGGGGCGAATCTCTTTCACCAGAATTGAGAATCCAGGCGGGAGGTATCGCGATCCTGTAAGGTTTTTGGAGGCGTGCCTCCCCGTCTTGGAGACCGAGCTCCTCAAACTCTTAGAAGATCCGGAATTTAACGCCTTTAAATGCAGTGCTGTGTTATGCTGTGAACTGAGTCACCCCCCTAAACATCAAGGTGACGCGGAGACGGCTACTCTGCAATATATATGGGGTGACAATGGCGTTATTTCTCGGAGCACATCGATTGCTGAGTGGTATCGAGAATCCACCTTGAGCGCTATTATGGCCCGATTTTCCGAGATGGAAGTACGTGGATCCGCTAAAGCGCTCAGCAGTATACCACACCTCGACATCCATATACATGTCTATGATCCAATGAATGGAGGGTCCAGTTATATTAAACTCCCTATAGATATTGAGAAAAAGCAAGCATGCATTAATGTTCAAAATAAGTATGATAATGCGTGTTTTGCATGGTCAGTCCTGGCTTGCGAGAGAAATTACAATTACAAACATCATCCCGAGCGTCCCAGCAGTTACAAAGTCAAAGATATTAAGAGACAGTATAACTTTGACGGAATAGAGTTCCCTTTAAGAATCCAGGACATACCTAAGTTTGAGGCTCAGAATACCGCAATATCGGTCCACGTTTATGGCCTGGAGAAGAAAAGCAAGTCAGATGAGCAGAACAAGCATACAGTAGTAGGCCCCCTCCATTTCTCAAAATTTGCAGGTGAGCGAGAGTTGCATGTCAACATGCTGCTCTTCTCCGAACGTGATAATTATCACTACGTCTGGATCAAAGACATGTCCCGACTCATTTCCTCCCAGTTAAGTAAAAATGATCATAAACAACATATTTGTATAAGGTGTTGGAATTATTTTTCATCTCAAGAGTTATTAGCAACACATCTATTAGATTGTGCATGCAAGGACCCGGTACGTGTTGTTATGCCCACTGAGGAAAATAACTTCATTAAATTTAAAAATGCTCACCACCAGCAGCGTTGTCCTTTTGTTGTGTACGCCGATTTTGAATGCTTGCTGGCTCCTATTACTCGTTGTGAAGGGAACCCCTTAGCCTCACACACAACCTTCACACAAAAACACGTACCTTATGCGGCGGCGTTCCAAGTTGTATGCGCATATGATTGTAAACTTAATAGCTATCAGTCTTATGTAGGGAACGACCCGGCGGTTTGGCTTCTCACAGAGCTTGAAAAACTTTCTTGGCAAGTTCACAAGCTCTACAGCATCAATATTCCCATGACCAAATCAAAGGAAAATGATGACTAGTATGAAAAGGCTGTTAATTGTCATATTTGCGGGCTGGTCTTAGATAGAAAAGCGGAGACTCCTCGTAGAGACCATTGTCATCTTACGGGTAAGTTCCGCGGTGCAGCCCACAATGCATGCAACTTGAAGTTACCTACACACATACCCGTCTTTTTTCATAATCTGAGCGGGTATGACGCTCATTTTCTCGTTCAGCACTTGGCTAAGTTCGGTATGAAGAATGATCAGGTCAATATCCTGCCTGAAAGTGTTGAAAAGTACATTTCTTTTTCAAAACGAATGACGCCGAAAATTACGCTCCGCTTCCTTGACTCTCTACGATTTATGCAAACTTCGCTTCAGAAACTGGTTGAGACTTTACCTCGGAATGATATGCATATCACTCGATCTGCATTTACCGATGAGGAAAAGTTTCAACTTGCGACGAGGAAAGGAGTTTTCCCGTACGAGTATCTTGATAGTATGGCAAAACTGAATGAAACCAGGCTTCCCGACATAACTTCTTTTACCAGTACTCTCACTGGCGATACCATAACTATCACAGATTATGAGCATGCCGTTAATGTCTGGCAGGAATTCAACATCCCCAATTTGGGAGAATATGCAAGGTTATACATGGACACGGACGTTCGTTTGCTTGCAGATGTTTTCGAAATGTTCCGGAGTGTATGTATGACCACGTACTCTCTGGACCCTGCCTTTTATTACACGGCACCTGCGTTGTCCTGGGACGCTATGCTAAAAAAAAACGGATTGCAACATTGAACTTTTGACTGATGCTTCAATGCTTCTATTTTTTGAGCGAGGGATCCGCGGTGGACTTTGTCAATGTGTTCACAGACAAGCCAGGGCAAATAATCCGCGGATGGGTGTCGAGTACAACGCATCCCTTGATTCTAGTTACATTTTGTACTTAGATGTTAACAATTTATATGGGCATGCTATGAAGCAACCGCTGCCGGTTGCCGGGTTCCAATGGGTGCCTGAAGACGAATTGAAGGAATTAGGTGGACAGATAATGGGTCTTGCGGCCGATTCTGATGTAGGGTATGTGCTTGAGGCGGACATCGCGTACCCTAATAATTTGCATGGAGAGACAAGCGACTTGCCGTTATGTCCAGAGCAACAAATTCCACGAGGAAGCACCAACCCTAAACTGATGGCCACTGTTGGGGATAAGCAGAGGTATATTATTCATTATCGTAACCTCCAGCAGTGTCTCAGATTAGGAATGGAGCTCATTAAAATCACCCGGGCAATCTCCTTAAAGCAATCCCCCTGGTTGAAGGAGTATATTGAACTAAATACCGAAAAGAGGCGGTCGCGACTAATGATTTTGAAAAAGACTTTTATAAATTAATGAATATTTCCATTTTCGGGAAAACTATGCAAAATGTAAGAAATGAACGCGATATTGTTATTAGAACCGCATGGGAAGGGCGTTACGGCGTGAGAAAATGTATAGCCAGGCCAAATTTTAAGCGCGCCACCATCTTCAATGAAAACTTTGTTGCTGTGGAGATGTCGAAGACTGCAGTAGAGTTTATGAAACCCATCTATTTGGGGATGTGTATACTCGATATCTCCAAATTCTACATGTACCGATTCCACTATGTGTTTGCGAAACCTCATTTCGTAGATCCAAAATTACTTTATATGGATACAGACAGCTTTATCTACTGGATCAAGAACTGTGATCCATATGAAGTAATTAGTTGCAATGGTAAAGAATTCGACACCTCTTCTTATGAGGTCAATAATCCTTATGGTATTGTTCCGCAGAACAAGAAGGTTATCGGTCTCATGAAAGACGAGTCGAATGGTTTACCAATTGTAGAGTTTGTGGAACTGAGATCGAAAATGTATGCATATCGCACAGTAGACGGGAGCACTCTGAGACGGGCAAAGGGTGTTAGACGGATCGCGTCTCGTGCGCTTACGGTCGAGGACTACTTGCAGTGCCTGTACGGTCGTAGCGTTGAAGGCGCTCATCCACACATGGTTCAACAAACTAGCATTCGATCACGAGCTCACGAGGTGTACACTGTGCTGCAGTCTAAAGTCGGACTGTCTCCTCATGACGATAAAAGAGTCATTTGTGAGGATGGGGTGGGAACCCTCCCATACTCACACTATTTACTTGAAACGAAAGTAGGGGTGGGGAACTCTGGTTGAGTGATAGAGAGGGAATGAGCGTGTGAATGTTACGCATGTGGGCTATGCGTGGAAACAGTATGGCTCTTTTATCATAGTGTAAATAGTTGATGAGAGTGTTTTGTTGCGTGTATCAGTTTGCGTGCTTCCATGCATGTCTGAGTGTGCGAATGAGCGCGAACTTGTGTTAAGTGTGTGTGTATGTAAATATAATCATTATTTTTTCAAAGAAAATCATAATAAATAAAATAGTCATCTACATATTGCTGACCATTATTAATATATATATATATATATATATATATATATATATATATATATATATATATATATATATATATATATATATATATATGAAAAGGCTATAAATTTAGCCAATTAACTTCTGTATGAACAAAAAATAAATAAAATTTTCTCACGTAATATATGCATCACTTCTAGTCATTATATGAGTTCCACTAATTAAATTCTTTCTATATGTTCAATTGCTTGTTCTAGCGGAAAATGTTTCTAGACGTCCACTTTAAAGAAAAATATATATGTTCACCTTGTTCTTGTAGTTGAAAATCTTTAAATCGACTTACTTGGAAAAAAATATATATTCAATTTGTTGTTGTTCTTTTCGAAAATGTTTAGAGCCATTGACTTGAAGCAAATAGGTTTGGTATTAATTAAAAGTGCTTTGTTTTTCTGGTGGAACTTCATTAGCGATATTAGTTACTTTGTAAGATAGGGTAGTACCTCTGCATTAGCTTTAAAAGTATATATATAATTTATCTGAAGAGAATGCTTATATATATATTTCTTAATTATCTAAAATTGTTAAAAAAATTATCTAAAAAGATGTGGAATTTCAGATTTTTGGTTAAAAACCAATCTTATATCTGTAAACTCATATTTATATATAATGTGAAAAATGTTAAATTCTGAATTCAATAATAAACTCAGTTATTTCCTTCTAAAAAAATGTTGTTATTATTTGATACCCTAATAATGATTATTCTTTTTATTAAAAATATTATAAATTTATTTATGTGTGTATGCAGAATACGTACATACAGCCACATCGCAATGCATAAAGTTATAAGGTTTCCTGCTTTTAATCACAAGTGCCGGACTTCTGCTAGTTGTCACGAACACACACAACCCACTGCAGCGCTATCTCTTACAGTCCTACGTCAACAGATACTTTAGAGATCGTAATCTGACACATCGCTTTCCACAGCGGCCGCGAGGCCGGCAACTGGTGCAACCCCCTACCAAGCGTCAACGGCTGCGCGTGTCTGCCGATTTCGACGGAGGCCTCGAGATCGGCATCTGACGCATCCGCGCCTAACTATGACAGTAGGCTCATTCCACGTCAAAGGCCGGGGTATGTGTCTCTCTCGGACAGTTCCCTTCATATACAATACTAGGGACGTTGGATGTCATAGAAAGAAAAAACACTCAATCTTATAAATTATTATTTATTTCTAATAAAAGTGAAAAGTAATTTTACATTCTCATATGCAGATACAAAAGCACTTTTTTGGTAATCGTTCTTCAGTCGATGGATGGATGGACATCCGTACCATTCAAGGTCTTGAATAGATGCAAATTTAAATATTTGACGCATCCAGGAGGTTTTGTCCTTTCCCTTCACGTAAACGATGGTGTCCTTGTGATCGAATAATTTAAGTGCGATCACCACATCTTTATAGGGTATGCCGGGATCATCCCAGTGAATTCCATGATAAAAATTAGTTAACCACAATGCACTGGTCCGTGTTTTACAAGATTTCACTTGCGTGAACGGTCTTGGTGATCGAATATTTGCGGAGAAGGTTTCAATTATTCCTGCGTCTTGTGTGTAGGCCACAAAAGCAACTTGTTTAAATACGAACTGTCTTCGCTCTCCATCATGGAATCCTTGAACATCTGCAATGATCTTCACAGGCTGAGTTCCCATCGTCAAATGATCAATGCACAGGACAGCATATTTTCATTTATACAGCTCGTTGCACAACACCTGTGAGCGGTGAGTAATTGATTATTCTGTCGTGTAGGACTAATGCATATGCAGCGGTGTGTTCTGGGAAATTTGTCGGTGATTCAAATTCAATTCGAACGTCTATAGGTCCAGACTTAATTATCTCATTCTGTTTAGAGCAGTGTATTACAATGATCGGTGAAAGCTCTTTGAACTTACGAGGACTCAGTAGACACCCCCCTCCCTCTCCTTCAGCAATTTCATAGTAAGAAGGACGAAACCTTGCATACATGTCATACGCGAGACTGTATACATTTTCATTCCATTGCAGATGTAGATTGTCATATGGGTAGAATTCTGAATTGAGGTAGACTTTGGCGTTAGTTAACTTGCAGTTATCGAACACGGTGGAATCGTTTGATGTATTTGGTCTTCTATCAGTCTGAAACGCAAGTATAATGAATCTGGGTGTCTCGATATGACTGGAGGTCTTAATAGCCCATGTTTGTCTGCTCGCGGTCGGTAACACTGGATACTCAAAGATCTCCCATGAGCGGAAGGTCAGTGACAGAAATGTACCTGAATTCAACACTTTCAAAAGCTTCAATCGTTCCTCGTCGGATACACTGACGTGAGGCATTTTCCATATTAATTTGTTGATTGTGATCCTATTCTCTTCTTGAGCTCCTTGAATGTACGAGTTATTGTCTGTCGCACTCCGCACGAGAATAAGTTCCTGTTTAGCGTTCATAATAATGTCTCATATCCTCAAAATATCCCATAAGTATTTTTAGAGGTATGAATGCAGTAAATCGCTTGTACTCCTGGGGTGTTCTACCCTCCGCATCGTCTATGAACCATCCAGCATTTTATAAACTGTGCAGATCTGCTGGTGATGCCGAGACGTATGTTTTAAGGGTCGATGTTAGACCAACATTGCGTGTACGATCAATCTCAGATCCATTCAGTTCATAGCGAATCTCTTGGAAGAGGAATGCCAATGCGTTGCGTGTCAGCTTGGACCCCACTGTATCGGTGCCATCAGTTTTCTTGAATGACCCTTCGAGATATATGAAACTCTTGCACGGAAGAGTGAGTGTGTCCTGGTGCTGTATGACAATCCTGATTTCATCATTCTTGTTAAACGTGGTTGAAGCGTAAGATTTATGAGAGAAGTATTCTTGACGTATAATTCTGTTATCATACTCTACTGGATTGGTTATATTGAGTGATGACGTCATTCCAGGGTTTCAGACCAACTGATTTAAGAAATTCGTAGTTCACAGGTGTTATCAGTTTGCTGTTCAGTAGCGATGTGGCGCGCTGTGTATTGCGTGCACTTGTTTTATACCGCAAGCCCATCTTGTTTTAGATGTAATCGTATAATGATTTCCTCACCGCGAAAGTCGACAAGTTTATTATTCTGATCCACAATACGCAGCTCCAAATAGCCCAATGTCTGAGCAGTCACTGGAAGGTATATTGCATTGGCAGGTGTCTCAGCAATCTTATACCCCGCTGCAACTGAGGGGAAGAATCCGTAAATAGTGTGAATGAGAGTTTCGTTGAGATAGGAATTCGTAGCAATGTTACACTCGACACGTATTGTGCTGACTGGGAGTATATCCACAGACTGATTGGACTTGTAAAATTTAGTTGGATCTTTCTTCAAAATCTGCCCTTTTGTGAATCCAAGCAGGGGTCCTATTGAATGTTTCTGGCTAAAGTCAATTGTTGCATTTAGAGTCCTTATTTCAGATTTAAGTGTATTGATGTTTGCACGTAGTTCAATACCTTTTCCAGACTGTTTTAAGAGTTCGTTTAAATCGTCAATATCGTATGCACGAGATTCTATTTCAAGAATATCTTTTTCACCATTAATATCGAGATGCAGTTTATTGTTAGTGTTGGTGATATTCGGGATGCTGTTGTACGTCTCCAGTCCAATCAATGCAACACTCCATTGACCTGCACTCAAATAAATTGGCGGGAAGTAATTTGCACGCAATACAGATGACCGTCCTTCCAACGTCAAAGTGTACGACATTGCATCTGAACGTCAACTGATGAATGAAGGTTTAAACATCCTGCTTATATACGTTAGTTCTTTTTCTTATTCTTCTTCTTTGTGAACGTCAAGAGAAAGATGATGCAAAGATGCCCGCAGAGGTATGTATTAAAGTCCTGATACCGTTGATAATTGTATAGCACATGTCTTCTGTGAGTGAAGTATTGCTGTAATTCTTCGGGTGGTTGCAGGTCACCAAAGGAGTCGAAATAGTAGACTACCCCAGCGTCTTTCATAACGTACGCCACCCAGTGGGTGCCAGGACCTCCGACAACATCTAAATTCACAATACCGCATTCACCAGTTTTCCACATAGTCTTAGGTAATGTATCCCTCATAAACACACCACGGAATCTTGGTATCTTGAATTTATGTCTAACAAACTTAAGAAGGTCTGTATTTGTGAGTGGTCGATCTGGTAGGACCGCTATTAGGCTTTTTCTTTATTTATGAATAGACCAAGACCCTTCTTGTACGGTTTCAAGTATAGACCTTTTCCAATGACTGCTGCTTCCATCATGCGGTTATGTCTTCTCGCCTCTTCTAACTGGGTTTGCGAGTTTTGCGCATTCTTGACTGTTCGAGCGATAGCTGCAGCCCCACCGGCGAGCGAACCTACCGCTGAGAACGCGGAGAGGGCTGGGATGAGAAAAGGAATAAAACCGCCGGATGTCTTGGGTATTGGTAGAATGCGAGGTGCTTTAACGAATCTTCTCGTTGGTGATTCTTTGTCCTTCATTGCGTTTTTAGCTACATACATCGCTGTCAGGATACATTTCTTCAAAGAACCCTTCTTGTTCTTCATGTTTAGTGCGCGACGTGCAGCGTTCATAACGCGCTTGAAATTCATCACTCCTAATCCTAACTTGATTTTTCCGCGCATGGTTTTATCAACTGCGAATGCTGCGATGCGTTGACCTATACCAATATCTTTTCTTTTCCGTATCGCCTTAGCTTTATCAGCTAAAATCCTATCTGCAATGTGACGACTTGGTAGATCTTTATTTGCTTCGTATGCAATGTCGTGTTCCATGCACGCTTCGTCAAGCAGATTCACTCCCTTATCACCTCGCGCCAAGCGTTTCTGAAGCTTTGTCCCAGGTCCGCAGTAGTTATACCCCGGGATGTGTAATTCCAAAGGTAGTTTGTCCAGAACACCACCGCCTCCTCTAATGTGCCCTCGATCGCCCATGTCAGGCTACTGTGGTGGTTGTGGACGATGAATGTTCATTATATAGCAAATCCCTGGCATCAATCCAACTGTTTTGTGTAGCAGGAAAACCAAGCCATTTGACTAGGGCTTTATGTCCAAGTCGTCTTATGACTCTCTCCACGAGAAAAAGATTTGGTTGTGAGCTCTTCTGCATCTCCTCAGTGTAGAAGGAGCCTGCAATTTCTTCACCTTTACTATCTTTCAATAAATAAGTTCTAGGATTCGTTCGCTGCACATTTGAAACTGTAAATATCTCAGTTGACCAGTTCGGTAGGTATGATTTCTCAAATGCGGTCTTGTGTTTTGAGATACGCACCAAATCACCTACATTAAATTTCTGTTTGCGTGGATCCAGTATCTTAATGTGATAGTATACCGTATCCATGAGTGTGTTATCACGAACATCAATTGGCCGCATTTTTATTGTGCTATGTTTGGTTCTATTATATTGAGCAATTATTTCTGGGAGGATATCTGTCCATTTGTATGAGCCACGAAGGTTAAACCGCATCCACATTCTGCCTTTTATTGTTCTGTTCAAGCGCTCTACGATACTTGCCTTCAGGTGAGTGAATGTCGAATAGTAATGTATTCCATACCGCTGCATCACTGTCTTGAAGTACCTATTGTAGAACTCACCACCATGATCGGTTTGGAGATTGTCCGGGCATCGATTGGTTCCTATCTGTAGCAAGCGTTCAAAAGCATCAGCGACATTTGGTCCGGTTTTTGTCTTGACTGGTACTGCCCATGCAAATTTGGAGTATGTATCAATAACAATTAAAATGTATTTGAAGCCATTATTCTCATGTGAATATTGTCGCATATCTACAAGATCAGCTTGCCACAAGTCCTCCATCCCTTTAATCATGACATGCCTGCGCGGGTATGTTTTGCGTGCTAGTTTGTGTAGTTCTCGAACTACGGTCTCCATACTTATTCGATGATACCTCTCTCTCGAAGCTCAGAGATTATGGAGATAACTTCATTCGAATGAGCTGTATTACCTGCAGCAGCTGATGCCATGAGCAGACGTAGTCGATCTATTAGTTCGTTGGGGTCGTCATAATATATATACTGAGGGACTCGATTGTTCACTGTCTTAAGACCAATGTCAATACCCTCTCCGCTGCTGGCACCGTTGTTGTTGTTTTGGTCTTCAAGTATTGGTTTTATAATGGTTTTATACTTCCTGTTGGTTAGGCTTTTGGTAATCTTGTGTACACCAGTCATGTGTAGTATTTGACGGTACGTGTCCTTATCACTAACTGAATAATTTATAGGTTTTTTAGTTGGTCTTAGGAAAATAAGATTCATTAAGCCTGGTGTTCGGTCGAACTGTCTATCAGCTATTTGTATTTTGTCTTCTGTTACAGTTATGGGATGGGTGCCCAACATGTATGGTCTTCCCGGGCTAACGCCGAATGTTCTATCTATCTGGCCTGGTGCGTGACTAATAATGAATTCATCAATGGCTTGACTGTCGTTTTGGGTCGTTTTTGTTTTTGGTGAGAGCTGTCGGAGAGACTCAGTAACGGGCTTAAAGGTCTCTCTTAGTGTTTGCTGACGATCAATATACCCTAACCTAAGCAACCGTAATTTCTTTCGGACTGCTTTACGGGCTTGAATGACTTTCTGTTTGGTCGTCGACATCTCAACGTATACTAATCAGACGTCTCTGCGACATGAGGCTTTATATATGCATTCATTTTCTTCAGCTTCTTAGTATGATCACGATCACCCTTATCGACAACAATGAGGTCTACATCTATTTTTCTCTGAATATGATCGACCTTTTCAGTTAAGTCGGTTACTTTCTTACTGATTTGATTAACTAGCTCATTTAACTGATTCACCATTCTCAGAAGGGTTTGGTAATAGGTCTCTAGTTCCCTGCGCATACTTGCAACTTAAAGAGCCATAGCTTGAATTTTCGCATCCATGTACAAGCGAATGTTCTGTCTGTGTACACCAATCATCTCAGGTTGAGAGGTGGACATACGCGCAAATTTGTCCATGGTATGACGTAGACTGATGCGTTAACGTCTATTACCTTGTTATATATGCAAAAATTCTTGAAAGTTTCGTCTGTATCTACCATCATACAGTTTTCTTGTTTTATCAATAACGAGAAACCCATACTGTGAATGGTTCCAACAGTCTGCACATATCTTTAAGAAATCATTGAACGACATATCCGTCCCCACATGTGCTTGGTAAATGTGTCTTAAATTAAGATTGTCTTGCTTGAAGGCTATAATGAGATTTGCGTTATCCCTAACAAGTTGTTTGGGGATTCTGGAATATGTTTGACTTAGATAAAATACGTCAGCACCCATATGGCGACCGAAAGAGAAATATTTGCGAATTTGGTCTTGGTTTTCTACTGCAACATCGTCAAATATGAATACTGTGTTTGGTTTTGTTTCTTCAGGTGGGGGGATATCAGAGCTTTCACTGAATGTTGTGTATGTAACGCCATCTACACCTCGAAATATCTCATGCAATAGCTGATACTTGGGATGAAAGAGTGTTTTTGAGAATAGACAGACATGTTCAAATCGGACACCTTGCACATGAGTTAGCAGAGTCATGAGGACATTAGTCTTGCCGCAGTTGGATGGGCCTACAATAATTGCTCTTATATTATCGGGAAGGAGAATTCCGTTTTTCTTGTTCTTCTTCTTCTTCTGCTCTTCACTTGAATCTTCACATGACCAGTCACTGACAACAAAGTCCTTGTGGTGAGGGTGCTTCACCCAGCCAGCCATGATAGTAAATGAGCCATGTACAAACAAGTACTTGACATATATAGAAAATATAACTGAGAGGATAATAATAATATTTGTGTGTAGCCAGTATAGTTCGATCAATAAACCGATTGAGCTATACTGCCTACACGAGGAACACATGTATGAAGAGTAAGATGGTCATAATTTGAGTAGAATTAAAAAATTATTGGATCAATTTGATTATAATAGGAGTGGTGGTCTGAAATAAAAGAGAAACAGGAGATAAGATTAAATATAAATTATTTATTTAAAAGTAATACATTGGATGTACTATTTCTGAGGTGTTATCATAATCTGCACGTTTCTTCTTAGAACCTGTACAATATATACCAAATAATTCTCTTTGGTTGGCAATAAATTCTGCACGTATCTCACGCAATCCGATAGGTGACTCTGAGTACTCTGGTTTTTGACACACGCATTTCAATTGGATGTCTGTAGTTTTAATGGCCATATGCGAACGAAGATGCTGCTCAAAATCGTCAATATGTATATTATTAACACGTAGAGAGTTTTTAACATCACTATATGCTGCCTCTATGCTAGGAACCCAACGATTCAGTCTCTCGAGAGTAAACCGTATAGAGGAGTCTAGGTTGAATAATTTGATAACTGATGGATGCCTTAGATAGACGCTGTCGACACCTGATTTAATGCATAAGGCGCAGTCATCATATACAGTAGTAATGGAAAGTGTGACATCGGCAAGACGAATTTCTGGTGGGGGATGAGTTGGATCATATTCGGTGGTCATTTGTTGATTGATGTAGCGCTCTGCATGACAGATCCCGGCCAAGTCGAACTTGGAAATCGGGACTTTAACACTTTTGGAAATATTTTCAATCTCCATTATAGCTTGGATCCCCCAGACATGATGGACGTCTATAGCAATGTTCACACGTTTGGAACCACTGGAGGTTAAATTATATGTCGTGGTGAATAGCGTAGCCGCACTAGACGTATTCTTTTTATTTACAGTATCTAAAGTCGGTGGTTGCACTATCACGGGAGTGTTCGATTGTGATGAGTTATATGTAGGCATCCAGTACTGACCACCATTTAGTTGATCTTTAACACCACCAGTGGTTGAATTCGTTGTGTGGTGAGCAGATCGAGCGTCTTCATCACACAAGTTGCTGAGTGGGACGGAGAGCAGCAACTCCTTGTCCTGCTCCAACATGTGAGCTACAGGATCCCACGTGGTCGCTACTGGATCAAATGAGTCGGCTGTCGCTGGTGTAGGTCCGGATGAGATGGTTAACGAAGCTAATGATGATGCAGGTTCGGATGCGTCTTCGGAGCTAAGCATGGTTGTGTTTGACTCTGTTGAAAAAAGAAGATGAATGATTAGATATTAGCGAATAAGTGAAAACATTGAATAATAAGGATAATGAACGAGATAGAATAATGTGAAATTTGATACTTACTTTTCCGTTTGATCCTGTTCTGAGTGACTGCACTGGAGGTCGACTGGTGCTTCATGATTGTTCTTCTTAGTCTCCCGCTGACTGAGTGACCAAGACTGAGGTCCCGGAACTTAACCTATATATGTCCTACAATGAGGTCATAGGATAGTTGAATCCTATTGGTAGAAGTCGAACATGTGACTCAATTAAGGGATCGTATTGGATACAGCCATTTCCACCACCCCACAAAACCATCAGCTGACTTGATGACAGATTACTCTGGTGGCGGTAATAAAGACTAGAGAGGCAACACGTGCCGGATACATTGCGTGCGACCTTGTTGTTGTCACCTAACGATGCTTAGGAATGGACTCTCTCTATGTCACAACCCGCTACGGTAATAAAGACTAGAGAGGCAACATGTCCCGGATACATTGCGTGCGACCTTGTTGTTGTCGACTAACGATGCTTAGGAATAGTGACGGTGTTATGAAAACAGTTCATAATGACTCTGATGTCAAGGCCGCCATCATGGATAATGGTACTTTGGAATGGCACCGGCCTTGTTACAATACTCACATCACCTTAGAAAACTTGCAATCTGAATCCATTGTTCTAGAGCTTCATTAGATATCTAAGTTTGTATCCACAACTACAAAGAGAAAACAGTGTTCCAACATGTATTTTATGTAGTGTAGGTAACTTTGAACTCCTCTAGAACAACTTTACCTACAATGATGAAAAAAAATTTTTTTTAAATTAATTTGGCTTCACTTTTGGTGGAATTTCCCTGACAATCTCTAGAAGCATAACTGAACCATCACAGCAAAAAGGCCCCCTCCATTTTAAGTGTAGTACGTCACCAAATAATCGTCTTTAAAAGCCAACACAAAGATTTCATTATAGACCAAAAGAGTAACTAAAGGATGTATTCCAGAAAGAAAATTACTGTGCAGAATGAAAGTAGCTCTGTCATAAAAAAAAACAAAAATGATACACAAGATTGGAATATTCAGGCGTCTTTCTTTATATGGTAGCACGCAAAACATCTTTGTTTCTCTACAGGTTTTGCGGAAAGAGTGATGACAATAAACTGTACTTTATTAGTTGCGTAGATGGAACTTTCATCAGTTGTTAAAGCGGACCCTTAATGGGTTCCATTTAGCAAGAACAGCCTCTTTAGTGACGAATTAAATCCTCTAGGATGAGTGTATCCTTTCTCAAACTCCCTGAACCATCTTAAGGTACTAGACTGACGTACACATTCATGGGAGTAGAAGACGTTTTCCCATACAGCTAATCCGCTGCTACTTTTTGTAATATTTAATGCTCTGTTGCTTCTGTCATTAGAAATGCCCTACAAAGGAATCCGAGCTTACACTGTCAATGCCACCAATTTGAAATTAAGCAAATCATCATAAATCTAAATTTGACTGTACGTAAGACATCTGGATTTTGGCCACTTCCCTTGTGTTTGATTTGTTTACACATAGACCTCCGTATCATCCACAACTGACAAAAGCTGAAATGGGTCCTGGATTGTGAATTTGCCTTCGCACGAACACTGAACTTTCAGATGATGTAGTAACATGCTGATTCAGCGATGCACGGCTGTAGTACAGATAACTAATTCAAGCCTGCAGAATTCCAGGTCAACTAGTGTAGATTTCAGATGTTTGTGCTACCTCGCACGGTAGAATGCAACAACCAAATCATGGTACAAAGTGTGCAGATCTGAGTGCTTTGCTGTTTAGAAAAAAGAGACAGCATTGCCGTTAGTCAATTCTTGATAGCCAGCTAGTCTGATCTTACGCTAATCTGTATGTACACTGGTGTGCAAAATTAAAGCCACAAAAGGAAATTTTGCAAGGCTGCGTTTATTTTGCCACAGAAAGGTGTGAACAGGTGATTGCAAAGTATAAACAGTGTAAAGAATAGAGAACGCAAACGACTGCAGAATGCATAACGGTAGACAAAAACGTTCTTCGTTTTTGCAAACTTGACGGATTTACACACGCATCCCGACAACTGGTTAATGTGCTCAGTATGGGGTGCGGCCTTCTCTGGCAGCAATAAAGGCCTGATAACGACGGGGTATGCTGTGAATCATGTCATCAGTCTCATGTTAAGGCAGTAACGCCCATTCTTCCTGCGGAGCTGCTCGGGGTCTTGGAGAGTGGTTGGTGGATGCTGACGTGACGCAAGCCGTCTCGCTAATAGATTCCAGACATTCTCTACGGGATTTGAATCGGGAGAGCGAGCAGGCCACGCCATGCGTGCAATGTCTTCCGAGAAAACGTCAACCACCCGTATTCTATGAGGTCGAGTATTATCGTCCAGCAAGCATTATCGTCGATAAGTACGACGTCTGGGCCTATAACACCGCCGAACAACCGCAGATGAGGTCCCACGATATAGTCACGATACCTAACAGCAGTCAAACCTTGCCGATCTACCCGTTCAATTTCATGAAGAGGGGTTCGAGTGTGCAACATAATCGCTGCACAAAGTTTGGGTCCCGAAATCGTGTTCCACATTCCCTCCAGATGTGAATCCATCGAGAATAACTCTCCAGACTAAATGGGGTCTCATCTGTGGAAACAACATTGGCCCACTGTTCGACCGTCCAGGTGGCATGTTGATGACTCCACTCTAGACGTTCCCTTCTGTGAAGATGGATCAGAGGTAAACATACAGAATGTCTCTGACAATAAAGGCCACTCTGCCGAAGACTTTTGCAACCGTTTGCCTCGGTACAACACGTCCAATGTGGGGCTGCCCGGCAAACACTACCTCGTTTCATGGGTGCCCTGACGTCATCGTTGGCATGTTTGTCCGTTGACTGGAACGACATCTTCCGTGTAGAACACGATCGTACGGACATCTGGCGGACAGTTTGTATGATTATATCGTGAGTTAGGAAGGGGGAAACAGCGGTTTGTTGCCTTAATTTTAAACACCAATGTATATACTGTTGCCAACATGAAATCCGCACTAATTTTATAGATGCGAAAGTAACTCTGTTTGTTACGCTTTTACAACTAAGTCGCTGAACAGATTTTGATGAAGTTTGGTATGGAGATAGCTTGAGTGCTGGGGAAGAAAACGGCTACTTTAGAAAGTGTTCAATACCCGATATTTATAGAGTATGAAAAATATAACGTGACATTGGAACAATAATTACTCCTAGAAAAGTTATTTACTCTCTGAGTTCTGAACTTTGTCGTATTTAGGAATATGCTTTTATTGTTTGATATATTCTCTATAAGCCGTTTCAACGTAATGAATACAACAATTACGCAATCCTCAACGTGTCTAATCCATACTTCAGACACAAGCCCATCACATTTTAGCCGCTGAGCGTCACGCGTGTCTTATATCTTCTAAGGCGCTTGAAAAATCACAGCTCCGTCCTTTAAATGCTGTACGAGTAACAGAGAGACGTTGCGCCTTCACATGTAGAACATCGGAGGCTTTTAGTGACGCTGAACCTGACTACGATATGCCAGCACAGCCGCGAGTAATAGGCATGTATAAATGTTATAAAGTTTGCACTGTACCGAACTACAAATTATTTTCTTTCTTCGCCAGTTGAATGTTAATTAATAACCTTAAGAAGTCTACATTTTATTTTACTACTCTCACCATCACTCATCGTCACAAAACTGCTAATAACCATCCAGAGTGCGTGGTCTTTTGGTTAGCTTTGTGGACCCTTGATCACGGGGTCTCGGGTTCGATTCCCAGCCGGGTCGGATTCTCGCGGTTCGGAACTGTGTGCCTGTGTGTGTGCGTACGTATTGCCATTATCATCAATTTTATCTTCAACGACGCGTAAGTCGCCGCATTGGCGTCAAATAAAAAGACTTGCACCAAGCTGCCGGACATCCCGAATAGACTCTACTGGGCAATAAAGCCATATGCACATTTCATTTAATTCTACTGACATGCGAGCGCAGTTGCGGGTAACAGCTAGTATTTTGCACAATTTAATCCTTGTATGTATGCTAATTTTGCCCTCTATTGCTCCACCCACACCATACCTATCTAGATGTTGCACAGACCTGTCGCCTACACTGGAGAGGGTTTTGTATATATTTGTTTCTACGCTTACTCTTTTTAGTACCTCTCGATTTTGTACTTTATCGTTTCACTAAATGTCTGTAGATGTTGTCAACTTCTGCTAAAATCCTATACTTCATTTCGTTGCAGTTTTTCCCCAAGGCTGTCACGCCACAATAATATGCTCGTCTCCTTGTTCACGGTAGTCGCACCCTTACGTTGCTTTATAACTACAGACAATACTCACTACTTAGCAGTGACTGCTAAGCTTACTGCGTCTTCTCTTCCCTTCTCTTTTATTACGGCGATGGCTTCTTATTTTCTGCAGAGTTGAAAGCATCCAAGCACGATGGGCCGAGATAGGAGGTTAGTTAAAGGAACGGGAAAAGACGCCATAAAGTTGTACAGCTGACGGCTGAGTTCCATCGCAGGTAGCAGAGGACGGAATTCGATTCGCCCATCCCCAACGCTCCACGTAGTACGCAGGGCCGGCTATCTGCCAAAAACCAGTACTATTCAAAGAAAAGATCTATCCACGTGTAGGTTTTCAGAGGCGCTGGAGCATGAGAAACTCCGTTTGCCTCAGCAACCACGCTACGGAAGAACTTTCGGTTTAAACCTGTGATGGCTGGTTTAGTGAGACTATGATCTGGATATGAGGTTAAGCTTGATATTGGTCAGGCTTTATTCAAAGGTAATGGGTGCGAAGCCTGTTGATTTGGCTACGAGGAGTGTGGCCGGCTGGATGGCAATTTCCAGCGATGGAGAGGGTAACTGGCCGTTCGCTCCAAGGAACGCTGGACACACGCAGAATTTGTCCCGTTTTCGGAAATGTTTGTCAAGACTCCTTGCGACCCCTGGAGTCGCTGTGGAATCAAGACGGCTCTGAGAATTTCGACACTGTTTGCAAACACAGAATGGAGGTGTGTCGGCGGTTGCCAGATGTTTCTCTCCCGTGGACAGTGATAGCTGTGGTTCCCAGGCCAACGTTATACCGGGAAATTGACCTGGAGGGAGCGGTCACAGGGAACAGGGGAATCAGTGACAGCTCCTGGCTACGCTTGTTTATGGGACAATCAGTCGTAAGACAGCATAAGCCGAGAGTCGTGTACCATAGTACAGGAGTGAAAAGAGTAGTAAAGGCAGTGAGTATTGCTCTGGAGTCGGGGCTGGTAGTGGAAATGTGAGGAGACGCGAAGCAGCCCGGAGGACGAGAGGGTATTTCAGCGAGGACCTGTGGAGAACGGAGAGTCGCAGCACTCACTGTCAAAAGCAAATCGGCGTAGTAAGCTTTCTCAGCGTATATTATACCACAATAACACGGAGACTAGAGAAGATGTTACTTCTCAAAGAGTAAAAGTAAGAAAACTGATATTAAAGGATATGAGCAGAAACCCTGTTCACTTTTAGTTTATTGTGAAATATACCTTTAACAGTTAGATTTTCCACCTATAAACGTTAAATGTCTTATGAGCCGCCATTTCTTCTTCAGTGTGCGCCGTAATCATCGTATAACGATGGGATAGGCTTGTGTGTAGCGCCTGTATTACCGCATCGGTTTCCCTATGGTTCGACGATCCTTGTGAACAGACACTGGGTCTTCGCGACTGTAGAATGGGCCAGTGATTTCTGTTCAAAATAATACCCCTTGTCTTTACAGTGAGGCTGGTGACCGAAAACAATTACAGTTATTGGTGTTGGGATAGTTGGTATTAAAAGCTGCTGACAGCAACTGATTTGACTCGTGTAGTTCAGTTAAGGGATGGAACACTGCAAACTTCTGGAAACAGGCTTCCTCGCTGGTTCTTAATATTACTTTCTGTAGTGCACCCGCGTTAAGAATGGGCCAGCATTGCCATCACTGATTTAGTAGGGACACGACGATAGTCAACTCACTTTAGGAACAAGCTGCATAGTTGTAACATTTCACAGCCAATTCATCGCACACTTTGGATATATTACTGGCGTTTGTACTTATTTTTCGATGTTTTTACTAGAACCAGTAAGCACTCTTACAGCCACTGGTCGTATCCATGATTTATTCTCGTAATCATCTTTTATCATGCTCACCATCCTGTGCAAAAGCTAGATTTTACGGTTATAATCCCTCGTCCTGTCATAAAATGTTCATTCAGTTACATTAGTGTGTAATTCATATGCTGATGCTTTACTATAATAAACATGATTGTTATATTTATCACTTGTTTCCATAATGGATACAAGACCCCATCTTCTCATTAAAGTATCTATATATTCTTTATTGTTGATGATGCAAAACACTAGTTACATTGGTTGTATTGTATTGTATTGTATGTAAAGCGTTGACCTGGAAACGACAGAGAGGCTCTGTTCCCGCTGCACCCGCAGTGGTCCACTTCACCTCTCTGCCGCCCCACACCGAACCCAGGTTTATCGTAAGGCTCGACCCCCGGTGGAACGGAGAAGCAACAGCGTAAACGTATCTCAAGCCCGTAAGCTCTTCAGAACTACCTATTCCGGTGGGTTGCTATTTCTTATTGTTACTGCGGAAATCTTTGTGTCTGCGATAACCCTTTGTGGTGGCGTCTATATGTTTTCGAACAGAATGTGTAAGATGAGCGCCAGCGGTCTCAGAATATTTTCTTGAATTACATATGAAGTTACTTGTGTGTGTGTGTGTGTGTGTGTGTGTGTGTGTGTGGTTTGATGCAGCTCTCCATGCTACTCTATCCTGTGCAAGGTTGTTCATCTCCCAGTGCCTACTGCAACCTACATCCTTCTGAATCTGCTTAGTGTATTCATCTCTTGGTCTGCCTCTACGATTTTTACCCTCCAAGCTGCCCTCCAGTACTAAATTGGTGAGCCCTTGATGTCTCAGAATATGTCCTACCAACCAGTCCCTTCTTCTAGTCAAGTTGTGCCACAAATTTCTCTTCTCCCCAATTCTATTCAGTACCTCATTAATTATGTGATCTACCAATCTAATATTGGGCATTCTTCTGTAGCACCACATTTCGAAAGCTTCTATTCTCTTTTTGTCTAAACTATTTATCGTCCACGTTTCACTTCCATAGATGGCTACACTCCATACAAATACTTTCAGAAAAGACTTCCTGATATTTAAATCTATACTCGGTATTAACAAATGTGTCTTCTTCAGAAACGCTTTCCTAGCTATTGCCAGTCTACATTTTATATCCTCTCTACTTCAACCATCATCAGTTATTTTGGTCCCCAAATAGCAAAACTCATTTACTACTTTAAGCGTCTCATTTCCTAATCTAATACCCTCAGCATCACCCGATTTAATTCGACTATATCCCATTGTACTCGTTTTGCTTTTGTTGATGTTCATCTTATATCCTCCTTTCAAGACACTGTCCATTCAGTTTAGCTGCTCTTCCAGGTCCTTTGCTGACTCTGACAGTATTACAATGTTATCGGCGAACCTGAAAGTTTTTATTTCTTCTCCATTACGTGTTACTTAATGACCTTCCCGCCTCGCTGATAAGCATCCGGATGTAATATCAATTTTAGAATCACCTTTTGGATAAATAACAATCTGTATCAACGTTATCAATGTCAACAGCTGATAACATTGTAGAAGCCTACTGACACACTGGAGTTTCAAGTGAAAAATTTATCATCATCAAAGATTATCGGGAAGATACCAATAAACACCAGACGAACTGAAATAACTCAGAACAACATCTGTCCGCACGGAAATATGAAAAATTTAGCGAAAGAAGAAAACCATAAAAAGTATATAATAATAATAATAATAATAATAATAATAATAATAATAATAATAATAATGACATTTAACACAACGTCTTTGGGAACTACTTAATGCACGTACACAATGTGTGTGAATTCGGCAATTTTTACCGTCAAACACGAATGCGACTAACTTCGCCCTTCCGGATAACGATTTTTGAACATGAATGCAGTGATATTAGAGATATATTAGGACAAATAAGCCATCGGTCACAGATATTAATTATTTAATATTTGTGACAGAGGGCTTATTTGTTCTAATATAATGCTGACAAGGTCACTGAACCTTAGCAGCTACGTTCGGACAAGTTCACTGAACCTTAGCAGCTACGTTCGAAGTGATAGAGATCTGTGTGCCGTAAATTGTTGCTAATGGTCCGGAAATTAACAGTTGCCTTCAACGGGCCGTGTTTCTTCCTTAGATACACGAGGATTTCCTGGCATTGTACACTGTGCCACCCGTGTTATCAGGACGAAGCTACGACGGCACATCTCTGATTACACAAGCGATAACAGAAATCACGTTACGCCACACTATGATGGAGCCAGTCAAATCAAAAAAAGCCAGGTGCAGTATGTGGCTGCCCCGCCACGATAATTCTTTTCCTACCTCCACTACACAGTGAAAGTGGCTCAAGCTCTTGAAAATCGTGGCCAGAAAGCGGTAGGGGTCAAAATATGCGTATTTGAAAAGCTTTCAAACGATTGTGGTATTACTATCTTTTGCAGACTTCCAGATTTTTTTGAGGTGAACTGTGGATTAAGTAATTCTCAAAAATGTTGTATTAAATTAGTTCAAAGATGTCCGTCGTGTATCTAACAGCTTTTGCTACTGTGTTTATCTTCGTGGAAGGCTTCGCACTAAGTTGCAATACGCTAAAGATGGACTTCGTGTCCACTCAGTCTGAAGTATGACACTTCGAAAATCTTTCAGTATATTTTGCTCTTCATTCCTGTTCGTCATCGCATATACGCTGATGCTGCCATCGCCGTATTACTACTGCATATACATGTTATCTTCCTAAGTCATCACGCACTTTGGTAGTGAAAGAAAACAATCAGAACACCCATTAGTCGAATACAACAAACATAGCTACGCTTATAACTTTGCCACCGATCTCTCACTGAATTAGTCCAAGCTGAATTATCTAAATACTTCCACTTTTAAATACTGGCACCAGCATTACATCTTTAATCGCTGTTTCCCTGGCATTTTCCTTCGTTTCTCGACATTGTCGTTCGACATTCAAAAGTGTTTCCGGCATCCTATTCAGTGGCAGGTTTAGGTCTGTCAGGATCCTGAGCGCAACAAAAGTTATGCATGCACCAGCCCCAACCCCACCCAATAAATAAATAAATAACAAATTACGTAATATTAACGTTTTATCTTCTTTAAAAGGAACCACATTCGCAAGAATGGCTTTCAGGGCTTCCGCTCGTTTCCTTTCTGACAAATCAGCAGGCTGATTGATGTCCTTGTGAAATTATTGCTCTCTCTCTCTTGCAAAATCAAGCTGTACTGCTAGAATGATACTATGTCTTCTCGTCACTGAAATCATGTTGCTGAGTTTGATTCAGGCCTCTCGCTCGCGTGAGGCGGGGCAATATCTTCCGCGTTCGCTCCTCTATTCGCAGTATCGACTTTCTGCTTGATAGTCACCTTGATTACCACACGGGGCACTGGCCTGGCTTGATGCTGGCTGGAGAGGACTTTCGGAAAATTTTACATTTGCCCATGGTACATTTCTGCTATGTAACACAGCATTCCTCTCGTTTAGACACTTTATTGCCGTAATCTACAGATCTGAGTTCACAGTTGCAGTGCTTACTGAAATACTGGTAATTATTGTGAGTGCACAAATCGATTTTATACCCTGTGTATTATTATTATTATTTGAACCCAGGGTCTCCTTGGTCACCATCTAGAGCTCTATTCGTTAGACCACCACAGCCATAGTATGTAATGTATTAAGCATTAATGTGAGCAAGTTATTGTCATTATTGTAGTTGTGAAACGTTTTGTACACGTTATTAAACCCTAGGCAACAGTGGCACGTCAAAAGTAGGAGTGCCTGTAAATAATACTTGGGACGAGGAGGGGGAGGGGAGGAAAATCGGTGACCTGCCCCCCCTCCCCCGCCTGAACATAACCTTAGACCCATTCCTGACTACTACTGCATTGTCAACACCTCCAAAGAATACACACCAAGTTACAAATCTCAGAAACATGTATGAACTGTGTACGAGCATCTCTTCGTAAAGTAATATCTGACAAACGTTCCCGTTACAGCAACACTGTCTTGGATAAACCGGACTTCGAAAGCAATAATGTAGGATTTTGCGTGTTTTGGAAAGTTCATCAGACATTGTGATAAATCTGCCGGTGGATAACATGGATTTAGGAATAGCGTTTTTATTATAAAACATGCAGTACACATAAAGTACATCAATAAGTTAATAAGTTAAGTTTCATAAAAAGTGGATTTGATGCGTCTTGGAACCCTTTCCATTAATATTTAACTATTACGAAACTTTATGGTTATTAATATACTATCAATGATTAAGGGAACGCTGGCTTGAAACTCGGTGGAATGAAATATCGACGGTGTGAATTCTTTCTCAATACACCGAAGATCGAGTAAGGTGGATAGCTAATGTGGAAATAGTAAACCTAGCTCTAAGGTGGAACATATGCAGAGAAGAAAGAGATTATACATATATCGTATTCAAATTTTAAAGAAGATAAAACGTTAATATTACATAATTTGTTATTTATTTATTTATTGGGTGGGGTTGGGGCTGGTGCATGCATAACTTTTGTTGCGCTCAGGATCCTGACAGACCTAAACCTGCCACTGAATAGGATGCCGGAAACACTTTTGAATGTCGAACGACAATGTCGAGAAACGAAGGAAAATGCCAGGGAAACAGCGATTAAAGATGTAATGCTGGTGCCAGTATTTAAAAGTGGAAGTATTTAGATAATTCAGCTTGGACTAATTCAGTGAGAGATCGGTGGCAAAGTTATAAGCGTAGCTATGTTTGTCGTATTCGACTAATGGGTGTTCTGATTGTTTTCTTTCACTACCAAAGTGCGTGATGACTTAGGAAGATAACATGTATATGCAGTAGTAATACGGCGATGGCAGCATCAGCGTATATGCGATGACGATAACGAACAGGAATGAAGAGCAAAATATACTGAAAGATTTTCGAAGTGTCATACTTCAGACTGAGTGGACACGAAGTCCATCTTTAGCGTATTACAACTTAGTGCGAAGCCTTCCACGAAGATAAACACAGTAGCAAAAGCTGTTAGATACACGACTGACATCTTTGAACTAATTTAATACAACGTTTTTGAGAACTACTTAATCCACAGTTCACCTCAAAAAAATCTGTAAGTCTGCAAAAGATAGTAATACCACAATCGTTTGAAAGCTTTTCAAATACGCATATTTTGACCCCTACCGCTTTCTGGCCACGATTTTCAAGAGCTTGAGCCACTTTCACTGTGTAGTGGAGGTAGGAAAAGAATTATCGTGGCGGGGCAGCCACATACTGCACCTGGCTTTTTTTGATTTGACTGGCTCCATCATAGTGTGGCGTAACGTGATTTCTGTTATCACTTGTGTAATCAGAGATGTGCCGTCGTAGCTTCGTCCTGATAACACGGGTGGCACAGTGTACAATGCCAGGAAATCCTCGTGTATCTAAGGAAGAAACACGGCCCGTTGAAGGCAACTGTTAATTTCCGGATCATTAGCAACAATTTACGACACACACAGATCTCTATCACTTCGAACGTAGCTGCTAAGGTTCAGTGAACTTGTCCGAACGTAGCTGCTAAGGTTCAGTGACCTTGTCAGCATTATATTAGAACAAATAAGCCCTCGGTCACAAATATTAAATAATTAATATTTGTGACCGAGGTTCTTATTTGTCCTAATATATCTCTAATATCACTGCATTCATGTTCAAAAATCGTTATCCGGAAGGGCGAAGTTAGTCGCATTCGTGCTTCACGGTAAAAATTGCCGAATTCACACACATTGTGTGCGTGCATTAAGTAGTTCCCAAAGACGTTGTGTTAAATGTCATTATTATTATTATATACTTTTTATGGTTTTCTTCTTTCGCTAAATTTTTCATATTTCCGTGGGGACAGATGTTGTTCTGAGTTATTTCAGTTCGTCTGGTGTTTATTGGTATCTTCCCGATAATCTTTGATGATGATAAACTTTTCACTTGAAACTCCAGTGTGTCAGTAGGCTTCTACAATGTTATCAGCTGTTGACATTGATAATGTTGATACAGATTGTTATTTATCCGAAAGGTGATTTCTAAAATTGATATTACATCCGGATGCTTATCAGCGAGGCGGGAAGGTCATTAAGTAACACGTAATGGAGAAGAAATAAAAACTTTCAGGTTCGCCGATAACATTGTAATACTGTCAGAGTGAGCAAAGGACCTGGAAGAGCAGCTAAACTGAATGGACAGTGTCTTGAAAGGAGGATATAAGATGAACATCAACAAAAGCAAAACGAGTACAATGGGATATAGTCGAATTAAATCGGGTGATGCTGAGGGTATTAAATTAGGAAATGAGACGCTTAAAGTAGTAAATGACTTTTTCCTATTTGGGGACCAAAATAACTGATGATGGTTGAAGTAGAGAGGATATAAAATGTAGACTGGCAATAGCTAGGAAAGCGTTTCTGAAGAAGAGACATTTGTTAATACCGAGTATAGATTTAAATATCAGGAAGTCTTTTCTGAAAGTATTTGTATGGAGTGTAGCCATCTATGGAAGTGAAACGTGGACGATAAATAGTTTAGACAAAAAGAGAATAGAAGCTTTCGAAATGTGGTGCTACAGAAGAATGCCCAATATTAGATTGGTAGATCACATAATTAATGAGGTACTGAATAGAATTGGGGAGAAGAGAAATTTGTGGCACAACTTGACTAGAAGAAGGGACTGGTTGGTAGGACATATTCTGAGACATCAAGGGCTCACCAATTTAGTACTGGAGGGCAGCTTGGAGGGTAAAAATCGTAGAGGCAGACCAAGAGATGAATACACTAAGCAGATTCAGAAGGATGTAGGTTGCAGTAGGCACTGGGAGATGAACAACCTTGCACAGGATAGAGTAGCATGGAGAGCTGCATCAAACCACACACACACACACACACACACACACACACACACACACAAGTAACTTCATATGTAATTCAAGAAAATATTCTGAGACCGCTGGCGCTCATCTTACACATTCTGTTCGAAAATATATAGACGCCACCACAAAGGGTTATCGCAGACACAAAGATTTCCGCAGTAACAATAAGAAATAGCAACCCACCGGAATAGGTAGTTCTGAAGAGCTTACGGGCTTGAGACACGTTTACGCTTTTGCTTCTCCGTTCCACCGGGGGCCGAGCCTTACGATAACCCTGGGTTCGGTGTGGGGCGGCGGAGAGGTGAAGTGGACCACTGCGGGTGCAGCGGGGACAGAGCCTCTCTGTCGTTTCTAGGTCAACGCTTAACATACAATACAATACAATACAACCAACATAACTAGTGTTTTGCATCATCAACAATAAAGAATATATAGATACTTTAATGAGAAGATGGGGTCTTGTATCCATTATGGAAACAAGTGATAAATATAACAATCATGTTTATTATAGTAAAGCATCAGCATATGAATTACACACTATTGTAACTGAATGAACATTTTATGACAGGACGAGGGATTATAACCGTAAAATCTAGCTTTTGCACAGGATGGTGAGCATGATAAAAGGTGATTACGAGAATAAATCATGGATACGACCAGTGGCTGTAAGAGTGCTTACTGGTTCTAGTAAAAACATCGAAAAATAAGTACAAACGCCAGTAATATATCCAAAGTGTGCGATGAATTGGCTGTGAAATGTTACAACTATGCAGCTTGTTCCTAAAGTGAGTTGACTATCGTCGTGTCCCTACTAAATCAGTGATGGCAATGCTGGCCCATTCTTAACGCGGGTGCACTACAGAAAGTAATATTAAGAACCAGTGAGGAAGCCTGTTTCCAGAAGTTTGCAGTGTTCCATCCCTTAACTGAACTACATGAGTCAAATCAGTTGCTGACAGCAGCTTTTAATACCAACTATCCCAACACCAATAACTGTAATTGTTTTCGGTCACCAGCCTCACTGTAAAGACAAGGGGAATTATTTTGAACAGAAATCACTGGCCCATTCTACAGTCGCGAAGACCCAGTGTCTGTTCACAATGATCGTCGAACCATAGGGAAACCGATGCGGTAATACAGGCGCTACACACAAGCCTATCCTATCGTCATACGATGATTGCGGCGCACACTGAAGAAAAATGGCGGCTCATAGGACATTTAACGTTTATAGGTGGAAAATCTAACTGTTAAAGGTATATTTCACAATAAACTAAAAGTGAACAGGGTTTCTGTTCATATCCTTTAATATCAGTTTTCTTACTTTTACTCTTTGAGAAGTAAGATCTTCTCTAGTCTCCGTGTTATTGTGCTATAATATACGCTGAGAAAGCTTACTACGCCGATTTGCTTTTGACTCTCCGTTCTCCACAGGTCCTCGCTGAAGTACCCTCTCGTCCTCCGGGCTGCTTCGCGTCTCCTCACATTTCCACTACCAGCCCCGACTCCAGAGCAGTACTCACTGCCTTTACTACTCTTTTCACTCCTGTACTATGGTACACGACTCTTGGCTTATGCTGTCTTACGACTGATTGTCCCATAAACAACCGTAGCCAGGAGCTGTCACTGATTCCCCTGTTCCCTGTGACCGCTCCCTCCAGGTCAATTTCCCGGTATAACGTTGGCCTGGGAACCACAGCTCTCCACGGGAGAGAAACATCTGGCAACCGCCGACACACCTCCATTCTATGTTTGCAAACAGTGTCGAAATTCTCAGAGCCGTCATGATTCCACAGCGACTCCAGGGGTCGCAAGGAGTCTTGACAAACATTTCCGAAAACGGGACAAATTCTGTGTGTGTCCAGCGTTCCTTGGAGCGAACGGCCAGTTACCCTCTCCATCGCTGGAAATTGCCATCCAGCCGGCCACACTCCTCGTAGCCAAATCAACAGGCTTCGCACCCATTACCTTTGAATAAAGCCTGACCAAAATCAAGCTTAACCTCATATCCAGATCATAGTCTCACTAAACCAGCCATCACAAGTTTAAACCGAAAGTTCTTCCGTAGCGTGGTTGCTGAGGCAAACGGAGTTTCTCATGCTCCAGCGCCTCTGAAAACCTACACGTGGATAGATCTTTTCTTTGAATAGTACTGGTTTTTGGCAGATAGCCGGCCCTGCGTACTACGTGGAGCGTTGGGGATGGGCGAGTCGAATTCCGTCCTCTGCTACCTGCGATGGAACTCAGCCGTCAGCTGTACAACTTTATGGCGTCTTTTCCCGTTCCTTTAACTAACCTCCTATCTCGGCCCATCGTGCTTGGATGCTTTCAACTCTGCAGAAAATAAGAAGCCATCACCGTAATAAAATAGAAGGGAAGAGAAGACGCAGTAAGCTTAGCAGTCACTGCTAAGTAGTGAGTATTGTCTGTAGTTATAAAGCAACGTAAGGGTGCGACTACCGTGAACAAGGAGACGAGCATATTATTGTGGCGTGACAGTCTTGGGGAAAAACTGCAACGAAATGAAGTATAGGATTTTAGCAGAAGTTGACAACATCTACAGACATTTAGTGAAACGATAAAGTACAAAATAGAGAGGTACTAAAAAGAATAAGCGTAGAAACAAATATATACAAAACCCTCTCCAGTGTAGGCGACAGGTCTGTGCAACATCTAGATAGGTATGGTGTGGGTGGAGCAATAGAGGGCAAAATTAGCATACATACAAGGATTAAATTATGCAAAATACTAGCTGTTACCTGCAACTGCGCTCGCATGTCAGTAGAATTAAATGAAATGTGCATATGGCTTTATTGCCCAGTAGAGTCTATTCGGGATGTCCGGCAGCTTGGTGCAAGTCTTTTTATTTGACGCCAATGCGGCGACTTACGCGTCGTTGAAGATAAAATTGATGATAATGGCAATACATACGCACACACACAGGCACACAGTTCCGAACCGCGAGAATCCGACCCGGCTGGGAATCGAACCCGAGACCCCGTGATCAAGGGTCCACAAAGCTAACCAAAAGACCACGCACTCTGGATGGTTATTAGCTGTTTTGTGACGATGAGTGATGGTGAGAGTAGTAAAATAAAATGTAGACTTCTTAAGGTTATTAAATAACATTCAACTGGCGAAGAAAGAAAATAATTTGTAGTTCGGTACAGTGCAAACTTTATAACATTTGTACATGCCTATTACTCGCGGCTGTGCTGGCATATCGTAGTCAGGTTCAGCATCACTAAAAGCCTCCGATGTTCTACATGTGAAGGCGCAACGTCTCTCTGTTACTCGTACAGCATTTAAAGGACGGAGCTGTGATTTTTCAAGCGCCTTAGAAGATATAAGACACGCGTGACGCTCAGCGGCTAAAATGTGATCGGCTTGTGTCTGAAGTATGGATTAGACACGCTGAGGATTGCGTAATTGTTGTATTCATTACGTTGAAACGGCTTATAGAGAATATATCAAACAATAAAAGCATATTCCTAAATACGACAAAGTTCAGAACTCAGAGAGTAAATAACTTTTCAAAGAGTAATTATTGTTCCAATGTCACGTTATATTTTTCATACTCTATAAATATCGGGTATTGAACATTTTCTAAAGTAGCCGTTTTCTTCCCCAGCACTCAAGCTATCTCCATATCAAACTTCATCAAAATTTGTTCAGCGGCTTAGTTGTAAAAGCGTAACAAACAGAGTTACTTTCGCATCTATAAAATTAGTGCGGATTTCATTGGCAACAGTATACACATTGGTGTTTAAAATTAAGGCAACAAACCGCTGTTTCCCCCTTCCTAACTCACGATATAATCATACAAACTGTCCGCCAGATGTCCGTACGATCGTGTTCTACACGGAAGATGTCGTTCCAGTCAACGGACAAACATGCCAACGATGACGTCAGGGCACCCATGAAACGAGGTAGTGTTTGCCGGGCAGCCCCACATTGGACGTGTTGTACCGAGGCAAACGGTTGCAAAAGTCTTCGGCAGAGTGGCCTTTATTGTCAGAGACATTCTGTATGTTTACGTCTGATGCATCTTCACAGAAGGGAACGTCTAGAGTGGAGTCATCAACATGCCACCTGGACGGTCGAACAGTGGGCCAATGTTGTTTCCACAGATGAGACCCCATTTAGTCTGGAGAGTTATTCTCGATGGATTCACATCTGGAGGGAACGTGGAACACGATTTCGGGACCCAAACTTTGTGCAGCGATTATGTTGCACACTCGAACCCCTCTTCATGAAATTGAACGGGTAGATCGGCAAGGTTTGACTGCTGTTAGGTATCGTGACTATATCGTGGGACCTCATCTGCGGTTGTTCGGCGGTGTTATAGGCCCAGACGTCGTACTTATCGACGATAATGCTTGCTGGACGGTAATACTCGACCTCATAGAATACGGGTGGTTGACGTTTTCTCGGAAGACATTGCACGCATGGCGTGGCCTGCTCGCTCTCCCGATTCAAATCCCATAGAGAATGTCTGGAATCTACTAGCGAGACGGCTTGCGTCACGTCAGCATCCACCAACCACTCTCCAATACTGCGAGTAGTTCCGCAGGAAGAATGGGCGTTACTGCCTTAACATGAGACTGATGATATCATTCACAGCATACCCCGTCGTTATCAGGCCTTTACTGCTGCCAGAGAAGGTCGCACCCCACACTGAGCGCATTAACCAGTTGTCGGGATGCGTGTGTAAATCCGTCAAGTTTGCAAAAACGAAGAACGTTTTTGTCTACCGTTATGCATTCTGCAGTCGTTTGCGTTGTCTGTTATTTACACTGTTTATACTTTGCAATCACCTGTTTACACTGTTCTGTGGCAAAATAAACGCAGCCTTGCAAAATTTCCTTTTGTGGCTTTAATTTTGCACATCAGTGTACATACAGATTAGCGTAAGATCAGACTAGCTGGCTATCAAGAATTGACTAACGGGAATGCTGTCTCTTTTTTCTAAACAGCAAAGCACTCAGATCTGCACACTTTGTACCATTATTTGGTTGTTGCATTCTACCGTGCGAGGTAGCACAAAGATCTGAAATCTACACTAGTTGACCTGGAATTCTGCAGGCTTGAATTAGTTATCTGTACTACAGCCGTGCGTCGCTGAATCAGCATGTTACTACATCATCTGAAAGTTCAGTGTTCGTGGGAAGGCAAATTCACAATCCAGGACCCATTTCAGCTTTTGTCAGTTGTGGATGATACGGAGGTCTATGTGTAAACAAATCAAACACAAGGGAAGTGGCCAGAATCCAGATGTCTTATGTACAGTCAAATTTAGATTTATGATGATTTGCTTAATTTCAAATTGGTGGCATTGACAGTGTAAGCTCGGATTCCTTTGTAGGGCATTTCTAATGACAGAAGCAACAGAGCATTAAATATTACAAAAAGTAGCAGCGGATTAGCTGTATGGGAAAACGTCTTCTACTCCCATGAATGTGTACGTCAGTCTAGTACCTTAAGATGGTTCAGGGAGTTTGAGAAAGGATACACTCATCCTAGAGGATTTAATTCGTCACTAAAGAGGCTGTTCTTGCAAAATGGAACCCATTAAGGGTCCGCTTTAACAACTGATGAAAGTTCCATCTACGCAACTAATAAAGTACAGTTTATTGTCATCACTCTTTCCGCAAAACCTGTAGAGAAACAAAGATGTTTTGCGTGCTACCATATAAAGAAAGACGCCAGAATATTCCAATTTTGTGTATCATTTTTGTTTTTTTTTTATGACAGAGCTACTTTCATTCTGTGCAGTAATTTTCTTTCTGGAATACATCCTTTAGTTACTCTTTTGGTCTATAATGAAATCTTTGTGTTGGCTTTTAAAGACGATTATTTGGTGACGTACTACACTTAAAATGGAGGGGGCCTTTTTGCTGTGATGGTTCAGTTATGCTTCTAGAGATTGTCAGGGCAATTCCACCAAAAGTGAAGCCAAATTAATTTAAAAAAATTTTTTTTTCATCATTGTAGGTAAAGTTGTTCTAGAGGAGTTCAAAGTTACCTACACTACATAAAATACATGTTGGAACACTGTTTTCTCTTTGTAGTTGTGGATACAAACTTAGATATCTAATGAAGCTCTAGAACAATGGATTCAGATTGCAAGTTTTCTAAGGTGATGTGAGTATTGTAACAAGGCCGGTGCCATTCCAAAGTACCATTATCCATGATGGCGGCCTTGACGTCAGAGTCATTATGAACTGTTTTCATAACACCGTCACCATTCCTAAGCATCGTTAGTCGACAACAACAAGGTAGCACGCTATGTATCCGGCACGTGTTGCCTCTCTAGTCTTTATTACCGTAGCGGGTTGTGACATAGAGAGAGTCCATTCCTAAGCATCGTTAGGTGACAACAACAAGGTCGCACGCAATGTATCCGGCATGTGTTGCCTCTCTAGTCTTTATTACCGTAGCGGGTTGTGACATAGAGAGAGTCCATTCCTAAGCATCGTTAGGTGACAACTACAAGGTCGCACGCAATGTATCCGGCACGTGTTGCCTCTCTAGTCTTTATTACCGCCACCAGAGTAATCTGTCATCAAGTCAGCTGATGGTTTTGTGGGGTGGTGGAAATGGCTGTATCCAATACGATCCCTTAATTGAGTCACATGTTCGACTTCTACCAATAGGATTCAACTATCCTATGACCTCATTGTAGGACATATATAGGTTAAGTTCCGGGACCTCAGTCTTGGTCACTCAGTCAGCGGGAGACTAAGAAGAACAATCATGGAGCACCAGTCGACCTCCAGTGCAGTCACTCAGAACAGGATCAAACGGAAAAGTAAGTATCATATTTCACATTATTCTATCTCGTTCATTATCCTTTCACTTATTCGCTAATATCTAATCATTCATCTCCTTTTTTCAACAGAGTCAAACGCAACCATGCTTAGCTCCGCAGACGCGTCCGAACCTGCATCATCATTAGCTTCGTTAACCATCTCATCCGGACCTACACCAGAGACAGCCGACTCATTTGATCCAGTAGCGACCACGTGGGATCCTGTAGCTCACATGTTGGAGCAGGACAAGGAGTTGCTGCTCTCCGTCCCACTCAGCAACTTGTATGATGAAGATGCTCGATCTGCTCAGCACACAACGAATTCAACCACTGGTGGTGTTAAAGATCAACTAAATGGTGGTCAGTACTGGATGCCTACATATAACTCATCACAATCGAACACTCCCGTGATAGTGCAACCACCGACTTTAGATACTGTAAATAAAAAGAATACGTCTAGTGCGGCTACGCTATTCACCACGACATATAATTTAACCTCCAGTGGTTCCAAACGTGTGAACATTGCTATAGACGTCCATCATGTCTGGGGGATCCAAGCTATAATGGAGTTTGAAAATATTTCCAAAAGTGTTAAAGTCCCGATTTCCGAGTTCGACTGGGCCGGGATCTGTCATGCAGAGCGCTACATCAATCAACAAATGACCACCGAATATGATCCAACTCATCCCCCACCAGAAATTCGTCTTGCCGATGTCACACTTTCCATTACTACTGTATATGATGACTGCGACTTATGCATTAAATCAGGTGTCGACAGCGTCTATCTAAGGCATCCATCAGTTATCAAATTATTCAACCTAGACTCCTCTATACGATTTGCTCTCGAGAGACTGAATCGTTGGGTTCCTAGCATAGAGGCAGCATATAGTGATGTTAAAATCTCTCTACGTGTTAATAATATACATATTGACTATTTTGAGCAGCATCTTCGCTCGCATATGGCCATTAAAACTACAGACATCCAATTGAAATGCGTGTGTCAAAAACCAGAGTACTCAGAGTCACCTATCGGATTGCGTGAGATACGTGCAGAATTTATTGCCAACCAAAGAGAATTATTTGGTATATATTGTACAGGTTCTAAGAAGAAACGTGCAGATTATGATAACACCTCAGAAATAGTACATCCAATGTATTACTTTTAAATAAATAATTTATATTTAATCTTATCTCCTGTTTCTCTTTTATTTCAGACCACCACTCCTATTATAATCAAATTGATCCAATAATTTTTTAATTCTACTCAAATTATGACCATCTTACTCTTCATACATGTGTTCCTCGTGTAGGCAGTATAGCTCAATCGGTTAATTGATCGAACTATACTGGCTACACGCAAATATTATTATTATCCTCTCAGTTATATTTTCTGTATATGTCAAGTACTTGTTTGTACAAGGCTCATTTACTATCATGGCTGGCTGGGTGAAGCACCCTCACCACAAGGACTTTGTTGTCGGTGACTGGTCATGTGAAGATTCAAGTGAAGAGCAGAAGAAGAAGAAGAAGAAGAACAAGAAAAACGGAATTCTCCTTCCCGATAATATAAGAGCAATTATTGTAGGCCCATCCAACTGCGGCAAGACTAATGTCCTCATGACTCTGCTAACTCATGTGCAAGGTGTCCGATTTGAACATGTCTGTCTATTCTCAAAAACACTCTTTCAACCCAAGTATCAGCTATTGCATGAGATATTTCGAGGTGTAGATGGCGTTACATACACAACATTCAGTGAAAGCTCTGATATCCCCCCACCTGAAGAAACAAAACCAAACACAGTATTCATATTTGACGATGTTGCAGTAGAAAACCAAGACCAAATTCGCAAATATTTCTCTTTCGGTCGCCATATGGGTGCTGACGTATTTTATCTAAGTCAAACATATTCCAGAATCCCCAAACAACTTGTTAGGGATAACGCAAATCTCATTATAGCCTTCAAGCAAGACAATCTTAATTTAAGACACATTTACCAGGCACATGTGGGGACGGATATGTCGTTCAATGATTTCTTAAAGATATGTGCAGACTGTTGGAACCATTCACAGTATGGGTTTCTCGTTATTGATAAAACAAGAAAACTGTATGATGGTAGATACAGACGAAACTTTCAAGAATTTTTGCATATATAACAAGGTAATAGACGTTAACGCATCAGTCTACGTCATACCATGGACAAATTCGCGCGTATGTCCACCTCTCAACCTGAGATGATTGGTGTACACAGACAGAACATTCGCTTGTACATGAATGCGATAATTCAAGCTATGGCTCTTAAAGTTGCAAGTATGCGCAGGGAACTAGAGACCTATTACCAAACCCTTCTGAGAATGGTGAATCAGTTAAATGAGCTAGTTAATCAAATCAGTAAGACAGTAACCGACTTAACTGAAAAGGTCGATCATATTCAGAGAAAAATAGATGTAGACCTCATTGTTGTCGATAAGGGTGATCGTGATCATACTAAGAAGCTGAAGAAAATGAATGCATATATAAAGCCTCATGTCGCAGAGACGTCTGATTAGTATACGTTGAGATGTCGACGACCAAACAGAAAGTCATTCAAGCCCGTAAAGCAGTCCGAGAGAAATTACGGTTGCTTAGGTTAGGATACATTGATCGTCAGCAAACACTAAGAGAGACCTTTAAGCCCGTTACTGAGTCTCTCCGACAGCTCTCACCAAAAACAAAAACGACCCAAAACGACAGTCAAGCCATTGATGAATTCATTATTAGTCACGCACCAGGCCAGATAGATAGAACATTCGGCGTTAGCCCGGGAAGACCATACATGTTGGGCACCCATCCCATAACTGTAACAGAAGACAAAATACAAATAGCTGATAGACAGTTCGACCGAACACCAGGCTTAATGAATCTTATTTTCCTAAGACCAACTAAAAAACCTATAAATTATTCAGTTAGTGATAAGGACACGTACCGTCAAATACTACACATGACTGGTGTACACAAGATTACCAAAAGCCTAACCAACAGGAAGTATAAAACCATTATAAAACCAATACTTGAAGACCAAAACAACAACAACGGTGCCAGCAGCGGAGAGGGTATTGACATTGGTCTTAAGACAGTGAACAATCGAGTCCCTCAGTATATATATTATGACGACCCCAACGAACTAATAGATCGACTACGTCTGCTCATGGCATCAGCTGCTGCAGGTAATACAGCTCATTCGAATGAAGTTATCTCCATAATCTCTGAGCTTCGAGAGAGGGGTATCATCGAATAAGTATGGAGACCGTAGTTCGAGAACTACACAAACCAGCACGCAAAACATACCCGCGCAGGCATGTCATGATTAAAGGGATGGATGACTTGTGGCAAGCTGATCTTGTAGATATGCGACAATATTCACATGAGAATAATGGCTTCAAATACATTTTAATTGTTATTGATACATACTCCAAATTTGCATGGGCAGTACCAGTCAAGACAAAAACCGGACCAAATGTCGCTGATGCTTTTGAACGCTTGCTACAGATAGGAACCAATCGATGCCCGGACAATCTCCAAACCGATCATGGTGGTGAGTTCTACAATAGGTACTTCAAGACAGTGATGCAGCGGTATGGAATAAATCACTATTCGACATTCACTCACCTGAAGGCAAGTATCGTAGAGCGCTTGAACAGAACAATAAAAGGCAGAATGTGGATGCGGTTTAACCTTCGTGGCTCATACAAATGGACAGATATCCTCCCATAAATAATTGCTCAATATAATAGAACCAAACATACCACAATAAAAATGCGGCCAATTGATGTTCGTGATAACACACTCATGGATTCGGTATACTTTCACATTAAGATACTGGATCCACGCAAACAGAAATTTAATGTAGGTGATTTGGTGCGTATCTCAAAACACAAGACCGCATTTGAGAAATCATACCTACCGAACTGGTCAACTGAGATATTTACAGTTTCAAATGTGCAGCGAACGAATCCTAGAACTTATTTATTGAAAGACAGTAAAGGTGAAGAAATTGCAGGCTCCTTCTACACTGAGGAGATGCAGAAGAGCTCACAACCAAATCTTTTTCTCGTGGAGAGAGTCATAAGACGACTTGGAAATAAAGCCCTAGTCAAATGGCTTGGTTTTCCTGCTACACAAAACAGTTGGATTGATGCCAGGGATTTGCTATATAATGAACATTCATCGTCCACAACCACCACAGTAGCCTGACATGGGCGATCGAGGGCACATTAGAGGATGCGGTGGTGTTCTGGACAAACTACCTTCGGAATTACACATCCCGGGGTATAACTACTGCGGACCTGGGACAAAGCTTCAGAAACGCTTGGCGCGAGGTGATAAGGGAGTGAATCTGCTTGACGAAGCGTGCATGGAACACGACATTGCATACGAAGCAAATAAAGATCTACCAAGTCGTCACATTGCAGATAGGATTTTAGCTGATAAAGCTAAGGCGATACGAAAAGAAAAGATATTGGTATAGGTCAACGCATCGCGGCATTCGCAGTTGATAAAACCATGCGCGGAAAAATCAAGTTAGGATTAGGAGTGATGAATTTCAAGCGCGTTATGAACGCTGCACGTCGCGCACTAAACATGAAGAACAAGAAGGGTTCTTTGAAGAAATGTATCCTGACAGCGATGTATGCAGCTAAAAACGCAATGAAGGACAAAGAATCACCAACGAGAAGATTCGTTAAAGCACCTCGCATTCTACCAATACCCAAGACATCCGGCGGTTTTATTCCTTTTCTCATCCCAGCCCTCTCCGCGCTCTCAGCGGTAGGTTCGCTCGCCGGTGGGGCTGCAGCTATCGCTCGAACAGTCAAGAATGCGCAAAACTCGCAAACCCAGTTAGAAGAGGCGAGAAGACATAACCGCATGATGGAAGCAGCAGTCATTGGAAAAGGTCTGTACTTGAAACCGTACAAGAAGGGTCTTGGTCTATTCATAAATAAAAAAAAAGGCCTAATAGCGGTCCTACCAGATCGACCACTCACAAATACAGACCTTCTTAAGTTTGTTAGACATAAATTCAAGATACTAAGATTCCGTGGTGTGTTTATGAGGGATACATTACCTAAGACTATGTGGAAAACTGGTGAATGCGGTATTGTGAATTTAGATGTTGTCGGAGGTCCTGGCACCCACTGGGTGGCGTACGTTATGAAAGACGCTGGGGTAGTCTACTATTTCGACTCCTTTGGTGACCTGCAACCACCCGAAGAATTACAGCAATACTTCACTCACAGAAGACATGTGCTATACAATTATCAACGGTATCAGGACTTTAATACATACCTCTGCGGGCATCTTTGCATCATCTTTCTTTTGACGTTCACAAAGAAGAAGAAGAAGAAAAAGAACTAACGTATATAAGCAGGATGTTTAAACCTTCATTCATCAGTTGACGTTCAGATGCAAGTCGTACACTTTGACGTTGAAAGGACGGTCATCTGTATTGCGTGCAAATTACTTCCCACCAATTGATCTGAGTGCAGGTCAATGGAGTGTTGCATTGATTGGACTGGAGACGTACAACAGCATCCCGAATATCACCAACACTAACAATAAACTGCATCTCGATATTAATGGTGAAAAAGATATTCTTGAAATAGAATCTGGTGCATACGATATTGACGATTTAAACGAACTCTTAAAACAGTCTGGAAAAGGTATTGAACTACGTGCAAACATCAATACACTTAAATCTGAAATAAGGACTCTAAATGCAACAATTGACTTTAGCCAGAAACATTCAATAGGACCCCTGCTTGGATTCACAAAAGGGCAGATTTTGAAGAAAGATCCAACTAAATTTTACAAGTCCAATCAGTCTGTGGATATACTCCCAGTCAGCACAATACGTGTCGAGTGTAACATTGCTACGAATTCCTATCTCAACGATACTCTCATTCACACTATTTACGGATTCTTCACCTCCGTTGCAGCGGGGTATAAGATTGTTGAGACACCTGCCAATGCAATATACCTTCCAGTGACTGCTCAGACATTGGGCTATTTGGAGCTGCGTATTGTGGATCAGAATAATAAACTTGTCGACTTTCGCGGTGAGGAAATCATTATACGATTACATCTAAAACAAGATGGGCTTGCGGTATAAAACAAGTGCACGCAATACACAGCGCGCCACTTCGCTACTGAACAGCAAACTGATAACACCTGTGAACTACGAATTTCTTAAATCAGTTGGTCTGAAACCCTGCAATGACGTCATCACTCAATATAACCAATCCAGTAGAGTATGATGACAGAATTATACGTCAAGAATACTTCTCTCATAAATCTTACGCTTCAACCACGTTTAACAAGAATGATGAAATCAGGATTGTCATACAGCACCAGGACACACTCACTCTTCCGTGCAAGAGTTTCATATATCTCGAAGGGTCATTCAAGAAAACTGATGGCACCGATACAGTGGGGTCCAAGCTGACACGCAACGCATTGGCATTCCTCTTCCAAGAGATACGATATGAACTGAATGGTTCTGAGATTGATCGTACACGCAATGTTGGTCTAACATCGACCCTTAAAACATACGTCTCGGCATCACCAGCAGATCTGCACAGTTTATAAAATGCTGGATGGTTCATAGACGATGCGGAGGGTAGAACACCCCAAGAGTACAAGCGATTTACTGCATGCATACCTCTAAAAATACTTATGGGATATTTTGAGGATATGAGACAGATTATTATGAACGCTAAACAGGAACTTATTCTCGTGCGGAGTGCGACAGACAATAACTCGTACATTCAAGGAGCTCAAGAAGAGAATAGGATCACAATCAACAAATTAATATGGAAAATGCCTCACGTCAGTGTATCCGACGAGGAACGATTGAAGCTTTCGAAAGTGTTGAATTCAGGTACATTTCTGTCACTGACCTTCCGCTCATGGGAGATCTTTGAGTATCCAGTGTTACCGACCGCGAGCAGACAAACATGGGCTATTAAGACCTCCAGTCATATCGAGACACCCAGATTCATTATACTTGCGTTTCAGACTGATAGAAGACCAAATACATCAAACGATTCCACCGCGTTCGATAACTGCAAGTTCACTAACGCCAAAGTCTACCTCAATTCAGAATTCTACCCATATGACAATCTACATCTGCAATGGAATGAAAATGTATACAGCCTCGCGTATGACATGTATGCAAAGTTTCGTCCTTCTTACTATGAAATTGCTGAAGGAGAGGGAACGGGGTGTCTACTGAGTCCTCGTAAGTTCAAAGAGCTTTCACCGATCATTGTAATAGACTGCTCTAAACAGAACGAGATAATTAAGTCTGGACCTATAGACGTTCGAATTGAATTTGAATCATCGACAAATTTCCCAGAACACACCGCTGCATATGCATTAGTCCTACACGACAGAATAATCAATTACTCACCGCTCACAGGTGTTGTGCAACGAGCTGTATAAATGAAAATATGCTGTCCTGTGCATTGATCATTTGACGATGGCAACTCAGCCTGTGAAGATCATTGCAGATGTTCAAGGATTCCATGATGGAGAGCGAAGACAGTTCGTATTTAAACAAGTTGCTTTTGTGGCCTACACGCAAGACGCAGGAATAATTGAAACCTTCTCCGCAAATATTCGATCACCAAGACCGTTCACGCAAGTGAAATCTTGTAAAACACGGACCAGTGCATTGTGGTTAACTAATTTTTATCATGGAATTCACTGGGATGATCCCGGCATACCCTATAAAGATGTGGTGATCGCACTTAAATTATTCGATCACAAGGACACCATCGTTTACGTGAAGGGAAAGGACAAAACCTCCTGGATGCGTCAAATATTTAAATTTGCATCTATTCAAGACCTTGAATGGTACGGATGTCCATCCATCCATCGACTGAAGAACGATTACCAAAAAAGTGCTTTTGTATCTGCATATGAGAATGTAAAATTACTTTTCTCTTTTATTAGAAATAAATAATAATTTATAAGATTGAGTGTTTTTTCTTTCTATGACATCCAACGTCCCTAGTATTGTATATGAAGGGAACTGTCCGAGAGAGACACATACCCCGGCCTTTGACGTGGAATGAGCCTACTGTCATAGTTAGGCGCGGATGCGTCAGATGCCGATCTCGCGGCCTCCGTCGAAATCGGCAGACACGCGCAGCCGTTGACGCTTGGTAGGGGGTTGCACCAGTTGCCGGCCTCACGGCCGCTGTGGAAAGCGATGTGTCAGATTACGATCTCTAAAGTATCTGTTGACGTAGGACTGTAAGAGATAGCGCTGCAGTGGGCTGTGTGTGTTCGTGACAACTAGCAGAAGTCCGGCACTTGTGATTAAAAGCAGGAAACCTTATAACTTTATGCATTGCGATGTGGCTGTATGTACGTATTCTGCATACACACATAAATAAATTTATAATATTTTTAATAAAAAGAATAATCATTATTAGGGTATCAAACAATAACAACATTTTTTTAGAAGGAAATAACTGAGTTTATTATTGAATTCAGAATTTAACATTTTTCACATTATATATAAATATGAGTTTACAGATATAAGATTGGTTTTTAACCAAAAATCTGAAATTCCACATCTTTTTAGATAATTTTTTTTAACAATTTTAGATAATTAAGAAATATATATATAAGCATTCTCTTCAGATAAATTATATATATAATTTTAAAGCTAATGCAGAGGTACTACCCTATCTTACAAAGTAACTAATATCGCTAATGAAGTTCCACCAGAAAAACAAAGCACTTTTAAATAATACCAAACCTATTTGCTTCAAGTCAATGGCTCTAAACATTTTCGAAAATAACAACAACAAATTGAATATATATATTTTTTCCAAGTAAGTCGATTTAAAGATTTTCAACTACAAGAACAAGGTGAACATATATATTTTTCTTTAAAGTGGACGTCTAGAAACATTTTCCGCTAGAACAAGCAATTGAACATATAGAAAGAATTTAATTAGTGGAACTCATACACTTAAAAACTAGTTCTGGCTGGGTGGCTAGCGGTAGGTGAAACCTACAAACTAAAATCTAAGCTCTATAATGACTAGAAGTGATGCATATATTACGTGAGAAAATTTTATTTATTTTTTGTTCATACAGAAGTTAATTGGCTAAATTTATAGCCTTTTCATATATATATATATATATATTAATAATGGTCAGCAATATGTAGATGACTATTTTATTTATTATGATTTTCTTTGAAAAAATAATGATTATATTTACATACACACACACTTAACACAAGTTCGCGCTCATTCGCACACTCAGACATGCATGGAAGCACGCAAACTGATACACGCAACAAAACACTCTCATCAACTATTTACACTATGATAAAAGAGCCATACTGTTTCCACGCATAGCCCACATTCGTAACATTCACACGCTCATTCCCTCTCTATCACTCAACCAGAGTACCCCACCCCTACTTTCGTTTCAAGTAAATAGTGTGAGTATGGGAGGGTTCCCACCCCATCCTCACAAATGACTCTTTTATCGTCATGAGGAGACAGTCCGACTTTAGACTGCAGCACAGTGTACACCTCGTGAGCTCGTGATCGAATGCTAGTTTGTTGAACCATGTGTGGATGAGCGCCTTCAACGCTACGACCGTACAGGCACTGCAAGTAGTCCTCGACCGTAAGCGCACGAGACGCAATCCGTCTAACACCCTTTGCCCGTCTCAGAGTGCTCCCGTCTACTGTGCGATACGCATACATTTTCGATCTCAGTCCCACAAACTCTACAATTGATAAACCATTCGACTCGTCTTTCATGAGACCGATAACCTTCTTGTTCTGTGGAACAATACCATAAGGATTATTGACCTCATAAGAAGAGGTGTCGAATTCTTTACCATTGCACCTAATTACTTCATATGGATCACAGTTCTTGATCCAGCAGATAAAGCTGTCTGTATCCATATAAAGAAATTTTGGATCTACGAAATGAGGTTTCGCAAACTCATAGTGGAATCGGTACATGTAGAATTTGGAGATATCGAGTATACACATCCCCAAATAGATGGGTTTCATAAACTCTACTGCAGTCTTCGATATCTCCACAGCAACAAAATTTTCATTGAAGATGGTGGCGCGCTTAAAATTTGGCCTGGCTATACATTTTCTCACACCGTAACGCCCTTCCCATGCGGTTCTAATAACAATATCGCGTTCATTTCTTACATTTTGCATAGTTTTCCCGAAAATGGAAATATTCATTAATTTATAAAAGTCTTTTTCAAAATCATTACTCGCGACCGCCCTCTTTTCGGTATTTAGTTCAATATACTCCTTCAACCAGGGGGATTGCTTGAAGGAGATTGCCCGGGTGATTTTAATGAGCTCCATTCCTAATCTGAGACACTGCTGGAGATTACGATAATGAATAATATACCTCTGCTTATCCCCAACAGTGGCCATCAGTTTAGGGTTGGTGCTTCCTCGTGGAATTTGTTGCTCTGGACATAACGGCAAGTCGCTTGTCTCTCCATGCAAATTATTAGGGTACGCGATGTCCGCCTCAAGCACATACCCTACATCAGAATCGGCCGCAAGACCCATTATCTGTCCACCTAATCCCTTCAATTCGTCTTCAGGCACCCATTGGAACCCGGCAACCGGCAGCGGTTGCTTCATAGCATGCCCATATAAATTGTTAACATCTAAGTACAAAATGTAACTATAATCAAGGGATGCGTTGTACTCGACACCCATCCGCGGATTATTTGCCCTGGCGTGTCTGTGAACACATTGACAAAGTCCACCGCGGATCCCTCGCTCAAAAAATAGAAGCATTGAAGCATCAGTCAAAAGTTCAATGTTGCAATCCGTTTTTTTGAGCATAGCGTCCCAGGACAACCCAGGTGCCGTATAATAAAAGGCAGGGTCCAGAGAGTACGTGGTCATACATACACTCCGGAACTTTTCGAAAACATCTGCAAGCAAACGAACGTCCGTGTCCATGTATAACCTTGCATATTCTCCCAAATTGGGGATGTTGAATTCCTGCCAGACATTAACGGCATGCTCATAATCTGTGATAGTTATGGTATCGCCAGTGAGAGTACTGGTAAAAGAAGTTATGTCGGGAAGCCTGGTTTCATTCAGTTTTGCCATACTATCAAGATACTCGTACGGGAAAACTCCTTTCCTCGTCGCAAGTTGAAACTTTTCCTCATCGGTAAATGCAGATCGAGTGATATGCATATCATTCCGAGGTAAAGTCTCAACCAGTTTCTGAAGCGAAGTTTGCATAAATCGTAGAGAGTCAAGGAAGCGGAGCGTAATTTTCGGCGTCATTCGTTTTGAAAAAGAAATGTACTTTTCAACACTTTCAGGCAGGATATTGACCTGATCATTCTTCATACCGAACTTAGCCAAGTGCTCAACGAGAAAATGAGCGTCATACCCGCTCAGATTATGAAAAAAGACGGGTATGTGTGTAGGTAACTGATACTTCAAGTTGCATGCATTGTGGGCTGCACCGCGGAACTTACCCGTAAGATGACAATGGTCTCTACGAGGAGTCTCCGCTTTTCTATCTAAGACCAGCCCGCAAATATGACAATTAACAGCCTTTTCATACAAGTCATCATTTTCCTTTGATTTGGTCATGGGAATATTGATGCTGTAGAGCTTGTGAACTTGCCAAGAAAGTTTTTCAAGCTCTGTGAGAAGCCAAACCGCCGGGTCGTTCCCTACATAAGACTGATAGCTATTAAGTTTACAATCATATGCGCATACAACTTGGAACGCCGCCGCATAAGGTACGTGTTTTTGTGTGAAGGTTGTGTGTGAGGCTAAGGGGTTCCCTTCACAACGAGTAATAGGAGCCAGCAAGCATTCAAAATCGGCGTACACAACAAAAGGACAACGCTGCTGGTGGTGAGCATTTTTAAATTTAATGAAGTTATTTTCCTCAGTGGGCATAACAACACGTACCGGGTCCTTGCATGCACAATCTAATAGATGTGTTGCTAATAACTCTTGAGATGAAAAATAATTCAAACACCTTATACAAATATGTTGTTTATGATCATTTTTACTTAACTGGGAGGAAATGAGTCGGGACATGTCTTTGATCCAGACGTAGTGATAATTATCACGTTCGGAGAAGAGCAGCATGTTGACATGCAACTCTCGCTCACCTGCAAATTTTGAGAAATGGAGGGGGCCTACTACTGTATGCTTGTTCTGCTCATCTGACTTGCTTTTCTTCTCCAGGCCATAAACGTGGACCGATATTGCGGTATTCTGAGCCTCAAACTTAGGTATGTCCTGGATTCTTAAAGGGAACTCTATTCCGTCAAAGTTATACTGTCTCTTAATATCTTTGACTCTGTAACTGCTGGGACGCTCGGGATGATGTTTGTAATTGTAATTTCTCTCGCAAGCCAGGACTGACCATGCAAAACACGCATTATCATACTTATTTTGAACATTAATGCATGCTTGCTTTTTCTCAATATCTATAGGGAGTTTAATATAACTGGACCCTCCATTCATTGGATCATAGACATGTATATGGATGTAGAGGTGTGGTATACTGCTGAGCGCTTTAGCGGATCCACGTACTTCCATCTCGGAAAATCGGGCCATAATGCTCAAGGTGGATTCTCGATACCACTCAGCAATCGATGTGCTCCGAGAAATAACGCCATTGTCACCCCATATATATTGCAGAGTAGCCGTCTCCGCGTCACCTTGATGTTTAGGGGGGTGACTCAGTTCACAGCATAACACAGCACTGCATTTAAAGGCGTTAAATTCCGGATCTTCTAAGAGTTTGAGGAGCTCGGTCTCCAAGACGGGGAGGCACGCCTCCAAAAACCTTACAGGATCGCGATACCTCCCGCCTGGATTCTCAATTCTGGTGAAAGAGATTCGCCCCTCAAACGCTCTAGCAACTGCTGAGTATTCTAAGGGAGTCATTACGCCGTTATTCTGATCGAATTCGTTATCGATAGGACGGGGGAGAGAACTACCGCTAGCCATAAGGAAATTACTATTATTACTGTTGCTACAACTAGGAGTCCACCCGATAGATGAATGGGCTGGTGATGGGTGATCGTAATCATCATCATTTGCGGGGAGAGGTATACGTCTCGGAACGCATACCTTGCGTGGGCGGCGGCGGCGAGCTGCTGCTTCTAGAGGAGGAGGGGGTGACAGCCGGTTTGAAGGGCCAGGCTGTGGCGACGGCGGACGGGCTGCGCAGCCAAACGGTTGCGACAGCGCTGGGGGAGGAGCTGGCGCGTGTTCTGCATCCGTCTCCCGCGAAGCCCTTATAGGGGCTACGCAAGGCGCGGCGTGTCTTTGCGGTTCGGTGCGCCCGAGTCCCGCCCCCGCAACCACCGCTCTAGGAACACGGCCTACGCCGTGTGATATACCTGTAAGATAAATAAGGAAAAAAATTAATTTAGTGATTTATATTTAAAAGAGCGATAAATAATAACAATAAGAGTAGATAATGGCGGTTATGTGAAGGAATGTTAATGTTCAAAATTATTCACCTTCTCCGCTCTGACTCCATGGTTTGAGCAACTCATTGCCAAAATCAAGTAGATCCTCAAACCACTCAGGTAGGTTGATCTCCTCCTCAAACGGGTCAGGCAGGTTGGTCTCCTCCTCCTCTAAAGACTGAGTGTCCTGTGTGGCGGGCGCCGTTTGAATTCTACCGCCGCCTCCTTGAACGTTTTGGGTGGTTGAACCGAATGCTGAATTAGGCGCATCTACAAAGAAAAGACCGGCTTATGAGGACTAAATGTATACAATCAGGAAACGGGTATATATTAGATGAAATTAATTAAGTTTAAGAAGTATGATTGTATTACAAATGTACTTACATTCGAGCTGCGCTTGAGCCCTTTCCATTTCGATCTGGTTGTCTAGATCAGCCGTGATTTGCTGGAAGAAATCTGGAAAGATGGAGAAGACTGAATATAATATCGCATATGGAAAGGGAAGTGTGCTTCCAGTTAAGTGATAGAGAAATAAGCGGACCAGCAAATTTAAAAAAAAAAAAAGGAACGAAATGAAATATTTACAAAGAGCACTGCACAACGAATATAACAGATACACAACACGTGGAAGCTCTATCTTTATAGCGGATACGGTAAATTAATTATAACACATACAACATGTGGATGAACAATATTTATAGAGAGCAGTACAAAACAAATGTAACAGTTAAATTAAAAGATTCAGACACCCAAGTTAGAGGTAAAAAAAAAGGCGTGGATAAGCAATTTTTATAGAGAGAGAGATTCAAAAGGGTAAAAAACGTAAGCCGGAACACACACAGAACAAGTGGAGGAGCGATCTTTATAGAGAGCATTATAAAAGATATGTAGCACTCATACACTGAGTTAAAGTGTGTAGATATCAGAATACTGAAAATGTACTTACCAGGGAATGGAACTTCGTCCACATGAGCACGTTTGCTGCTGCTGCTGTCACTGGCGGTTCGTGATCGTTTCATTTTTACACGTTTAATTACGAAGACGTGACAAATATTGGATGAATGAAGTATACGAGCAGTGTGAGAGTGAGGTAGGTCTTGCATTGATTTATATAGGTTCCACCTAGCGCGTGTATGTATGCGCGGGGTTGCGGCATAGAGAGAGATGGCGCTAACTCTCTCTCTATGTCACAACCCCGCGCCGGTAATAAAGACTAGAGAGTCAACACGTGCCGGATACACTGCATGCGACCTTGTTGTTGTCGACTAACGATGCTTTGGAATGGACTCTCTCTATGTCACAACCCGCTACGATAATAAAGACTAGATAGGCAACACGTGCCGGATACATTGCGTGCGACCTTGTTGTTGTCGACTAACGATGCTTTGGAATGGTGACGGTGTTATGAAAACAGTTCATAATGACTCTGACGTCATGGCCGCCATCATGGATAACGGTATTTTGGAATGGGACCGGCCTTGTTACAATACTGATGTGATTAATCTTTATTTGGATTTTTCTGAAGTCCTTACTACTTCTATTATTAATATGAAACATTTAATTATTTAGCTATATTGCAAACATACCTTTTCCATGCAATCAAAATACACATTTTATTGTGTCATTCTGATGCAGTGAAACATACACGTTCATATTATTAATAAATATTTACAGTATTTTCAATGAAAGTATGTTTTATGGGTAAGAAAAACTAGCGAAAATCATAACACGCGCAAATAATCAGCAACTTAAAATTCATGTCTCATTGTGTCACAACTTGAAAGACTAGTTTGAAGACACTGCGACAAATGTAAAATATTCCCGACTTTTACTGGACTTGAGATTATTATTTTAATGAACTCAAAAAACATTCATAAAATAGGGAAATCCAATCTTTTAAAATCTGAAGTACTGTATGATGTTTATTAGGTTGTACCTTTCTCTTAATAATTCTTCAGTTACGAATAGGCATTGCGTGATTGAAGTGATAACATTCTGTGTAATATCAGCCAAATACATCATGTTAATAAGTTATGTGTCCTCGGAGACTCGCGACGGCATACATGAATAAAACGTTCTCGGTTGTCAAGCCGAGTCGGGAGTTCACGACAGTGTAGATGGAGTGGTTGGTGAACTCAAAGAAATGGTATAGCTTGCGTGTAGTTTTGGATGGAAAATAACAGGTCCCACATGCAATGCCCTTTTATGAGGTTGCCCAAGAACTGTAGTGACGTTTTGTCCTAAGGATCAAGTTGATCAGATTAAGTCTTTATTTAATGCAGCTATTCATGATATTGCTGCGATATCTGACAATAACTCTGCAAAGTTAAGCTGGGACGACAAAAGTCATGGGATAGTGATATGCACACATGCAGATGGCGAGTGCACTGACGGAGCTGTCATTTGTACTCGGATGATTCGTGTGAAAAGTGTACGACATGATCATTGCCGCACGGCGGAAATCAACAGACACTGAATATACACTACTGGCCATTAAAATTGATACATCAAGACGAAATGCAGATGATAAAAGGGTATTCATTTGACAAATATATTATACTAGAACTGACATGTCATTACATTTTCACGCAATTTGGGTGCACAGATCCTTACCCAGTACCCAGAACAACCAAATCTGGCCGTAATAACTGCCTTGATACGCTTGGACATTGAGTCAAACAGAGCTTGGAAGGCGTGTACAGGTACAGCTGCCCATGCAGCTTCAACACGATACCACAGTTCATCAAGTGTAGTGACTGGCGTATTGTGACGAGCCAGTTGCTCGGCCTCCATTGACCAGACGTCTTCAATCGGTGAGAGATTTGGAGAATGTGCTGGCCAGGGCAGCAGGCGAACATTTTCTGTATCCAGAAAGGCCCGTACAGGACCTGCGACATGTGGTCGTGCATTACCCTGCGGAAATGTGGGGTTTCGCAGGGATCGAATGAAGGGCAGAGCCACGGGTCGTAACACATCTGAAATGTAACGTCCACTGTTATAAATGCCGTCAATGCGAACAAGAGGTGACCGAGACGTGTAACCAATGGCACCCCATACCATCACGCCGGGTGGTACACCAGTATGGCGGTGACGAAAACACGCTTCCAATGTCCGTTCACCGCGATGTCGCCAAACACGGATGCGACCATTATGATGCTGTAAACAGAACCTGGATTCATCCGAAAAGATGACGTTTTGCCATTCGTGCACCCAGGTTAGTCGTTGAGTACACCATCGCAGGCGCTCCTGTCTGTGATGCAGCGTCAAGGGTAACTGCAGCCATGGTCTCCGGGCTGATAGTCCATGCTGCTGCAAACGTCATCGAACTGTTCGTGCAGATGGTTGTTGTCTTGCAGACGTCCCCATCTGTTGACTCAGGGATCGAGACGTGACTGCACGATCCGTTACAGCCATGCGGATAAGATGCCTGTCATCTCGACTGCTAGTGATACGAGGCCGTTGGGATCCAGCACGGCGTTCCGTATTATCCTCCTGAACCCACCGATTCCATATTCTGCTAACAGTCATTGGATCTCGACCAACGCGAGCAGCAGTTTTGCGATACGATAAACCGCAATCGAGATAGGCTACAATCCGACCTTTATCAAAGTCGGAAACGTGATGGTACGCATTTCTCCTCCTTACGCGAGGCAGCACTACAACGTTTCACCAGGCAACGCCGGTCAACTGCTGTTTGTGTATGAGAAATCGGTTGGAAACTTTCCTCATGTCACCACGTTGTAGGTGTCGCCAACGGCGCCAACTTTGTGTGAATGCTCTGAAAAGCTAATCATTTCAATATCACAGCATCTTCTTCCTGTAGGTCTGTAGCACGTCATCTTCGTGGTGTAGCAATTTTAATGATCAGTAGTGTAGAATGGTAGTTGGAGCTAGACGTATGGAACATTTCAATTCGGAAATCTTAGGGAATTGAATATTCCGAGATTCACAGTATCAGGAAAGTGCTGAAAATACTCAATTTCAGGCATTACCTCTCATCATGAACAACGAGTTGCCTGACGGCCTTCACTTAACGACCGAGAGCAGCGGCGTTGCATACCATTGTCAGTGCTAAGAGACAAGCAATACTGCGTGAAATAGCCGCAGAAATCAATCTGGGGTATACGAAGAACATATCAGTTAGAACAGTGTGGCGCAATTTGGCGTTAACGGGCCATGGCAGCAGACGACAGACGCGAGTGCCTTTGGTAACAGCACGACATAGTCTGCGGCGCCTCTCCTTGGCTCTAGACCATATTGGTTGGATCCCGTACGGCTGTAAATACGTGGCCTGGTCAGATGAGTCCCTATTTCAGTTTATAAGAGGTGATAGCAGGGTTCGAGTGTGGCCCATTTCCCATGAAGCCATGGACCAAAGTTGTCAACAAGGCACTATGCAAGCTGGTGGTGGCTCCATAAAGATTTGGTTTGCCTTTACATGGAATGGACTAAGTCCTCTGCTGCAACAGAACCGATCATTGACTGGAAATGGTTATGTCCGGCTACCTAGAGATCATTTGCAGCCATTTATGAACATCATGTTTCCAAACAGCGATGGCATTTTTATGGATGACAATACGCCATGGTGCCAGGCCACCACTGTTCACGATTGGTTTGAAGAACTTTCTGGACAGTTTGAGCGAATGATTTGACCATCCATATCACCCGACATGAAACCCATCGAATATTAAGGGGTGTAATCGAGAGGTCAGTTCGTACACAAAATCCTACACCGACAACACTTTCGCAGTTATGGATTACTGCAGAGGACTTCCAACGACTTTTTGAGTCCATGCTACGTTGAGTTGCTACACTCCACCGGGCAGTAGGCGGTCCGACACGATTTTAAGAGGTATCCCACGACTTCTGTCATCTCAGTGTATAAAGAGCATTCCATTTCCAAAAATGCATTCGAATATAACTTTGTTTCATAGAAAGTTGCAAATCGTGATTCCTGTGTACACTGTAAATAGGGAAGCCAATAGTAAAATCAGTGATGAAAAGAAAGTTATTCATGTGGATTCCTTTTTTGTTGATAAATTTGCAAACAATAAATCAATTAATAACTGCATAGGACGAAAACGAACATTTTTGGGAATGAACAGTGGGATTGGGTTGTATGGGGAAGGAGACCAGACAGCGAGGTCATCGGTCTCATCGGATCAGGGTAGGATGGGGAAGGAAGTCGGCCGTGCCCTTTCAGAGGAACCATCCCGGCATTTGCCTGGAGTGATTTAGGGAAATCACGGAAAACCTAAATCAGGATGGCCGGACGCGGGACTGAACCGTCGTCCTCCCGAATGCGAGTCCAGTGTCTAACCACTGCGCCACCTCGCTCGTTGAATGAACAGTGCCAATAACAAATTCGTTCAACTGAACTTACCGATATTGGATGTAGGATTCGTCCCGGTAATGTAATGATGACGTGGCATGTGACGTCATATGTGTGCAGAACAGAAAGAGCGACTGGCACATTTTTTGTGTCAATATATTAGATTTTGGAATGTAGATTGTGGTGACAGAATGATACGTGACATAGCTGGCGGCCTAGTTTCAGCTGAAAGGGGGCTGGTTGTGAGTTGGCGAAACGGTATCAAACACTTAAGTTAATCCAAAAAATTTATAATTGAAGCTGATAATATTGCATGTGTAGCGCCGTCACTTTTTTGGGGGGGGGAGGGGGGGGCGTTACTCTGGAAAATGGCAGCTCAGTCGTAGTAGTTGAGGCAATTAGCAGCATTACGACAACGAATGCACTCGTTGCCGCGTCCCCCCGACAAGCTTTATATACCCTCCACTGCTAGTGCTGCCACATGTGAGTGGTTATTGCCCGCTGGTGTCGAACATACTCGGTGGTCAAATTAATAATGTGACTGCACCATGTATTATGTTATCGTACCACAGATGAATTTTATATCCTCTCTCTCATTCAGTCACACGTCATTTTTACTTATTTACACGATGCTCAAAAAATGGCTTAAATGGCTCTGAGCACAATGAGATTTAACATCTGAGATCATCAGTCCCCTAGACTTAAAACTACTTAAACCTAACTAACCTGAGGACATCACACACATCCATGCCCGAGGCAGGATTAGAACCTGCGACCGTAGCGGTCGCGCGGTTCCGGACTGAAGCGCCTAGAACCGCTCGGCCACCGCGGTCGGCTCTACACGATGCTAAATAATATTTCTATAACTGTATTTTACTAAAATAAATCCTATACCATTTTATGGACGAAGAAAGAGAGATCCTGTTTCAACAGAAATTTTATTTTCGAATGCTAAACATGTTAAAACGTTGCGCAAATATTCTGTTCTGTCACACGGAAAGCCCTACTGTTTTGGAGGCTCTATTTTGCTTGTGTCTGCTGATAGGTGTATATAAATCAAGTACTGCTATCGTCAGAAGTTCCATGAAGGTTTTCGCGGATGATGTTCTCATTCACAAGCAAGTCGCAACTCTAAAACATTATAGCGGCACGCAGGAAGAGCTGATGGGGATCGACGTTTGGTGCAGAGATTGACAGTTGACCATCAACATAGATAAATTTAACATATTGCGCTTAAATAGCCTGAAAGACACATTACTGCAAGATTACATAGTTGTTGAACTATCGCTGGAAGCAGTCACATCCATTAAATATCTGCGAGTATGCGTATGGGCCGGTTTAAACTGAAACAGGTACTTCAAAGTAATACCACGTAAGACATGCCAGACTGAGATTCGTGGGAAAAATTCGCAGGAAGTTCAAGTCCACCTACGAAGGTGGTAACTTACAAAACCCCGTTCTACCAATTCTTGAATATTGCTGGTCAGTATGGGATCCATGCCAGATATGGTAGAAGAATTATAGAAGATCCAAACAAGAACTGTGTGTTTCGTGACAGGCTCATTTGACAAGCGCAAAAACGTCATTTAGTGGCAGGGGCTACAAGAGGGGAGTTATGCATCACGATGTGAATTATTGTTAAATTTCCGAGATCGTATGTTCGTAGAAGAGTCAACCAATATGTTGTAACTGCCTACGTATATCTTGAAAGGACCATGAAGATAAAAACAAAGAGATTCGAGTTCACACGGCGCCTTACCAACAATAGTTCTTTTCGTGAATCATTCACTACTGGAACGGGGAAGGCGGGAAGTGATAGTGGTACAATACGTCATCCTCCGCCACATAGCATAACGTGTCTTGTGGGGTATAAATGCACGTCTAACTTACTCTAGATTTTAGAATACTTCTATTGTTATTGTTCATTTAAAATATACGATATTTCTAGTCCTCTGTGTGCAACTGTTGTTACTTGTCAGTCAGGATACTGCAAGTATCCATTTTCAAGTTTTATTCTGGAGTAGATTTGCCGTTCATTCACAATTGTTTTACACGTTATTTGTTACGAGGACGATTCTTACGACACCGAAGATATAATTGTTGCTTTATAAATTCGACATTAGGTTTGTTGGGCCAAAACTCTACTGCATAAAGCCTGTAGGATCTTGTTTCTTTTCTGTTGAACATGTCGCGTGTATGTAATATTGTTATCTAGCATAAGTTTAGGTTTTCAATATGGTTTATTCTTTCGATCCGAGCTCTGATTATATGTACATTTCTCCGCGCGCAAACATCTGTTCTGCATTTGTTCAAACATGTTAGTTTTCACCGCTGTTTCTAGTAAGCCTGATGCCGCTGGACAACGTTTATGCTTGTGTTTACGGTTCCGCTGCTGTTGAAAACAGGCTGCGGCGCCAGGGTACTGCGCGAAAGTCGTCAGATTTTAGCAAAGAGGAAAGAATTTCAAACTCTAGTTCAAAAGCCAGTTATTATAGGGTTCATTTCATCTTGCCAATTAAGGAGGTTCAAACAATATTCTTTATTCGATTCTTACTCGCTAGAGACGCAAGAGCAATCCTTTCGCTTCTTATTTAATACTACATCGAACCAACACTGCTCAGTATCCGTTGCGTGCTGTATGCGATGGGTCGAACGGTATTGCCTGCTGGTTGGTTCATGCTGTCATTCACAGATGGCGGGAACAGTTCAGCAGCAGCTTCGTTCCCGAACGCTGCAGCAGTGCATCTCATTCAATCGCGCAATTGCTTGTTAAACCGGAGTGTCTGTTTCCTAATACTGTCAGGCCATCGCGCCTTCCTACGTGGTTTCTGAACAAATTTGTTGTAGGCGTTGCTCACTGAGATACAAGCTGTGAATGCACGTCAAATTTTTGGGAGTTTATAAAACGCATATCTTTGGAAGTAACATCGAACTGACACTGCTCCGTTGTATTCTGTGTAAGGTCGGACGGACTGTATTGCCTGCTGGTTGGTTCCCGCCGTCCCTCACAGATGGCGGGAACAGTTGAGCAGCAGTCTCGTTCCCGAGCGCTGCCGCTTATTGCAGCCACAATTGCTTGTTTAACTGGAGTGCAAACTTCCTGATGCTGTCACTCACAATCAGACTGATGGACACGCTTTGTCGCTTTCCTGCCTAGTTTCTACACAGATTTGTTGTAGATTTTGCTCTCAAAGAAACCAGCTGTGAATTCACCTGAAACTTTTGGGAGCTTATCAAACAGATCTTTGCGACTAACGTATTCCTTGCTACTCGTAGTTCTGGACGGGTTCAAAGAGAAAGTACTGATTTTATTTACTATAAAATAAACTGTAAAACTAGGCAATGATACGAGGTAAATATATCATAGAAATACATGAACCAACAATTAATACTGCAATTATTTTTTGAAAACGAAAATTTTTGTGCAGAGAAATTTTTGATGTTTCCTGTCTTCACATTACATTCTGTTGGGTCACATAAATTTCTTGCTAACTAGCATTGGTTTATTAAACGAAAAGAACTACGAAGCGGCCACAGTTGCAATGAGCGAACTGAACACGAAAGATGAGGACCTAGATTACTATAGACTCGCATAGCACTTGAAAGCTGAAATTTACTGTCTCTGGATCAGGTTCGTAACTACAGTGAGACCTCTTCGCCCTCCTACAAGCCTACTCTATTCCCAAATCATAAAAACGTCGCCCATTTATCGTTTCCCGTGACTGTTGCATGCTGAGACAAAAAAAAAAAAAAAAAAAAAAAACTTGTGAATGTTGTCAACTGTTTCGAAATACAGCACTGCTTTTTGATTATTCTCTTTGCCTCTGGTGCTCTTTTAAGGATTCAATTCAAATTGTGACTTGATTCACTTTTGCATACCACTGTATACGCTGTGCATGATGAAAGCTCCGACATAGCCTTTACGGAAACACTTGCTCACATCTTGTCCATTTCGTTCTGTAGAATCACTTAAATGAAATTCGATATTTAAATGAAATGCGATATTGATCTTCGCTCTGGGTAAAGGAGGTAAATGATTCTCATATCTTAACCTCAGAATTAGTCCGTGATTATATCAACACAGAAAAAGACTTTTCTTAACTGACCAGTTTGCACTTTTCCTCCCCATTTTAGTTTTTCCGTATTTCTTTTCTCTGTGCGTCATTGCCCCGGCACCACAGCCCAGTTACGCCCCTGCTATTATCGCTGGATAGTTTCTTTAATTGGATGGTGATTATTTTTCGCATATCCGCTACCAAGCCTAACAACGCATGTAAGGCAGTTCTGAGCAATACACGGGTATTCCAACGACCTGGGCCATTGCTTAGCGTCAGTTTGAAACGAACCGAATGGTGAACAACACGAATATTACAGTCCTCATTTAGCACAGTCTTAAGTATATCGTGAAATGCATTAAAAGCACGATGTAACGATGGATGTCAGAAGATAGCGATTAACCAGCATCTGATTTCTGCCAACGTCTGGCACCCAAACCACAGGCGTCAAATCTATTGCATATTTCTGCGGTCGCATAACATAAATTCTCACAAGCATGTGTTGTTAATGAACATGGAAATCTTCGACACAGCAGTTATATTTACGTGCTCTTCGAAAACCTGTAATAACGATTTAGAAACTAATATTTATATGCATATAAACAGTAAAGAACATTCCTTATGTTTAACAGTCATAATAACAAAAACAAAACAAAAACCACACTGATGATGCTGCAACTGCAGTGAAACATGTCTAGGACAAAAAACAAAATTGTGTTTTGCTAAAGGCGGACCCCACTCAAAAACATACGTTATTCTTAAAGCAAACACAGACAAAAGAGCTTCAACATCAACATGATTATATTCAGGGTAATTGAATTTTACAAACCAATCATCCAGACTGTTTATCAAGGTTTGCCTGATGCAGTTTGTATTGGAGAAACAGGAATTTTAAAAATCTGATAATTAGAGGGAAATCTGAAAACTGAAAAATTACGTACTTCTAAGAAGTCGCTATGTCACATACTTTCTGTATTCCTTCACATACGTAATTCAGACAAGTTGAATACATCACTATATTCATCAAAATTTATTTTGGACTAGAAACTAGTTTGCTTTTCGAATAATAGGGGTATTTTTAACAGAATGAAATGCGAATTGAAATCTACATTTACACCCGATCTTGCAAACCACTTCAAAGTGTATGGTAGAGGGATACTTCCAACTGTACTAGTTATTAGGGCTTTTTCCCGTTATATTCGCGCACGGAGCGCGGGAAGAGGACTGTTTAAATGCCCGTGTGCGCATTCTAATTAACCTCATCTTTTCCTCTCGATCCTTGCGGCAGCGACATTTAGGTGATTGTAATAGAATCCTAGGGTCAACATTTGAAGGCGGTTCTTGAAACTTTTTTAGTAGACTATCTCTGAATATTTTGCGTCATTTTCAGTGTCTGACAGTTTAGTTTCATCAGCATCTCTGCAACTCTCTCCAACAGATAAAACAAACATGAGAAATGGACCTTATGTACCATTAAAGAAGGTGGGTCAGCTGTGTCGTCTTTGTGCCAGCGCAGTTCGTCCCCTCAATAACAGTACAGAGCGCTTTTCATCTCCGTAGTACTGATCCGATACGACGTCGCCAAAATTCTAACTGATAATATACTGATTCTTGTAGCGGCCTGCTTTGGCGAGCAAATTATTCTGTGCAGCATACGCCTGAGCTATAGTCGACATTTCTTAATGCTGAGTTTTACTTCTGGAGTACATAATTTATATATCGTTTTTACATGACCTACACCATTGTGTACCCCTGACCTGACACAATAATATCTAGTGAAGTGGCCCACACACCAGCGATATATCGCTGGTATTGTCCCGCGAGTAACGTCGTCTGCAATCGGTCCCACACTAGCGTCTTAAGGGAGGACGATGACGAAATTGACCAAAAATGTTTATTTTAGATTTATTTTTTATTTGTTAGTACAACTAATGGACAATAAGTTCCCAAAGTCTCAATGTTGAAATCGCATCAAAATTGCCTGAAAATTAATTAAAAGTGTGACGCGGCCTCCCTGCCACGCCCACGTTTTGAAGCAGCACTTCAATACCAGCTCAGTGAACAACAATTCTGTGTATTACTTTCAACCAAACGTGTGGGGGACACGTCTAGGAGGGCGTGATACATACTCTTTGATTTTCTAGATCATCTTTGACTCTGTTCCGTACCTTATAACAATAACAAACTAGCTGCATCGTTTATGACGAAGCAATTTTTTTTCCCTTGTGATACTGACGGAGATTTATGCAGGTGTTCGATTCTTTCTTTATTCAGTTATGCCAAGATCACAAAGAGTGTATAAAATCTGGATAAACTGCGTTTGAATAAGTTAGTGAATGGAAGACGTGAGAAACAGTGACAAACCAGCAATGAGGCTACGTCTCTGCAGGGCGTCTCTGCAGCTGAAAAGTCAGTTGAAGACCTGGGAAAGGAAAGAAGACAGGCAAGAAACCATAAGAGAAGCCTTGAAGGGAAAGACGACCCAGAGTACAAATGTGGTGCCTCCTGAAGAAGTGACATAAGGGAAAAAAAAATAGGTTGAACTTCAAATTGTGTTTCCTGAAAAGTTTGTTTTTTAAAGTTTATGTATCTTTTCCTCAGATTCTATGAATACTAGAATTATGAAATTTTGTACACATATTTCTGTAAACCTAATAAACGTTGGCAAAAGAAAATTTTGAAATTCGGATTCCAAGCTGAGATATGGGGCAAAGTGCTTGGAATTTTGCATGAATTTAAAATTGTACTTGTGGGATTATAATTAAAAAATTACGAAAATTCTCCTATTTGATCTATTCCAAAACTTCATGAGAGAAGCTTACAACATATACATAGATGAACCAGAGAAATTTATGTAGAAATCTCTTGAATACTTTCTGAGAAAAAGGAACATACATTATTTTTTGAAAATAAAACTTCAAATTTCATTAAAAAAAGTTGAATATATATAATTAAAGGATTTTATATGTAAATGTGTTACTTTCGTGTAAAGCGTGGTACAAAATTTCATTGACATATCTCCAAAACTGTAGGTTTGGTGCGTTTCTGAAATAGTGTGTGTCTTTCATCAACGTCCCCCCTTAATGAGTGATTTCAACAAATACACTCTAAGACTAAAGAAAAAAGACTAACGACAAAGGAATTAGCCGAATGGGATGGAAACCGGTAGATGTAACGTACAGTACGGCCAAACAAATGACTACAGTTTCAGAAAAATTGGATGATTTATTCAAGAGCTTCACAGTTTGATTAAGTCAACAACGAGTTGGTTGTCCTGTGGCCCTTACGCAATTATTCAGATTGGCATTGGTTGACAGGGTTGTTTGATGCCCTCCTGAGGGATATCGTGCCAAATCCCGTCCAATTCGCGCGTTAGATCGTCCAAATCCCGATGTGGTTGGAGGGCCCTGACCAAAATTCTCCAAGCGTTCTCAACTGGGGAGTGATTCAGCGACATAGATGACCACGGAAGGGTTTGGCAAGCACCGACAAACAGTAGAAGCTCTCGCCATGTACAGGCGGGCGTTATCTTGCTGAAATGTAAGCCCATGATGGCATGCCATGAAGGGTAACAAAACGGAGCGCAGAATATCGTCGACCTACCACTGTGCTGACGGGTGCCCCAAATAACAGGCCCTGCTAGAAAAAGCAATGGCGTCTCAGATCATCAATCATTGTTGTCGGGCCACATGACGGGCGATATTCAGATTGGTATCCCACTCCTGTCCAGTGCGTCTCCAGACGCTTCGGAGCTGGATAATCACTGAAGACAGTTCTATTTCAGTCAGTGAAATTTCAGACTGCGGTGACCAGCAAAGAAATGTCTGGTGACTGCCTGGACAATGGTGGGCTACCAGTATGACTGCCACCCACCATACGCCTCGACAGCCAGGACTGATGGTCTGGGTTGGCATTTCATTTCGTAACACGACCTCTCTGGTTGTCATCTGCGGCACCATTACAGCACAGCGGCACGTGGACGATATTCTACGTCCATTTGTCTTGCCCTTTATGGCATGCTGTCCTCGGCTTAGAGTTCAGTAAAATAATGTACTCCCATACACGGCTAGGTTTTCTATTACTTGTCTTCAAGATTGGCAAACCCTGTGTTGGTCAGCATGGTTTGCTGGATCTTTCCCCAACTGAGAACGTTTGGGGCATTGTGGGCAGCGCCCTCCAGCCAACTCGGGATTTTGACGATCTAACCCGCAAATTGGACAGAATTTGGCACGATATCCCTCTGGAGGGCATAAAACAACTTTTTCAATCAATGCCAAGCCGAATAACTGCTTGCATAAGGGCGAGAGGTGGACCATCGCGTTACTGGATTTGCTCAATTTGTGAAGCTCTTTCTCTTGAATTAATCAGAATTTTTTTCTGAAATTCTAATCATTTGTTTATCTGTACATGTACAGGGCTATCGCAAATGATTGAAGCGATTTCATAAATTCACTGTAGCTCCATTCATTGACATATGGTCACGACAGACTACAGATACGCAGAAAAACTCATAAAGTTTTGTTCGGCTGAAGCCGCACTTCAGGTTTCTGCCGCCAGAGCGCTCGAGAGCGCAGTGAGACAAAATGGCGACAGGAGCCGAGAAAGCGTATGTCGTGCTTGAAATGCACTCACATCAGTCAGTCATAACAGTGCAACGACACTTCAGGACGAAGTTCAACAACGATCCACCAACTGCTAACTCCATTCGGCGATGGTATGCGCAGTTTAAAGCTTCTGGATGCCTCTGTAAGGGGAAATCAACGGGTCGGCCTACAGTAAGCGAAGAAACGGTTGAATGCGTGCGAGCAAGTTTCACGCGTAGCCCGCGGAAAATTGGCTCATGCCACAACTGGAGACCGACAGCGCCGACTTCATCTTTCAAGAGGACGGTGCTCCACCGCACTTCCATCATGATGTTCGGCATTTGTTAAACAGGAGATTGGAAAACCGATGGATCGGTCGTGGTGGAGATCATGATCAGCAATTCATGTCATGGCCTCCACGCTCTCCCGACTTAACCCCATGCGATTTCTTTCTGTGGGGTTATGTGAAAGATTCAGTGTTTAAACCTCCTCTACCAAGAAACGTGCCAGAACTGCGAGCTCGCATCAACGATGCTTTCGAACTCATTGATGGGGACATGCTGCGCCGAGTGTGGGAGGAACTTGAATATCGGCTTGATGTCTGCCAAATCACTAAAGGGGCACATATCGAACATTTGTGAATGCCTAAAAAAACTTTTTGAGTTTTTGTATGTGTGTGCAAAGCATTTTGAAAATATCTCAAATAATAAAGTTATTGTAGAGCTGTGAAATCGCTTCAATCATTTGTAATAACCCTGTACATCACACCTACCGATTTCTGTCCCATTTGGATAATTTCATCGTCGTACGTTCTGTTTTGTCTTACAGAGTATAACGAATGACACTAGATCAGAAACTTCTGTTATCGAAAATTAGGTCCTATGTTTAACGGGACTACTTATGTCAACTAATACTCGTACAGAACAAGAGAATAAATGTTTTAAACTTCTTTAGGAATATTTCTGGTTGTAAACTGTAACCTAACGACTAAGAAAGTGATCAGAATTAAATTATTTTGTACTTACAGAAAAACACCTAATTGATTTTGGGATTACATTTGATCAGTTCATAACTAGGCTACACAATTTCATAATTTTCCTGCTCCACTTTTATGCCTCACTTTTCACTATGCTTCAAATACGCTGCCTGACAGAAAAATGTGAGCACTGAGGAGCAGAGGAGGAGACAAATGAAACCTCACAGGTAGACAGCGTATGTGGTGTTATTTCAGCGGTTAAAAAATCCAGTCAAATTTAATATGATGTTGCACCTCCCTGGCCCGGATGCATGTACTGGTGCCATGGGAATGGTGTCATAATGCCATTGTATCCTCTCCTGCTATAAGCTGGCCCCAACAGTTTGTTGTAACTGGTCTTTGATGTCCCTGGTATCGGCAGTGGGACGGAGTTGACGTGCGTGCTGGTTCCTGTTGTATGTTGATTTTTGGTCCTGTCTTTTTTTAGTGGTCTTTCTCTTTTCACACTTTTCTTTGTTAGTCGTTTCAATGTATGGACAAACTCCCTTCGATGCTTGCTGTGCAGGGTATCTAATGAGTCAAGGCTGAGTTTTCGGGCATTACCTCGCTTATTTTGCACCCTATTTGTTTTGCCTTTTCACGCAATGTTTGCGCTTTCACGTTGGTGTCTGGAGGAGTCATCCTTCGAGTTTTGTACTTTTTTAGAATGGGTTCATCTTTCCTGAGTTCCTCGTTTTCTGAAGCTGTACTTGGATCATGTACAGAACCTTCTTCCTCATCGTGTCGTATGCCTATTGTGCTGTATTTGCACTATGTTGTTCACGATACATATTAGTATTTCTCTCGAGTCTTTTCGGGGGAGCTTGATTAGTATTTTTACTGAGACGTCATAATTTGCAACGGCCTTGCCGCAGTGGATTCACCGGTTCCCGTGAGATCACCGAAGTTAAGCGCTGTCGGGCGTGGTCGTCACTTGGATGGGCGACCATCCAGGCCGCCATGCGCTGTTGCCATTTTTCGGGGTGCGCTCAGCCTCGCGATGCCAATTGAGGAGCTACTCGACCGAATAGCAGCGGCTTCGGTCAAGAATACCATCATAACGACCGGGAGAGCGGTGTGCTGACCCCACGTCCCTCCTATCCGCATCCTCCACTGAGGATGACACGGCGGTCGTATGTCCTGGTTAGGCCACTCGTGGTCTGTAGACGGAGTCCTCAGTGCGGCTGAGACATCATAATATATCCACATTTACAGGGTGATTTCTTGCACCATGTACAAACTCTAAGGATTAATCGACGAGAGGATACGGGAACAAAAAGGTCTAATGAACTTCGGAAATGCGTGTTTTTCATGCTAGAGATCATTTATTCAGTCATACATTGTTACAGAGAGTGCGGTGTAATACGCGCTGTACCATGCACCCACAGTTACAGTATGTGTTTAAAATGGTTTCCATGTACCTCAACGCATGCGTGTATGCGCCGTAACATGTTTTGTCTTACACTTTCACATTGGCCAGGCTTTATATGAGCAGTGTCAAAGGCTGCACGAATTCGCTGCCCCAGTGTGTCTACATTTGGAAGGGGCTCTGCATACACGATACCATACCCATAAACAGAAATCGCACGGATTGAGATCGGGTGAACGAGCAGACCATGTATCTGGACCCCCTCGTCCGATCCATTGACTAGGTGAGACACGATTGAAACGCGTCCGGACGTTAACGGCGAAGTGGGCCGGAGCACCATCATCCAGCAGCTATATAACCCTTCGAATCATCAATGGCACTTCTTCCAGCAGGGGAGACAAAGTCACACGCAAGAAACGAAAATAGTTCAGGCCTGTTAGGTGACGTGGAAGGGAGGCTGGTCCCAAAATACGGTCGCCAATTATCCACACATATTCTGGCTGCACCGATGCTGATGATTCGCTGTCACCATACCATGAAGGTTCTGCATACTATCTCACAGGTGATTTTTATGAAAGTTGAAGATACCACTCCACATAAAGGTGGCCTCATCTGTGAATAGGATGGTTGACACAAATTGCGGAAACGTGGTTGGCTGGTGAAGAAATCAGTGATAAAACTGCTTCCGATGTAGAAAGTCTGTCGCTCGTAAGCCCTGCACACGCTGTAAGTGGTAAAGATGGTAAAAATTGTCTGGAGAATGTTCCACAGGGCCGTCTGGGTCTGTACTGGCACGCCAACTACCTGCTAATGACACGGCGGTCGCCTTTCACAGTGTCAATCACATTTTACTCCAAGTCTGGTGTTCGAAAATTTCGGGTACGTCCTACATGATTTCCTGCCTCCTAAACCGACCCTGTCTCAGACAAACGGCAAAACACTGTCGCAAACATGGAATTCTGTGATTTTTGTCGGCGGGGTCGGAGGGGAGAGGTCTCCCGATACGACCATGCTGCCCGCTGCCCATTGCCGTTTGGCTTTCCGTAAGTAAACACCATGTCGGCAAGATTCCGCTTCGAATATGGGACCATTGTGTACAACGCTGTATCACATCCACTACAAGGTGAGTCAGCAAGAGAAGTGAATCGGACACAACCTTACCAATTACTATGGCGGGAGAGGGCGCTAGGGCATGATGTATGTAGAAAAGTACCACCCTCTCGGACAGGGCTTCACGACATACGTGCTCGCGGAGCAAGCTGTGAGCAGCAAGGCGCGAGCACGGAGCAGCGCGAGCACGCTACCCCCACTACCGGACCAAAGTGGAGAGTGGGGAGAGTCACGTGGGGTACACAACAGCTGCCGCCAGTCGATGTAAATCCGCGGCCACCTGCAGGGATGTTGTTGTTGTTGTGGTCTTCAGTCCAAAGACTGGTTTGATGCAGCTCTCCATGCTACTCTATCCTGTGCAAGCTTCTTCATCTCCCAGTATCTACTGCAACCTACATCCTTCTGAATCTGCTTAGTGTATTCATCTCTTGGTCTCCCTCTACGATTTTTACCCTCCACGCTGCCCTCCAATACTAAATTGGTGATCCCTTGATGCCTCAGAACATGTCCTACCAACCGATCCCTTCTTCTGGTCAAGTTGTGCCACAAACTTCTCTTCTCTCCAATCCTATTCAATACTTCCTCATTAGTTATGTGATCTACCCATCTAATCTTCAGCATTCTTCTGTAGCACCACATTTCGAAAGCTTCTATTCTCTTCTTGTACAAACTATTTATCGTCCATGTTTCACTTCCATAAATGGCTACACTCCATACAAATACTTTCAGAAACGACTTCCTGACACTTAAATCAATACTCGATGTTAACAAATTTCTCTTCTTCAAAAACGCTTTCCTTGCCATTGCCAGTCTACATTTTATATCCTCTCTACTTCGACCATCATCAGCTATTTTGCTCCCCAAATAGCAAAACTCCTTTACTACTTTAAGTGTCTCATTTCCTAATCTAATTCCCTCAGCATCACCCGACTTAATTCGACTACATTCCATTATCCTCGTTTTGCTTTTGTTGATGTTCATCTTATAACCTCCTTTCAAGACACTGTCCATTCCATTCAACTGCTCTTCTAAGTCCTTTGCTGTCTCTGACAGAATTACAATGTCATCGGCGAACCTCAAAGTTTTTATTTCTTCTCCATGGATTTTAATACCTACACCGAATTTTTCTTTTGTTTCCTTTACTGCTTGCTCAATATACAGATTGAATAACATCGGGGAGAGGCTACAACCCTGTCTTACTCCCTTCCCAACCACTGCTTTCCTTTCATGTCCCTCGACTCTTATAACTGCCATCTGCTTTCTGTACAAATTGTAAATAGCCTTTCGCTCCCTGTATTTTACCCCTGCCACCTTTAGAATTTGGAAGAGAGTATTCCAGTCAACATTGTCAAAAGCTTTCTCTAAGTCTACAAATGCGAGAAACGTAGGTTTGACTTTCCTTAATCTTTCTTCTAAGATAAGTCGTAGGGTCAGTATTTCCTGACGTGTTCCAGTGTCTCTAAGGAATCCAAACTGATCTTCCCCGATGTCGGCTTCTACTAGTTTTTCCATTCGTCTGTAAAGAATTCGTGTTAGTATTTTGCAGCTGTGACTTATTAAACTGATAGTTCGGTAATTTTCACATCTGTCAACACATGCTTTCTTTGGGATTGGAATTATTATATTCTTCTTGAAGTCTGAGGGTATTTCACCTGTTTCATACATCTTGCTCACCAGATGGTAGAGTTTTGACAGGACTGGCTCTCCCAAGGCCGTCAGTAGTTCCAATGGAATGTTGTATACTCCGGGGGCCTTGTTCCGACTCAGGTCTTTCAGTGCTCTGTCAAACTCTTCACGCAGTATCATATCTCCCATTTCATCTTCATCTACATCCTCTTCCATTTCCAAAATATTGTCCTCAAGTACATCGCCCTTGTATAGACCCTCTATATACTCCTTCCACCTTTCTGCTTTTTCTTCTTTGCTTAGAACTGGGTTTCCATCTGAGCTCTTGATGTTATACAAGTGGTTCTCTTATCTCCAAAGGTCTCTTTAATTTTCCTGTAGGCAGTATCTATCTTACCCCCAGTGAGATAAGCCTCTACATCCTTACATTTGTCCTCTAGTCATCCCTGCTTAGCCATTTTGCACTTCCTGTCGATCTCATTTTTGAGACGTTTGTATTCCTTTTTGCCTGTTTTATTTACTGCATTTTTATATTTTCTCCTTTCATCAATTAAATTCAATATTTCTTCTTTTACCCAAGGATTTCTACTAGCCCTCGTCTTTTTACCTACTTGGTCCTCTGCTGCCTTCACTACTTCATCCACCTGCAGGGATATCACTCACGAATTATTATTGCGACAAATGAAACAAATAAAGAAGAATGTACACGTGCCACATAATTTTATTAGCTTAGTGTATGGCTCTACCATCTGTAGACACTGAAACTAAAGAATTCCACGACAATCCTATATTTTCAACACTTTCTTCAACACTACTTACAATATCACCTCCGTTTTTAGTGTTCTTCATGGCTTAGATCGGGGAGCTCCTCCCGCACCTGAAGATCTCTATTAACACCTCTAATAAATATGGCAAGCTGCGCTGTTCCAGTGATATCAACACTTTCGTCCAGAGCTAGAGAATACGCCATAAAATCTTTACAGATATTTGCAAGCTGGCTCTGGACGTCGTCTGCCATGTCCTGTATGCGACGCATAATGGTCATGTTAGATAATGGCACAATCCGAAACTATTCAACTTGAGATGGACACAAATGTTCCGCTGCAACTACCAAACATTCTTTTAAAAAAATCGCCATCAGTTAAGGGGCGCAGGGAGTTTGCTAAAAGCAAAGCAATTTTGTAACCCACTCTGAGAGCTGCCTCAGTTGATTTTTCTTCGTCGTCCAGATCTTCTTCGGATAGCTTCCTGTTAAGTTTAATAACTTCCTGTGCACGATCTGGTCAATCACATTTTCCACGTCCGTAGTCTTTCGCGTGGTACGACATATAATATCGCTGCAAATTATATTTCGTAAAAGAATTCAGCGTTTTGTGATATACTAAACATTTTGCAACACCATCTTTTTCTGTAAACAGATACAATTCCTCCCAATGGGGGTTGAACTGCGAAAGCATGGTTGGGGTTACTCAATGGCGACTTCACATGATTCTTAACCAGCGAAGTGACTGTTAAAAGCTGATCGTAGTACTTTAAACGTTACACAGTCGGCGCGAATTCAATACGCACGCTGCGGCCCTATTCAAACGTGCGCGTGCATTTCCTCTTCCTCCCCTCCCTCCCTACACCAAGACCTTACAGCTGCTCGCGAGCACGTGCCTGAGCAGACGCGAGTACTCGCGCTCAAAACTGGCCAGTTGTTAAGCCCTGCTCTAGGAGAAAACCATGCATACTGTAACCGTGGCTGCACGGTACAGCTGTATTAGACCGCAGCGTCTGTAACAAACTATGACTGAATAATGGTCTCTAGCATGGAAACCATGCATTCCCAGACATAGTTCATTAAACCCTTTTCGTTCCATATCGTCTCATCGATCAGTCTCTAGAGTTTGTACACGGTGAAAAAAATCATCCTGTATACACTTGTGTTCAGTATTTAAGGACAAATGTAACTTTCGCACTTTGTGCCACTGCCAAGTAACATACGTTGATGAAAATATATCATTCATAGAAAGAACTGCTACAGTATCGTACAGAAGGTAACTGAAAGTAATTCGCCTTAACAGTGATATATATTACAATGTGATCATAAATATACGCGCAGAACTTCAGAAATGAATTATTATTCAATACTCACAATGTTGTGACAGCACAACCACACAATTGTATCCTTACCAGTATTGCTACATAGCCTAGCTAAAAATTCAAAGGCAGATTGGTGATGTGTCTTCATCTTTCAGTAGGTGAAAATATTCTTTCTGCTCGGATTTGAACCCTTCTATTAGCGACAACCGGCCATTGTCTTCACTATCATCATTAACAACTATGACATATGAAATCATCATATCAGGATCATATCATACATATCACCACATATAAAGGAGCTTTAATATCTCAGTTCATAAGTGTATAAGCAGCACATATGAGAAAATATCACGCTGTACTCCCAATGAACGTTTTGTGACATATTTTCTTTGCCACACGCAACTGTAGAGGCCTGAGAGCTTTGCATAGTCCTATCACAGAATCCATCATCATATATCTCAAAGATTCCATCTACAGTTGCTCAGTTAATAAACCAATATCAACTCCCTTCACAGATGTATGCCAGCTCTGCATGTAAACTAGCTTTAACATCTCAGTTCACAAATGTACAAACAACACATAGAAGAAAATATTTTGTTTATAATGAACCAGTATCAACTCAGTAACAAATATACGTCAACAGCACAGGTAAAATAGTGTTAACATCTCAGTTCAAAAATGTATATGCATCACATATGAGAAAATATAATTCAGTACTCACAAGGGTATATACTTCACCACAGGCTACTGTAGAGGTCTGTGAGCTTTGTGCAACAACGTCACAGAAATCAATATCATATTCCCCAAAAATACTATCTTAAGCTCTGCAGATAATTAATCAATATCATCTCAGTTCACAATTGTATACTGATTACTTCTGAAAAAAATTAGTTCAATATTCATAGTGTTCTGATTGAGTGCAGACACCATCTTTGTCTGATGATAGGTCAACAATGAGAAATGATATGAATAGTTTCTCTTCTCTTTGGTACAGATTTTGTTCTGTAATTGTCATTGGATCTGCTAGCATTATGATGGTATTAATAATCTGTAATATTGGACCTAACAGACTTTGAATGGGGACAAACAGAAGGCAGTTGTTGCAGATCTACTAAAGGCATATAGAGATCCTGTTAAATGTAATAGTGGAGGAGACTACAACCTATCTATGCCATGAAGGTAATGACAAAGCTTAATGTACTACTGGAGAAGTGTCAATGAAACCATTGCTACAAGTTGCCACATCATAGCAGCTACCTGTATCACATATAGTTTCTTATTATGTGTTTTCATTGTGAAGGAAACATAAGGGGTTACAAAAAGAAGACAAACAGAGACACAGCATAAACAGAAATATATATCGAAGCACCAAAACAAGTAACAGCAGATTCTTCACTGTGGAATAAGTGTCATAGAGTTTGCCCATGGGAACACTTCAGAATAAGAAGAATTCATTGCTACAAAAAGAAGTCAAGAAACGTTAAGCACTTTAGGGCGGCTCTTGTTGACACTATCATAGAGTCAAAGTAAACAACCCGAAACAGTCTGAGCTCACTGCAGGAATGTGGTTGCTCAAAAATTAAAACTGTGTACAGGTGAACTGCACAAGTTGTCTGTGGGTGGGAGAATGGTATCTCACATGAGTACCACCCTTGTGTGTAGGATGCTACAGTGCAGTATCCACATGGGATAGTATGGCGTGAAGGTACTCGGAAAGTGTGGTGTGGCATGAAGGTCCACGGATGAGATAGTACCTGAATCGGATAGTACAAAACATGGTACTTGAATGGGATAGTTCAACACAACAGTCCTCTCCAGACACAATATCCAGACAATGTACTGCAGTGTTGCATGGGGCGGTGTTTGCAGGGGGCACCCAGTCTGCACTATTACCATATTTCCAATGATGTCAGCTGATGATGCCATGCAGTATTGCCAGATTTCACCCCATCGTGCCTCCACGCCTCTGATGTCACAACCCAAGATGGTGAAACCAACCGAGTACAAAAGAGCAAGAAACTTTTAAAATATGCAGTTTTCCCGTCCATCACTCTGATGTGCAATGCAAGGTAGTCACTTGTTGTACATAAAGTCCAAGAGCACAATTGTGCTAAGTTTAAATGGTGAGATACCTCATCTGTAAATTAAATATCTGCAGTGCGAGCAGTAATATGAATGTTTTCAATTCCTGCTGTGTTCGGACAATTTTCCCCAATCCAGTTGCCAGTGCACTCAAGCTGTTTAAACAAGTACCACTGCAGCTGTGGTCGGATAGAAATGGTTTTATATATTTGTTTAAACAAATGCCACTCACATTGCACCAGGGGTGTGGCTCTCCATGGTCTGGCACCATGTGTGACTTCTCTGGGCACTGTGCCGGACCATCAGGATAGCTTGCAGTGCTGCTCCAGCTTCATGCTCACTGATAGTGCGACTGTGACACACTACCACTGTGACACTGTATTCACAAGTAAGTTCTCTGCTCTGCCGCAGGCTACCCCCTCCACAGGCATCCAATGATGTGACGTCATTAACACTGTATACAAGGGTTGCTGTCTCATGTCTGTGGCTGTGAAAGCCTGTGACATACCCAGAGTTGGCTGCACTCATGTTCGACTATCTCAACAGATTGCTTTCTGTGGAATGCAAGGCTGAACCTGTAGGATATTTCTATACATATGAACACAAGAGTGCACTTAGGACATGCTATTTCTGTGGTTGTTTCACTGTTCTATTTCTGGTGATGCTGTTAACATTTCGACTTGAAACTGCACTCCCTGACATACTTTCCACAGTGCTACTTCTAAATAACATTGAAACGTCTCTGTTAGATTAGTTTCATACTACTTAACTTGCATTTCGTGCTGTCATGTTCAATTATTTGTAATTTAGTATTGTACCTCGTGTTTGTCCCCATTCAGTGGCACACAATCACATTTAAAGTATCGATTGTTCCAGTAAGCATCTAATCCTATGTACATTACCTACATTTTGTGCTCCCTAAATTTCCTTTCTTTCACTATCATCTGCATGAATGAGCGAGTGAGTGGGAATGTTGAATTTGTCTTGTATATGGCTGCAGTACAGCATCCAGCTCTCTGCTGTGGAAGCAACAGTGTAGCTAACGTACCTTCCTCAATCAAGACAAAGAGATTTGTACCTTTTCGATAGTCATTTGACAGTAGTTAAGTTGCTGGCAGAAAGGACCTCTCTGGTCTCTTCTGGCTGCCTGGGCGAAGTTCGTTGCAGGGAGAGTGTGCTCTTGTCACTCGGGACTGGACCTCTGGTCAGTGAAGACTGTACTCTTAAGAGAGACTTGGCGTTGTGAGTGTGTTAATGTGTGATGATGCGTAACTATTCCAATTGATGTACACATTTGATCTACTAGTTGATATTCAAGGTCGATAATCTAATTCTTACATTTTTCAGAGCATATTTTTCTGTATGTATTAAGTTTTTCTGGTCCTCACATTGTATAAGCAGACTATGTGGTGTAGGAAGTTCGTTACTCCAGTCCAGGTTTAAAATTCAGTTGTCTGACTTTTCTTTAAATTTTTCTGCTTTTCATTTCGTTTCAATTTTAAGATTGAGTAGCTTTTTCCATACCATGTGATGGTGATTTCATCATCTCTGATTTCATTACCATCTTAAACAAGTTTTTTTCTTAATTGCTTGTGATATTTTATTGGTCCTTGTGTCTATGTGATTTACACTTGTGTTCTTGAAGTTTTCACGAGTCTTAATAATTATGCTTTGTTCACGAATATTCACTGCATTTGCGGATGTTTCACGCCAGCACAGCTTGGTTTGATGTGCGAGTTGATGTGGATAAATTACTTTGTCGGAAAGTGTTCCAAATCTTTGTATTCACAATAATTCAATCATAGCGATAGGGATGAACCTCTGAGCTTTTGACACACTGTGATGGGCAAAATTCTTTTCACCTCTATTCTTGTGAGTATTTTACGATTGTGTGAACTTTCCACATGCATGCCTAAGTTTTCCTTTTCATTTATCACTGCAATATACCTCAGCACTCAATATAGCAATAACAATAACATAACTGAGTTAATTAATGAAATAACAGGCTATGACAGATCATAGTTTAGAGTTACTTCGTGAATTTTCAATATGTTGTTTTATTTTAACAAACTATGTTAAACTCTGATGACTGTTTCACAAAAAAAACCATCCCCTTTTTGTAAGATTATTTTTAATACATCCCACCATTCAGAAGCGCAGCAGGACTTATATTTGTAGAAATTTGTCTGATTACCTTATTTCTTTATTGAGGCTTAAGCTTCTGCTTGCTCTGAATTGTTTGATTTATCGTTTGTGCTTAAATTGTTCCCATATGTTCATTCCATATTCACGTGGATTTTTTATAATAGACACATTAATTAAGCTTACCAATTCAGTGATTAATTTAATACTTATATTAAATTTTCCCAATTTAAATTACATTGGATGGTGACACAGAAAAATGTAGCGGACCACGAAACTTACAGTAGACTGCCGAGTTCGACATTGGCTAACTTCCGCCAATTTCTGTTTGCAAATCACTCTCTAGATAGTCATTCACCCATTAATAACCATTTACCATTCCATGTTGGAGTGCATTTGGACAGCACAGCCATTGTTTGCTTGACTTACTTTCACCGCTATTAACATTTCAGAACTAAAATGCACTCATCAGATATGTGACTAGCACTTCCAGTAGTTCTACAAAGTGCTGTTTTCGTATTAGTTTCCAGCACCAGGCATTTTCTAAATATATATTAACGCCATTTCTTTGCATGGCCTACTTTCCCCATGTGGAAAATATTTCACATTCCATAGCTGGCACTGGCTGCTTCATTATCATCTTTAGGCCACTTGTCCTAAATTTAAAACTGTGATGTCACAACTAACTGGCGCTGTCTGCATGATTCCCAATCAATTGCCACCACCGCTGTGTGTGTGTGTGTGTGTGTGTGTGTGTGTGTGTGTGTGTGTGTGTGTGTAGTATAATAGGAAAGTGGGAAGGTCTACCACTGTGTTTTATTTATTCACATAAATCACGAGCTGGGACGATGGCGTGCCAATTAGGAGCCTCCGCAGGGCGTAACTCTTTCGGAGCCCTTGAGAATCTATATGAACTTGAATGTCTGTATTCCGTAATGAGCGTCCTCCTTTATGGAAATGAATGGTGATACTTAATTTGTCGAAAGCGACCCTCATTACCCACAAAGTACCTTAATTCTAAGTCAATCATACTCGGCAGCAATCTCTTTGCTATAGTACACTATGTGATCAAAAGTGTCCGGACACCTGGATGAAAATGACTTACAAGTTTGTGACGCCCTCCATCGGTAATGCTGGAATTCAATATGGTGTTGGCCCACCCTTAGCCTTGATGACAGCTTCCTCTCTCGCAGGCATATGTTCAATCAGATGCTGGAAGGTTTCTTGGGGAATGGCAGCCCATTCTTCACGGAGTGATGCACTGAGGAGAGGTATCGATGTCGGTCGGTGGGGCCTCCTGGTACGAAGTTGGCATTCCAAAACATCCCAAAGGTGTTCTATAGGATTCAGGTCAGGACTCTGTGCACGCCAGTCCAATACTGGAATGTTATTGTCTTGTAACCACTCCGCCACAGGTAGTGCATTATTAACAGTTGCTCGATCGTGTTGAAAGATACAATCGCCAGCTCGAGTTGCTCTTCAACAGAGGGAAGCAGGAAGGTGCTTAAAACATTAATGTAGGCCTGTGGTGTGATAGTGCCACACAAAACAAGGGGTGCAACCCCCTGCACGAAAAACACCATCACGCCATAACACCATCGCCTCCGAATTTTACTGTTGGCACCACACACACTGGCAGATGACGTTCACCGGGCATTCACCATACCCACACCGTGCTATCGGATCGCCACATTGTGTACCGTGATTCGTCACTCCACAGAAGGTTTTTCCAACTGTTCAATCGTCCAGTGTTTACGCTCCTTACACAAAGCGAGGCGTCGTTTGGCATTTACCGGCGTGATGTGTGACTTACGAGCAGCCGCTCGACCATGAAATCCAAGTTTTCTCATCTCCCACCTAACTGCCATAGTTCTTGCAGTGGATCCTGATGCAGTTTGAAATTTCTGCGTGATAGTCTGGATATATGTCTGCCTCTTACACAATACGACCCTCTTCAACTGTCGGCGGTCTCTGTCAGTCAACAGACGAGGTCGGCCTGTACTCTTTTAAGCTGTACGTGTCCCTTCACGTTTCCACTTCACTGTCACATCGGAAACAGTGGGCCTAGGGATGTTTAGGAGTCTGGAAATCTCGCCTACAGACGTGTGACCCAAGTGACACCCAATCATCTGACCACATTCGAAGTCCGTGAGTTCCGCGGAGTGCCCCATTCTGCTCTCACGATGTGTAATGACTACTGAGGTCGCTGATATGGCGTACCTGGCAGTAGGTGGCAGTGCAATACACCTGATATGAAAAATGTATGTTTTTGGGGGTGTCCGGATACTGTTGATCACATAGTGTATATACTCCGTGATTTACTTTTTTTTAAATTATTATTTCTTCATCTTTCTTCATTGTATCCTCTTAAGAACAGAATTTAATCTCAGCAGCTGTCTTGGTGGTTTGCACCTTATAATTGTCCTAAAGTTTATTCATGAATTCACATTTCTCCACTCTTCTCATTATTTCTTTGCTATCTTCTTTCTAGGTTTCTTCGCAAATCAATGCTTCATTACTAGTGATCCAAAGGCCAGACGATTTGCTATGCTTCTATCTGTTATGTTCATACCTTATATCTCTCCCCTATATTTTTCTGACCACCTGATTTTTAACTTCTTTGAATTAACACTGTTGAGTAGTCTTTTGGCGAGGCTATTTTTGTCCTATACTATGAATGTGACTGCAGAACTTCAGCCACCTCCGGCTCACTGAGTTAGTGAACTTTATGTGTCTGCATGTGGAGGTCAGATAATCTAATCTTCATACAAATTCCATTTTCTTTTACGGGACCATATGTTGTCCTAAGAATTTTGCGCTACAGTTTTTCAGTTTCTGCAGCTTTAGAGCGCCGCTTAACAGTTACAGTCCCTGATGTGTGTAGTTCTTCTGCTAAAAGAACTTTCTTGTAATGTCGCAGTTTTGCGTTGCAAAATGTCACTTTTTCTGTGATAGTGGTTCCATGTAATTTTGAATGGGTTTTTGAATGTTCACGGCTCTTTCTAAGTTTGCATTACTAGCCACCTCTCAAAGCAGAACGATCTCTTCGAGGTATTTAAAGGAGGTTACCTTTAAAATCGCCCCAAATTCTGTCTTTAGTATAACTAAACTGCTATTTTGATGCAAATGTCACATGTAGTCGGTTTTCTTGTAAGAAATATGGATGTCTGCACTTGCTGCTTTGTTGAGTAGTTTTTCTATGATATGTTTTGTTCACCTTTAGCTGGTAAATCATCAGGAAAGGCTAAACATTTCCTATGTTTATACCTTTGACATCTTTTCCTCTTTCTCTTACAACTCACTCTACACCTAAATTACATAGAAGGGGGGAGAACTACTTTTCTACCTCAAAACACTGAAATTTCACCACTGAATTTTACTGTTTATGTAGTGTTTCTAGTAGTTTGACAGGTTAGTTCTGCAGTCTTACGACCTATTCTAAGCTCTTGTAGAGTGTCAAAAATAGTCACAGTCGTATGTCTTGTTGAAGACTGCAAAGGCGACAATTGTGCTTGTACATCGGCGGTTCCTTAATGTGGTCTTCAGGTCCCACACGTGTTCTGCACACGACCGGCCTTTCCTGAATCCTGCTTGGTAGTCACCAATCCGATGGTTTATTGTTCCAAACGGTTAAAGAGAGTTTTTGAAAGAAATTTGTTATGTTACCGAGAAAAAGAGATACGCCCCTAGACTTGTTTGGCTCTACTTCATCACCTTTCTTACCAACACCAGAAACACGCGGGGTATGCTCAAACACAAAACCCAAAAAAGTTAGTGGTAGCAAAGTTAGTGTCCAGTCAGTCATGGACAAGACAGGAACTAAAATTAGAGCGGTAAAGCAAAGCAGAAATGCTTAAATCTGTTATTAGACGTTCCTTTACAGAGTAAAACCAGGAATATTGATCTAGTTTAATCCTCGCAACACTGAAAAGTGAGTGAAGTAATGTTGAGAAACAGCTGAAATCGTTAAAATCAAACAAATCCCAGGGCAGATGGAATCCCTGCCAGATTCTATACCCAATTTGCGGCTACGTTAGCCCCTCTGTTAACTATAATTTATCGTCAATCCCTCGAACAAACAACTGAGACCAGTAGCTGGAAGAAAGCACAGGTTACACCTGTCTAGAATAAGGTCAGCAGAAGAGATGCACAAAACTACCGCCCAATGTTCTTGACATTCGTTCGTTGTAGAATCTTGACGAGTTACCTCGAACAGAACGACCTTCTCCATGGTAATAAGCATGGATTTCGAAAACAGATCATGTGACACCCACCCATCTCGCACTTTCCTCACATGACAACTTGAAAGCCATGGTTCAAAGCAATCATGAAGATGCAGTATTCCTCTATATCCTGAAATCATTCGATCCATTACCACAACTAAGCTTATTATCAAAAGTACGATCGTATGGGGTAACAAGCGAAAATTGTGACTGGATTGAGGATTTCTTGGTTGGGAGGATGCGGCATGTTGTCTGAGATGGAGAGACATCAACAGATGTAGACGTAATTTCCGGTGTACTCCAGGGAAATGTCTTGGGTCGCTTGCTGATCATGTTATATATTAATGACATAGCGGACAATATTAATAGTAGCCTCTGACATTTCGTAGATGGTGCAGTTGTCTACAGTGATGTACTGTCTGCACAAAGCTGTACAAACATTCAATCAAAGCTTGACAAGATATCAAAGTGGCGCAAAGATCGTCAACTTGCTTTAAACGTTCAGAAAGGTAAAATTGTGCACTCCACAAAACAGAAAAACGTAATATCTTGCAAATGTAATACCAGTGAGTCGCAGATGGATTTGGTAAGCTCATATTAGGTGTAACACTTAATAAAAACATGGAATGGGATGGTCACATAGTTCCAGTCTCAGTCACAGCAGCAGATTAGGTAAATCCAATCCGTCTGCAAGGGAGATTGCTTACAAATCATTTAGACGTGTTTGACACGTACCAAACAGGACTCAGAGGGGATATTGAACGTATACAGACGAGGACAGCAAGACGAGGACAGCACGAATGGTCCCAGGTTTGATTGACCCACAGGAGTGTGTCTCTGTGAAAGAACTGAACTGGCAGCCTCTTGAAGGTAAACGGAAGCTATCCCAAGAAAGTCTACTAACGAAGTTATAAGAATGGGCTTTAAATGATTACTCTAGGAACTTTGTAAGGATCGCTGTCGTAGGGATCGTGGGGGCAAGATTAGATTAATTATAACACGCACGGAGGCGTTTAAACAAACATTCTTTCCGCACTGCATACGTGAATGGATCGGGAAACAACGCAAACAACTGGTACAATGGGACGTATCTTCTGCCACGCACTTCGCAATGGTTTGCAGAATATAGATGTAGAGGCAGAGGGTCAGCGTCCGCGCTTTAATTCCTGAGTTGAGTAACACTTACATAACAGTTCGCGAGACAACCGTGGCGTAGGCGTAGGAATTGCGTGACCTTGCAAACGCATGCGAAGCCTCGTCGAGAATGGCCCTGACTCGGTGCTGCGCCGACTTAATTCTGTTTCAAGGTCGGCTGAGAGTGGCGGAACAACCAGCGCTCTGCCGACGGAAACGGCGAACCGCTTTACTACGAATGGCGGGAAAGGCTCCTCACCCATAAAACACAACGTGCGACTCTGCAAGTGTTTGACGCACGAAGCAGTGCATAGCGCTTTTCCCTGTGCGTCCCAGAATACGAAAACTGTGCCATTAGAGAATGCGGAATACTCCAATTAACGTAAGCTGTCGAAGGTGGATTGTGAACTGTTGCAGGCTGCCTTTTTTTTAAAAAAATGATACAGTTATTGAAGAAGTGAATCGCTGTTAAATGAGTTTCAGGAATCTGCCTCATTATTCTGTGAATTGCGTTTAAGACCACAATAGTGGGTTCTCTTTATTACGGCCCGCCTTTAGGTTTCTTCCTCTATCATTCATGTTTTGGGCGTCGGGAAAATGACGCCTTATCTACATTATTGCAAGCTGTTAGTCGTCTGATTGTATCTTTACAGTCCTTGATGGAAGTGACACGCAGGGGATGGAAGTCATTCTTGATATCCGCTTGAAAACCAGTTCAAGAAATTTTGTTTGGCGGTCGCCGCCGCGAGATAATAGTTATCTGTCTTCAAACGTCTTTCATTTCAGGTTTTGCAGTTATTTTGTACTTCCTCTTGAAAATTAACCAACCCTGCAACAATTTGTACTGTCCATATTTTGTATATCTTCGATATCTCCTATTAATCCAACATGGTATAGAGACCGCACATTCTGTGTAAATGTTTTGTTATAACCTGTTTTGTAGATACACTACAGTTTCGTATGAGGGACACCCATAAAGTTTTAATTATCATTTCAGAAAAACCAAGCTACAACCATGAAAATTAGTAATTAGGTTAGAAATTCTGTTCTTGCTCACTCTTCAATTAAACGCATTTTCCCCATCGGTGGATGACTTGGTCGAGGCCTTGGTTGTAGAATTCTATACTTTGGTTCTTTAGCAAAACACTCCATCTCGGAAATCAGTTCTTCATCTAGTGAAAATGCCTGTCACGGAATGAAACGGGGAGGAAGTTGCTGGGTACCAATTCAGAAGCACACGGTGGAATTTATTGGCACAAAGAACTAGCATGCGTGACTGTGTCCAGCGCAGAATGAGGTAGAGCGTTGTTGTGTAGAAGAAAACACCACCTCGGACAGCTTCCTGCGACCATTTATCTTGACAGCCTCTTGTAACCTCTTCAGGAGATTACGGTAGTAGGCCCTTGCGGCGGTTTGCCCCTTAGGATGAGCAACTAGCTACTCGCTGCCAGTGGGGCGTTGTGGCCGTGCGGTTCTAGGCGCTTTAGTCCGGAACCACACGGCTGCTACAGTAGCAGGTTCGAATCCTGCCTCGGGCATGGATGTGTGTGATGTCCTTAGGTTATTTAGGTTCAGTAGTTCTAAGTCTATGGGACTGATGACCTCAGATATTAAGTCCCATAGTGCTTAGAGCCATTTGATTTGAACTCGCTGTCATTTCAGGGCAGTGACGAAACAAGCCCACTGAGTCTTAGCGGCCCCTTTTAACCACAATCATCGCTGCTCGCCGCAGTCTTCACCAGGGCGATGATATCTAGCTGGTTTGTGTTTCGCACTCTGACCATAGCTTTATGCCTTGTAACTTGAGCTATGATTGGTCGCTTCAAAGTCACTCCAGCAGTGACTTGTTTGATTGCTGTTCCTTCTGCCCTTCTTCACGGGATGTGTATGCAGATAGTTGCGTTTGTTGCGAGCTGTGGAGACAGTTCAATGACGACACGTATGAGCAATCATTTTAAACAGACACATATTTCAGCAGGTTTTACAAGCTGGCCAAAAAACACAGCTTCACTTGGCCTTGTTTTCGTTACACTAATTTCCTTAAATAAATGCTACTACACACAGTTCTTTCATAGTGGAGATACGGTCGACCTAAAACAGAGAAATGCAATCTTTGGCACGCCGGCTGCATGCGGCCCAAAGTAAGTATCAATGCGGCCCAAGAAGTGAGCCTGTCACACGATCGGTAAAATATATATATATCCATTGATGTAAAGTTATGATAAGTTGAATACTCAGTTGAAATTCCCTCTTCGCGGTGCTATTCTCTCTTTGGACCATCCCTTTCGTTTTTTCTCTCAGCAGTTACTGTTGGTATTATCATAAGCGGCTCAAAAATAGTCTTCTTGCAGTGTTGCCAGGTGAGCTTTCAGCTTGGACACGCCTGATATAAAGCACGTAACTATTTACACCTTGTGGTACAACATTTTCGCCGACCGCGGTGGTCAAGCGGTTCTGGCGCTGCAGTCCGGAACCGCGGGACTGCTACGGTCGCAGGTTCGAATCCTGCCTCGGGCATGGGTGTGTGTGATGTCCTTAGGTTAGTTAGGTTTAAGTAGTTCTAAGTTCTAGTGGACTTATGACCTAAGATGTTGAGTCCCATAGTGCTCAGAGCCATTTTTGAACAACATTTTCCCAGAACCACAAAAGTATATTAGTCAAACTTAGAAACATCTATAAATGTAATAATGTTTTTTAGCATCTGCCATTTTTCATCTGCAAATAGAAAGGAATTAAGTACAAAGTTGCAAGCTTTTATCACAGTCCATTCACAGCAAAGTCTAATCTTAGGTTAATTTATTCTACTTTGGTGTGCATTCTGCTAATTGTACAATGTGGGCAACAAATAATTGTCATTAATAATGTGAAGTGTGGCCCCCATGTAAAACCATTGCAGATGCTTGTCCAGTGTAATCGCACTTCGTCACGGTAAAAATTCAAATATACTTGGATTTTTCTGGACATGGATCATTAAAATAACGCAAGAGACCGACACTAGGCCTACACTGATCGCTGGAAATTCGTTTTCTCTATCCTGCAGTGTTTGACACTAGCTAAACGCCCGCGAATTGTGGGGTTCGACACTCAATAACTCGCATTTACTTGTGAACGGAGACAAAATGTTCAAATGTGTGTGAAATCTTATGGGACTTAACTGCTAAGGTCATCAGTCCCTAAGCGTACACACTACTTAACCTAAATTATTTTAAGGACAAACACACATCCCCATGCCCGAGGGAGGACTCGAACCTCCGCCGGGACCAGCCGCACAGTCCATGACTGCAGCGCCTGAGACCGCTCGGCTAATACCGCGCGGCGAACGGAGACAAATATCATCAGTGTTACTACTTTTTTTTGTACAGTCGCAATAATGTGTGGTCTAAAAAGTATTTGACAGCTACCCACTATCAAACTTCTTCACAAGATTTGTAAATCAAGTGGACGTGGTTGGCAAATGGCGTCATTTCACAATGCTTGCTAAACGAATTACGAGGAGATAAAGGCTTTATTAAGAAGCCAAGCTGCTACACTACCATGTGTACAAAAATCAGAGTTTTTAACATATTTTTTTCAGAACCGATCGTGAAACGTAAGATAACAGGGGAATGTCGCATGGTAATAAATATCACAGCTGCGCAATTTTTACTGGAACATGTCTGTTGTGGGAAATTTCGCTAACAATTTTCCGACGAGACAGAAAAGCGATTTTTTTTTAAAGTACCAAGCAAGTCTTCCACAACGAACGAAGCTGAGAGCATGCAAGGTTTTCGGTGTCTTTTACCGGTGGACGCCGATCGGGTAAGATGGTTTATGTGAGCTGAGTAGGGCATTTTGACGTTAGGACTTACATACCAGTAGCCTGTTGTCTTTTGAGCACTACGTAACTTCCGTTATTATTATTATTATTATTATTATTTTGATTCGCTTATACGTAATTTGCCTGCAAACTGCTTTCTCTGTACTGGCAGACACGTGACCAATTCAGTTTCTACTTGGAATAACACCGTTTTGATGAATCTTCGAAAGTGGACTATTGTCATTTAATCAACTGTTTTCAAAAGTGTTAATGTATTTGTTTTCATGATTCATTGATTGAGATTCATTGGCCACGTGATAAGCTTATGACGAGCTCATTGGAGCGTACATGTAACAGTGGATAATCGTTCTCTTCAGTAGACCGGCCATTTACTAATTTTAGTTTATTCACTTGCCCCTTTGGTGGAAAAGTAGCGTTGGTTCCTGTTACTGAAGTCTCAACAGGTGTTTATTAATACACGCCACTTCCCTGGTACGTTGAAACGTTACGGAACTAAAAAGTCTCAAGAAACTAAAAGTAGGCTTTTTCTTTTTGAAGAAGGAAAGGAAATCTTTTGAGGAAAATATAAGCTCATAAGATGATGTGGCATAGTCTTATATACCACCAAAAGTTTTTACAATATGAAATTCAGAGAAGGGGGTTTTCCTCTTTTCGCCATCCCAGCCAGTGTGCAACGAGAATGCAACGTGAATGCATCAAGGCGCCGGGCTAGCAGCGTTGTGCGACGTGCCAGAGATCAGCAGCATGTTCGCATCACACACGCATCCTTAAGCGGCCCCAGACTATCAATAATATGGGGCAAAAATATTGTGCAACACATTGGCGATTGGCTCCGGACAGCGAATCGATATTCCACAAACCTAGCGTCCAACCTCAAAGGTGTAAACATGGTAGATATGGACACCAACAGCCAAATAATATTTGGCTGTTGGTCTGGCATCGCGATCGCGTAACGAAAAGAGAAAGCGTTGATGGATAAAGGAGTGAATAAGAAGAGAGGAAGGTTCATATGGCTCTAAGCACTATGGGACTTAACATCTGAGGTCATCAGTCCCCTAGAACTTAGAACTACTTAAACCTAACTAACCTAAGGACATCACACACATCCATTCCCGAGGCAGGATTCGAACCTGCGAACGTAGCAGCAGCGCAGTTCCGGACTGAAGCGCCTAGAACCGCTAGGCCACAGCGGCCGGCGAAGAGAGGAAGATTAATGCAAAATTTACGAAGTGACTTGAGCATAAGCGAGTCCAATGATTATCGGAGCTTTCTGAGGATCGGCGCTCGCTCATTTGATGTACGCTTGCAAGTGGTTACACCTTTAATTAAGAAGAAGGACACTCATGTGCGAGACGCTACTCCCGCCAGTCAGTGCCTGTCAATTACGATACATAAAATGATTTGGCTACAGGAAATTCATTTGAAGAGCTGAAATTCATTAGTGCAGTATCACCACAGTCAATAAGTCTAATTGTGATGAATACGTGCACAGCTATTATACACTGAAGCGCCAAAGAAACTGGTATAGATGTGCGTAATCAAATAGAGAGATATATAAACAGGCAGAATACGGCGCTGCGGTCAGCAACGTCTATGTAAGAAAAGTGTCTGGCGCAGTTGTAGATAGGTGACTGCTGCTACAATGGTAGGTTATCAAGATTTGAGTGAGTTTGAATGTGATGTTATGTTGCCTGGACGGACGAGTCCCGTTTCAAATTGTGTCGAGCGGATGGACGTGTACGGGTATGGAGACAACGTCATGAATCTATGGGCCCTGCATGTCAGCAGGGGACTGTTCAAGCTGGCGGAGGCTCTGAAGTGGTGTCGAGCATGTGCAGCTGGGGTGATATGGGACCGCTGATACGTCTGGATACGTCTCTGACAGGTGACGCGTACGTAGGCATCGTGTCTGATTACTTGCATCCATTCATGTCCATTGTGCATTCCGAAGGACTTGAACAATTCCAGCAGGACAACGTCACACCCCATACGTCCAGAATTGCTACAGAGTGGCTCCAGGAACACTCATTTGAGGTTAAACACTTCCGTTGGCGACCAAACTCCCCAGACATGAACATTACTGAGAATATCTGTGACGCCTTGCTACATGCTGTTGAGAAGAGATTTCCGCCCCCTCGTGCTCTTACAGATCTATGGTCAGTCCTGCAGGATTCACTCCAGCACTACTTCAGACATTAGTCGAGTCCAGGCCACGTCGTGTAATTATGAATTTGTAATGACGCTTGCATTGATAACAGAATTTCGCATGGAACGTCTTCAGCTTTATTGATTTCTGAAAAGCATTAATCGGTAAGTCACCTATATTGACGCCAAAAAAATTCCGTTCATTCTTTGTGAGAAACGATGCTTGTCATTTGCCTGATAACTTGCTGAAACCTTTTAACGGGGCTGGAGTACAAAGGAAAAACGAATTTTGAACTGTCACCTGTGTTGAGCAAATTGTGTTGTGGAGAGTACATTTGTAACATTGGTATCACAATTTGGTATATTTCAGATACTTTCAAATCTGTCTCTCAACAAAGTGAAAACTTCTTATTAGCATGTAGCTATCTGCACAAATTTTTAAGAAAAAAATCAAGTAAGCACATAAGTGGCCAATGGATCTATTGATACGGAAGATGTTGGGTCTGATGATGTCGTTCAAGGAACTTGGAAGACAGGATCAGGAAGCATTAGGGCTGCAGAGCACTTCCAAACTTGCATCACTGAGTGCAAGATCTTACTTCAATAGCGAGGATCAGATTCCATGGCAAACAAAATTCATGTAACTCAGATAACAAGCGCAATGGATTACGCACTACCGTTTTGATGACATGTGCAAGTACCAATGTAGTATAAGAAATAACATTGATATGTATAAAACTACCTACAATACTTTGCTCGGGCAGATTTTCCTCTCTGTGCACTGCTTCTCCCACATCCACGTGGCTTCTGTTCGTAGAACTAATGAATTCGAAGGGCTTTCCTGTTCTTTCAAAAAGTTCATGACACGTACCACAGTGTTGCCACCTGCAGCTCACCAGCATCAGTTCCGCTTTTTCACATATTTGTTATTATTTTAGTTCCTTCCTGTAACTGGTAAGCAGCGAATTTAATTTCTTCACTAGGTGAAGCTGGTCTGCTTCCGTTTGAACACAGCACTGAGCTGGTAAACCCCTGTACTCTTCAAATGCCGGCCGGTGTGGCCGTGCGGTTAAAGGCGCTTCAGTCTGGAACCGCGGTTCCGCTACGGTCGCAGGTTCGAATCCTGCCTCGGGCATGGATGTGTGTGATGTCTGTAGGTTAGTTAGGTGTAATTAGTTCTAAGTTCTAGGGGACTGATGACCACAGATGTTAAGTCCGATAGTGCTCAGAGCCATTTGAACCATTTTACTCTTCAAACGGTTCAAATGGCTTTGAGGACTATGTTCTAAGGGACTGATGACCACAGGTGTTAAGTCCCATAGTGCTCAGAGCCATTTGAACCATTTTACTCTTCAAATGGTTCAAATGGCTCTGAGCACTATGGCACTTAACATCTGAGGTCATCAGTCCCCTAGAAACTTAGTACTACCTAACTAACCTAAGTACATCACACACATCCATGCCCGAGGCAGGATTCGAACCTGTGACCGTAGCGGTCGCGCGGTTGCAGACTAAACTGTACTCTTCCAGTAGCTCCAATGTGAATGTGTGTTCTGCTAACTTATATGGCATTTTCACAACACAACGAATTTTGCACGGAAGACACAGTTTAGCAGACTTCACTGAGCAGACGAAGATACACTGTACCAGAACGAAAAATGCTCCTGTCGTAACACAAAAAAAGCGAATATGTCCTGGGCAGAGTTAGAGAGATAAAAGAAGGCAACTAGCTTTTCGCCTTATCTGTCTGCTTCAAAGACTTTACATCAAGACATCTTGATGTATCCGCGCTTTTATACCTGACAGTATCAGTACACATGTCGTGTAATATAACGCATCGTGTCAAGTAAAGTAACATGAGACATAATATCATGTTGTATAAAACGACAAATGTCATCCCACATGGCATTTGTCATGTAGTGCAATATGACACAGCGTGTTTTTAAAGTTTAGGATGCATGCATCCCCACTCTGGGATACTTCCTGTCATAAATGCACCCCCTCCCCCCCACTTTTGGATGCTCCCTTTTATAGACACATCCCTGTCTCTAGAGGCACATAATTATGTGTCTCTTTGTTCTTACACCCCTCACCGTACATGTAACAAGGGGAGGGGGGGGGGGGCTCTAGGAGAGCTCACTGCGCTTGGGAAGTAGGTTTACGTCGCAAAAGTGCGTGAATATATCAAGAAGGGAACCAGCTTTTCAACTTACCTGGCAGCTCCAGAGACATTTAAACCAAATGTCTCTGCTGCCAGATAAGTTGAAAGTCAAATGTCTCTGGAGCTGCCAGATAAGTTGAAAAGCTGGTTCCCTTCTTTTGCATCGCCAACTCCGGCCACGACGTGTTCACATGTTTATGCTACCATAGCAACTTTTTTGATTCTGGTTCTCATTGTTAACTCTATCATAGTTTTGACATTAGACCGCCACAACTTGGCAGTCGACGTAGATTTTTGTTGACTTCGATGACTGATCCGTTACTGACTTTTTTTAATGTCTTTCGGACCTTGTTGCTTATATGGTGGCAACAGATAAAGCTTTCACAAAAGAAGACGACTATTACTTACATGTATTTTGTCTACCTTCTTACAGAAGTTGTACCGATTTGCCCAAATTTGAGACAAAGGAGTGGCGAGCGTAAAAAACCTACAAAAAAAGTGTTTAGTTTGCGGGTACGAGGTGCATTCAAGTTCTAAGGCCTCCGATTTTTTTTCTAATTAACTACTCACCCGAAATCGATGAAACTGGCGTTACTTCTGCAGACGTTCACATTTTTCACAACACTGACGCCATGATTCCATGGCAGCGGCGAAGGCTTCTTTAGGAGTCTGTTTTGACCGCTGGAAAATCGCTGAGGCAATAGCAGCACGGCTGGTGAATGTGCGGCCACGGAGAGTGTCTTTCATTGTTGGAAAAAGCCAAAAGTCACTAGGAGCCAGGTCAGGTGAGTAGGAAGCATGAGGAATCACTTCAAAGTGCTTATCACGAAGAAACTGTTGCGTAACGATAGCTCGATGTGCGGGTGCATTGTCTTGGTGAAACAGCACACGCGCAGCCCTTCCCGGACGTTTTTGTTGCAGTGCAGGAAGGAATTTGATCTTCAAAACATTTTCGTAGGATGCACCTGTTACCGTAGTGCCCTATGGAACGCAATGGGTAAGGATTACGCCCTCGCTGTCCCAGAACATGGACAACATCATTTTTTCAGCACTGGCTGTTACCCGAAATTCTTTTGGTGGCGGTGAATGTGTGTGCTTCCATTGAGCTGACTGGCGCTTTGTTTTTGGATTGAAAAATGGCATCCACGTCTCATCCATTGTCACAACCGACAAAAAGAAAGTACCATTCATGCTGTCATTGCGCGTCAACATTGCTTGGCAACATGCCACATGGGCAGCCATGTGGTCGTCCGTCAGCATTCGTGGCACCCACTAGGATGACACTTTTCGCATTTTCAGGTGGTCACGCAGGATTGTGTGCACAGAACCCACAGAAATGCCAACTCTGGAGGCGATCTGTTCAACAGTCATTCGGCGATCCCCCAAAACAATTCTGTCCACTTTCTCGATCATGTTGTCAGACCGGCTTGTGCAAGCCTGAGGTTGTTTCAGTTTGTTGTCGCACGATGTTCTGCCTTCATTAAACTGTCGCACCCACGAACGCACTTTTGACACATCATAACTCCATCACCACATGTCTCCTTCAACCGTCGATGAATTTCAATTGGATTCACACCCCGCAAATTCACGCTGTTCAAGTAAGGAAAACGTCGCCATTTTAAGTATTTAAAACAGTTCTCATTCTCGCCGCTGGCGGTAAAATTCCATCTGCCGTACGGTGCTGCCATCTCTGGGACGTATTGACAATGAACGTGGCCTCATTTTAAAACAATGCGCACGTTTCTATCTCTTTCCAGTCCGGAGAAAAAAAATCGGAGGCCTTAGAACTTGAATGCACCTCGTATAATTCGAATGAAGCTAAATTTCTGAAAGCGAGTTTCCAGTGTTATCGTAAGGGTGTATGTTTTATTTATTTGATTCCCTTTAAACCGTTTCCGCGCGTTCAATTCATGTAAGAACATATTTTACGTGCTACACGTAGCTCGATTATAAATCAGCGTCTCTAGACAATGGATAAAGATTATTGAATATAAAAATGTCTTTTCGGCTTAATCACCCAGCGAGATTGTGCAGTGGTTACCACACTGGTCTCGCATTCGGGAGGACCATGGTTCAAATCTGCGTCCGGCCATCCCAATTTACATTTCCCATGATTTCCCCAAATCACTTCAGGCAAATGCTAGAATAATTCCTTTGAAAGGGCACGGCCGATTTCCTTCCCCATCCTTCCCTAACCCGAGCTTATGCTCTGTCTCTAATGACCTCTATATCTACGGGACGTTAAACGCTAATCTCTTCCTCTTCCTTTTGACGTCATCCACTTATCTACCTGCGCACAAGCTTGAACCTATTCGTATAAGTTTAAAATATACCAGGGGCGCGCTTAAAAACATCTCAGAGAAAACGTGGTTTTTGCACGCCAAATCCAAACAAAGCAAGATTTTTTAAAAGGTTAAAACTTATCTTAGGCCAAGGTCCGGTATACCTTTGGGCCAAATCTGAACCATCAGCCTCGCTCCAATCCGGGGTTATGTAAGTGTGACTGTTTTTACGCGTAAGATAAGAACGAAGGTGACTGTTCTTGCACATAAAATCCGAACGGTGCACGCAGAAATGGCACCATTAGCTGAGCATTAATATCAGCTCAATTAAAATTCTTTGTAAAAGGAATTAATCGATTGGGACAATATGCCAGGGCACCAGCTCCGATTCGTCGTTCAAACTTCGCTTAATATACTGTAACATAGATGCAAAAGACGGATCTCCGAGTGGCTCTACCAACGGCCGGTGGTCCGGGCTGAAACAAAAACGTTTGACCTCATATTCCTATCTCTAATAGGAACCGAGCACAAGGACCCCTGCCGGCAAAGTGGCCGTGCGGTTCTAGGTGCTACAGTCTGGAGCCGAGCGACCGCTACGGGCGTAGGTTCGAATCCTGCCTCGGGCATGGATGTGTGTGATGTCCTTAGGTTAGTTAGGTTTAATTAGTTCCAAGTTCTAGGCTGAACCACAAGGACCCCTCCCCAATGGCGATTCTGCGCGCGGACTTTTCAGACATATTTGTTACAGCGCTTCCCTGCTGTAACGTTAGCCAGAAACTGTACAATGTCAAGCATTTTGCTCAATAAAATTTTGTATAGATTCGTCAATATGTTCCATAATCTTCAATCTTATCTGCATATGGTCAATAATATTGCGTAATACGAAATATTGCTCAATATTATTGACAATCTAGGGGTCTCTTTACAACGCCTCTTTGCTTTTTGGTTAAGATGAAAATGTAAAGAGCAAAACCCGTTACCACCAAACCATGCCAGATGAAAAAAAAAACACTGAACAACACATTGCCCTTTGATGGCTGTGTCTTCAGTTCTTCCGCCTGTGGTGAATCCACATGTTCCCACTGCTTGCTTTGTGCCTTTGTCTTGGAGTCACAGTGATGTCATTCAGAGCTGTCCGATTACAGCGGAGGTGCCTGCACTACGTGAAAACTGCGCTGTGGGCCACCACTGTCTTACCTTAGCAAAAGATCTGGCCGAAAACTCGAGAAAATCCTTGTCCTATGTACGTAAAATCGCTGAGTGGGTTTACAGCTTCCATCCAGTCACTCTTTGACCAGTCTTGTGCAGCAGTAGAAGACGGTAAAATGAGGTTTTCTATATCGGCTTTAAGGAATCGCTCACGAAGGAGAATCGCACAACCATACGGTCGTTTGACCATTTCACATCGTCCACTTTGCATCCCTGGTGTAGAGAAAGAATTGAAACAGTTGAAAACAAGTAAGTCGCCATGTCCGGATGAAATCCCAATTTCGTTTTGCAAAGACTAATATGTGGCACTGGCTCCTTACTTAGCTCGCATTTATGGGGAATCTCCCGCCCAGCGCAAAATCCCAAGTGATTAGAAAAAAGCACTGGCGACTCCCGGACATAATAAGGGCAAAAGAACGGACCCGCAAAATTACGGACCAATATCCTTAACATCCGTTTACTGCAGAATTCTAGAACATATTCTGAGTTGGAACATAATAAATTTCCTAGGCACCGAAAAGCTTATGTCCACGAATCAGAAGGCATTTAGAAAGCATCGTTCGTGCGAAACGCAGGTTACCGTTTACTGACATGATATACTGCGAACTATGAATGAAGAGCAACAGGTAGATTCCACATTTATAGATTTCTGAAAAGAATTTGACACTGTGCACTACTGCAGACTGTGAATACGAGCGTATGAAATGGCTTTCCAGATATGTGAGTGGCTCGAAGCCTTCTTAAGTAACAGAACCTTGTTTGCTGACCTCTATGGTGAGTGTTCATCAGAGACACGTCGTCGGTAGTATCCCTAAGAAGTTTGATAGGACCGCTATTGTTCTGTATGCACATAAAAGATTTTGCGGACAGGGTGGGCAGTTATCTGCTATTGCTTGCTGACGACGCTGTGGTGTATAGGAACATCTCGAAGTTGACTGACTTTAGGAGAATACAAGATGACTTAGATAAAATTTCTAGTTGATGTGATAAATTGCAGCTAGCTCTAAATGTAGAAAAATGTGTGTTAATGCTGATGAGTTGGTAAAATACACCCCTAATGTTCGGATACAGCATTAGTGGTGATCTGGTTGACACAGTCACGTCGTTGAAGTATCCGGGCGTAACGTTTCAAAGCGATATGAAATGGAACGAGCATCTGAGAATTGTTGTAGGGAAAGCGCATGGTCGACTTCGGTTTATTGGGAGAATTTTGGGAAACCTTGGTTCATCTGTAAAGGAGACTTTATATAGGACGTTAGGGCGACCTATTCTTGAGTAGTGCTCAAGTGATTGGGATCCGCACCAGGACGGATTAAAGGCAGACATCAAAGCAATTCGGAGGCCGGCTGTTAGATTTGCCGTCGGTACGTTCGAAAAACACACAAGTATTACGGAAGTGCTTGAGGAACTGAAATGGAAGCCCTGGAGGGACGGTGACGTTCTTTTCGAGGAACATTATAAAGGAAACTCAGAGAACCAGCATTTGAAGCTGAGTTCAGAACGATTCTACTTTCACCAACATACATTTCACGAAAGGACCACGAAGATAAGATAGGGGAAATTAAGGCTCATACGGAGGCATATAAGCAGTCCCTTTTCCCTCGCTCACTTGCGAGTGGAACAGAAAAGGGAATGACAGCGTGCCGACAGCCACGCACGGTACTGTGGTTTGATAAGTATGTAACTACAGTGAGTCCGAAAAGTATTCGTCTAGTTTTTTTTTAAAAAAAACTAAGTATATGTCACGTGAAAGGAAAGGAACATAAACTGTGAACATCCAGTCATATGCACCGAACCTCGGTAAGTCATTTTTATTGATGGTCAGGTAAATACATATATCCATAGCGATAACAAATTTGACAAAATGGAGAATTTATTCAAGGGCTGCTTCAAAAAGTATTCGTCCACTCATATTATTTTTAAAATTTACAATCTGAAAATATGATTTCTGTTACAAAAATAAATATGTAGTCAGGTTTCCCTTTGCAGCTACACTACTGGCCATTAAAATTGCTACACCACGAAGATGACGTGCTACAGACGCGAAATTTAACCGACAGGAAGAAGATGCTGTGATATGCTATGGATTAGTTTTTCAGAGCATTCACACAAAGATGGCGCCGGTTGACCGGCGTTGCCTGGTGAAACGTTGTTGTGATGCCTCGTGTATGGAGGAGAAATGCGTACCATCACGTTTCCGACTTTTTTTAAAGGTCGGATTGTAGCTTATCGCCATTGCGGCTTATCGTATCGCGTTGGTCGAGATACAATGTTAGCAGAATATGGAATCGGTGGGTTCAGGATGGTAATACGGAACGCCGTGCTGGATCCCAGCGGCCTCGTATCACCAGCAGTTGAGATGACAGGCATCTTATCCGCATGGCTGTAACGGATCGATCCCTGATGGGGACGTTTGCAAGACAACAACCATCTGCACGAGCAGTTCGACGACGTTTGCAGCTGCATGGACTATCAGCTCGGAGACCATGGCTGCGGTTACCCTTGACGCTGCATCAAAGACAGGAGCGCCTGCGATGGTGTTCTCAACGACGGACCTGGGTGCACGAATAGCAAAACGTCATTTTTTCGGATGAATCCAGGTTCTGTTTACAGCATCATGATGGTCACATCCGTGTTTGGCGTCATCGCGGTGAACTCACATTGGAAGCGTGTATTCGTCATCGACATACCGGAGTATCACCCGGCGTGTTGGTGCGGGGTGCCATTGGTTACACGTCTCGGTCACCTCTTGTTCGCATTGACGGCACTTTGAACAGTGGACGTTACATTTCAGATGTGTTACGACCCGTGGCTCTACCCTTCATTCGATTCCTGCGAAACCCTACATTTCAGCAGGATAATGCACGACTGCATGTTGCATGTGCTGTACGGGCCTTTCTGGATACAGAAAATGTTCGATTGCTGCCCTGGCCAGCACATTCTCCAGATCTCTCACCAATTGAAAACGTCTGGTCAATGGTGGCCGAGCAACTGGCTCGTCACAACTCTTGATGAACTGTGGTATCGTGTTGAAGCTGCATGGGCAGCTGTACCTGTACACTCCATCCAGGCTCTGTTTGACTCAATGGCCAGGCGTATCAAGGCCGTTATTACGGCCAGAGGCGGTTGTTCTGGGTACTGATTTCTCGGGACGTATGCACCCAAATTGCGTGAAAATGTAATCACATGTCAGTTCTAGTATAATAGATTTGTCCAATGAATACCCGTTTCTCATCTGCATTTCTTCTTGGTGTAGCAATTTTAATGGCCAGTAGTGTATTACTGCTTGTAGTCGTCTGGGTATCGACTTGACCAAGTTCGCCGTCAGAGAGGCTGGAATTTTGTCCCATTCGTCTTGAAGTGCTTCTTTTAGGTGTCTCTTGTTAGAAACGTGTCTTCTCCTGATGCTATCTTCCAATACTTTCCAAATGTGTTCAATGGGTTTAATGTCTGGGCTCAGGAGAGGGGTGTTAAGTTATTTTGGGGTATCGTACAGGAGCCACAGCTGTGGGTTTAGAGCCGTATGCTTTGGGTCGTTATCTTGTTGAAAAATGTAATTTTCTTGCAGACCTAATTTATCGGCGCTGGGATTCACACTGTCCATTAAAATGTTGATATACATACGGAGATCCATCGTACCTTCTATGAGATGTAATTTTCCAGCACCTGCAGCACTCATCATCTGGGAGCCACCACTGTGCTTAACCGTTGACACAAGATTCCGTGGCAACATCTTCGCATTCTTCGTACGCCACACCATTCGCCTGCCATCCTACCCGAATACGTTATATTTACTCTCGTCAGAAAATGTTACACTGTTCCAGAAGTCTTTCTTTCTGAATCTATGTTCCATCGCAAAATGAAGACGTTTCTTTCGATTCTGTTTACTGATCGAAAATTTCTTGCGCGCTACCCGGCCGTGATACCCATACGCTTTGAAAGTATTTCTGATTGTGTTGGCACATACCTTCTGTCCCCTACACTCTAACTTCACAGCCAACTTAGGAGCGCTGATTTTAGGTTTCTTCTCCATTTCCCTCATGATCAATCTCACGTCTGCACCAGTCAAAGTGTGAGGGCGTCCGGTACGTGATTGATTTCTTAATGATTTTGCTGCGCAGAATCGATCTACACTCCTGGAAATTGAAATAAGAACACCGTGAATTCAATGTCCCAGGAAGGGGAAACTTTATTGACACATTCCTGGGGTCAGATACATCACATGATCACACTGACAGAACCACAGGCACATAGACACAGGCAACAGAGCATGCACAATGTCGGCACTAGTACAGTGTATATCCACCTTTCGCAGCAATGCAGGCTGCTATTCTCCCATGGAGACGATCGTAGAGATGCTGGATGTAGTCCTGTGGAACGGCTTGCCATGCCATTTCCACCTGGCGCCTCAGTTGGACCAGCGTTCGTGCTGGACGTGCAGACCGCGTGAGACGACGCTTCATCCAGTCCCAAACATGCTCAATGGGGGACAGATCCGGAGATCTTGCTGGCAAGGGTAGTTGACTTACACCTTCTAGAGCACGTTGGGTGGCACGGGATACATGCGGACGTGCATTGTCCTATTGGAACAGCAAGTTCCCTTGCCGGTCTAGGAATGGTAGAACGATGGGTTCGATGACGGTTTGGATGTACCGTGCACTATTCAGTGTTCCCTCGACGATCACCAGTGGTGTACGGCCAGTGTAGGAGATCGCTCCCCACACCATGATGCCGGGTGTTGGCCCTGTGTGCCTCGGTCGTATGCAGTCCTGATTGTGGCGCTCACCTGCACGGCGCCAAACACGCATACGACCATCATTGGCACCAAGGCAGAAGCGACTCTCATCGCTGAAGACGACACGTCTCCATTCGTCCCTCCATTCACGCCTGTCGCGACACCACTGGAGGCGGGCTGCACGATGTTGGGGCGTGAGCGGAAGACGGCCTAACGGTGTGCGTGACCGTAGCCCAGCTTCATGGAGACGGTTGCGAATGGTCCTCGCCGATACCCCAGGAGCAACAGTGTCCCTAATTTGCTGGGAAGTGGCGGTGCGGTCCCCTACGGCACTGCGTAGGATCCTACGGTCTTGGCGTGAATCCGTGCGTCGCTGCGGTCCGGTCCCAGGTCGACGGGCACGTGCACCTTCCGCCGACCACTGGCGACAACATCGATGTACTGTGGAGACCTCACGCCCCACGTGTTGAGCAATTCGGCGGTACGTCCACCCGGCCTCCCGCATGCCCACTATACGCCCTCGCTCAAAGTCCGTCAACTGCACATACGGTTCACGTCCACGCTGTCGCGGCATGCTACCAGTGTTAAAGACTGCGATGGAGCTCCGTATGCCACGGCAAACTGGCTGACACTGACGGCGGCGGTGCACAAATGCTGCGCAGTAGCGCCATTCAACGGCCAACACCGCGGTTCCTGGTGTGTCCGCTGTGCCGTGCGTGTGATCATTGCTTGTACAGCGCTCTCGTAGTGTCCGGAGCAAGTATGGTGGGTCTGACACACCGGTGTCAATGTGTTCTTTTTTCCATTTCCAGGAGTGTATTATCGACTGAATCGCCGATCTAGGCCTACCGACTACTTTAGTAGTCTCGTAAGAAGATTTGCACTCATTATGTAAGCGCAGAGTAAGTTTCTTTCGATCAGCGTCGTCTCACTACCCTTACGGCTCATGGCGCTAATTGCACTGCATCGGCGCCGTTCAGAACCACAGCAGGCGATAGAGTGGGGCCGCGCACGGTTGACTCTAGTGTCTGCCGTGGGTCAGCGTCATAGTTTGATCACTGCGCGTAGAATTTCCGCATGTTCAGATGGTGGACGAATTGTTTATGAACTAGCTCTTGTATTACATTTTGTATTTTGTTAACGTTGCTGTCGATTTGGATGTATTTCTTTCCTTGCTTTTCGACAAAAATGACTTACTGAGGTACATCTTACATGACTGGCTCTTTAGATTTGGTATACATTTATTTTCATGTTACACAGACTTTGTTTTCTAAACGATATGCAGCTAGACGAATACTTTTTGGACTCACTGTAGATGTACTTAGATGTAGATGGTGCACAGTTCCGGTATACTTCCACCAACTCAGCGTTCACTGTCGCAGTGTTGCTCCCCTTCAATTGTAGAAAAAGAATTCACTCACGATACTCCGCTCTGTCAGTTGGCTGCGCCACTTTGACTTCTCTAGAAGCGCGCAGCGGTATTAGAGCGTGGGTATTTCATTGTGTACTGGCCTGCAGACATGTACCTGAATACAAACAAAAAAATTAATTACGTAACTCGATTTTTTAGAAGTGGTAATTGAAACTTTATGAGTAACCCTCGTACTGGTATGTTACCAATAAATTTGAATCTGCCATTTTCTTTGCCTACGACAGAGTATATTTCATTCTCTTTCCCTTAGACATCATTTCTCCCATACGTCTGTAGCACTTTCGTGACAACAGTTATAATTTATTCAATGGGACTCAGAAACTGCTACAATCTTACACTGCGTGAAATGAACATGTTTTGTTGCTACTGGATAAGGCAACATTTGTGACACGTATAAGGCTGCAACTAGTTCCATCCACTAAGTCAAAAAATGGTTCGACATCTGAGGTCATCAGTCCCCTAGACTTAAAAACTACTTAAGCCTAAATAACCTAAGGACTTCACACACAGCCCTGCCCGAGGCAGGATTCGAACCTGCGACCATAGCAGCAGCGAAGTTCCGGACTGAAGCGCCTAGAACTGCTCGGCCACAGCGGCCGGCTCCGCTAAGTCACTAACAAAAATAATGAGAAAGATTCCTACCACGCTTCACTGGCGCAGAAAAGTTTCTCCATCATAAAATTAAAAAAAAAAAAAAAAAAAAAAAAAAAAATTGACCAGAACCTGCTCAGGCCGGGGGTGCAAGTTACCAAGAAATTCTTTACTCTCGTTTTTACTAACTGAGAAGGTGAGACGGTAACTTCTGCTCCACAGTTTTATCTTCGCTAATCCGCTTCGTAGCCGAGGTTGCTAAAGCACGCTTGTGTGGTGACGCACAACCCGAAGGTAAGCTGGTTCCAGTCCTGACGGTGGATGAAATTTTCGCTGCCAGTATATGAAGGAAGAAGGGTTAGTCGCGTAAATTTTCTTATCACCAGGCTTTGCGCCAACGTCCTGCATTACATTACAAACCTTTCCGCAATGTCTCGTGAAGAGAGGGCGTGTAACACTGTTGATCCCTCTGCCGGATAGCTGCGCGGGGTAGCCGTGCGGTCTAACGCGCATTGCCACGGTTGGCGCGACTGCCTCCGTCGGAGGTTCGAGTCCTCCCTTGGGCATGGGTGTCTGAGTTGTCGTTAGTGTAAGTTAGTTTAAGTTAGATTAAGTAGGGACCGATGACCTCAGCAGTTTGGTCTCATAAAACTTACCACAAATTTCCAAATTTTTTCTGCCGGATTGGAACGTGAAGCTCGGCGTCCCCCTAGACGCTATTCGGGAGACTATTTCTCATCATCACCATACGACACGAACTATATACTCCATTACGCTCATCTACGCTCCACAAATACACATACGACACAACTCACATCCAATAGATGTTGTTGTCAGAACATAACAGTTGTGAGCCAGCGTGGGTCTCATACAGTTGATCCTGAACGCTGTCGATTGCTTATAGCATGGTAACACACTTTCTTAGCAGAAGACTGCTGTTGATGAAGAGCGTGACGTGGCTCATTGGTGGGAGCGAATTGTAATTCTTTGCCCGTGATGAAATCATAGCAAAAGATCCCGAGATGAGCTGTTGTGAGACACGGTGGTATAATGCACCGTATTAGAGGTCAGATGAGAACTTGTACTTGTAGACAAAATCTACTCCTATTACCTGCTTGGTGGCGTCTGTGGAGTAAAAGGTCCATTTAAAGTATAGTTCGCCCGAAAGATGAACTGTGAGATTTCGAGTGCCGTGTGCCTGCATCATTAGCCGCACGCAGCGACAATCCTGTGTTTGTAGCATGTGCCGAAAGTTTGAAGAGCTGACTAATCCCTCAAGTCTCTAATTAAGTTTTTCTTAATTACACAGTACGACACGCTGCTCAGTTTTATACCCCATTTGTCCATTTTCCAGCCTTCTTTTAGCTACGAAAATTGGGGTAAAAACCCACAGTGTAATGTGTTTTTGTTACACTTAAGCATTTGATCAAAAATAATCTTCCCCATGATCTTGAGCCCATTACGACTCACATGGAATGTCGACATAAGAGCACAGTTAAGTATTCTCTCAATTAAACAGAACTCGACAAACACCTACGAAACCATATCCATGTGATCAACCCAGTTATTCGGGACAATGACCACCGATAAAAAAAGTATTAACCATATTTTTAAACTGGTGCAATTAACTTTTCTCATCCTCTCACCCCATACACATAGTATCAAGTATCCTCATATCAAAGAGTGAAAATGGCGGTCACCGCTTTGAACAAGACAACATGGAGAGTTTTGTCATTAGCGGCGGCAATGAATTCAGCCACAGCAATTTCGAAGAAGCTACATTTTCCGCTATATAAATTTGAAGAATCACTTATTTATTTACTTAATCGTATGGCTAGGGTCCCCCGTCGGGCAGATCGTTTGCCGGCTGCCGGTCTTTCAATTTGACGCCACTTCGGCGACCTGCAGTCGATGAGGATGACAGGATGATGATGAAGACAGCGCAACACCCAGTCCCTGGGCGGAGAAAAATCCCCGACCCAGCCGGGAATCGAACCCGGGCCCAGAGGATTGATAATCCGTCACGCTGACCATTCAGCTGCTGGGGGCGAACAGAAGAATCACTGAAAGTTTAAATCACATAATGCGAGCGTTATTACGGCTGCTTTACCCGTGCTGTGGTTAGTTTAGCACCAATTTTAAGACTCTCTATGAAGTCCTTCTCTCTGATATTTTGATGGGCTATGCCCAAACCACAATGAATAAAGTTTTAACAATAACTTGGCATTTGGTCGAACAGTTGTTGCAACGTCCATCTCAGACTGGAATGAATTAGGCAGTACACTAATTCTTTCTAGTGATTCACAATGAATATTAAAAGGGCGAGATCATGCTTTTAAGACCTGTTGTTACGCTTCCGTGGGTACATTTTTTGCTCTTGTGAATTATGTTTATCGGAGCCTTAAAGAACGTCAATGAAACTTCCTGGCAGATTAAAACTGTGTGCCCGACCGAGACTCGAACTCGGGACCTGTGCCTTTCGCGGGCAAGTGCTTTACCATCTGAGCTACGGAAGCACGACTCACGCCCGGTACTCACAGCTTTACTTCTGCCAGTATCTCGTCTCCTACCTTCCAAACTTTACAGAAGCTCTCCTGCGAACCTTGCAGAACTAGCACTCCTGAAAGAAAGGATATAGCGGAGACATGGCTTAGCCACAGCCTGGGGGATGTTTCCAGAATGAGATTTTCACTCTGCACAGGAGAGCTTCTGTAAAGTTTGGAGGGTAGGAGACGAGATACTGACAGAAGTAAAGCTGTGAGTAACGGGCGTGAGTCGTGTTTCGGTAGCTCAGATGGTAGAGCACTTGCCCGCGAAAGGCAAAGGTCCCGAGTTCGAGTCTCGTTCGGGCACACAGTTTTAATCTGCCTGGAAGTTTCATATCAGCGCACACTCCGTTGCAGAGTGAAAATCTCATTCTGGAAACGTCAATGACTCTCACTTGAAATATATAGATGGTTTCTTATCTGCCAACCTAGTTTGCTGATTTTTATGTCTCTGGCGTTACCTTGGAAGATTTAAATCCTACCACAGCACCATGCTGTGGCCAAATAATTTGTAGATCCTCTCAGCTGTTTCAAAATACGAGGCTGTTTCTTGATAAACGTCTTAGTCTTTGCAGTGTCTTTAAAGACTAAATCCAAATTGTCACTCGATTCTTTCTTGCACACGATTGTATACGCCACTCATGACTGGTGCTCCATTGTAGCACTGGTCAAAACACTTCCTCACAGGTAGTTCTTTTCTTTCTATGTAGTCAGTTTGAGTCCTACTGTAGATTGATCTTTGACATGGGTAAATGAGGTAAATATTCGCACCGGAATGATTACCAAAACAATTCTTGATTGTTTTAACATAGAGACGGAATTTCTTAATTTTAGCAATTTTTCCAGTTCTTCTTCCCATTTTAATTTTACTTATTTTTCCTATTTTTTTTCTGCAGGAACGTTACCCTGGTGTTGTCCCAGCACAGTTTCGCCCCTGCTATTATCGCTGAACAATTTCCTTAACTGGCGGTGATTATTATATTGATCTCACCTTAACCGACATATAGCGGCGTGACGCAGTTCTCAACAATACAGGGGTCTCTGCAGCGGCTCAGGCCGTTGCTTAGCGACAGTTTCTGACGAGACGACAGGCGAGCAACATGACTGTCTCTGTCGGCAAAATCATAGGGGAACCGCGAAATGCAACAAGAAGACGGAGGAACAATAGCTGTCAGAAGGTAAGCCAACAAACATCTGAGTTACGTCAGCCCGTCGTAGCAAGCACAGGCGTCAAATCGACTGCATGTCCATGCGGACGCATAACATAAATATTCACAGGCATGTAAAATAGATGAACACGGAAATCTTCGGCTCTGTTGTTACGCACAGGATAATTTTATTTTGCAAACCTGTCATCCAGACTGTTTACCAAGGTTGGTCTGAGGCAGTTTGTGTTGGAAGAGCATGAATTTTATAAATCTTGCAATTACAGGAAAGTTGGAATGCTGCATGGTATACATTCTCCTACGAGGTTCCCGGGTAATTTCCAAGGAGGTTGGCTATCGAAGTCGCGGTGTCCAAACGATACATATCAAATCTTCGATCTTAAGTCGATTATGCGACTCTGGTGGCGGGCGTTATGATCAATTATTTGTGATCGTCATTTTTATCTGTTTTCCGTCGTTCCCTTAGTTGCTCTAAATTACATACCTCCGCAAATTATTTGTGAGTTGGTAGGTGTCATGGTTCTTTATTTACGTGACCATTACGGCACTCCAACCCCAGTTCTCGATACCAGTAATATCGTACTACTTTTCTGCGAAGTAGCAGACATATTTTTGTGACAATATTCACATTTGGTTTTATTAATGTATAGGTACTTCGATGTATCGATATATTACAGTGATATGGTTCTTGTGTGTATTCATTTCTGTGAGACTGTCATAATCTTTGACTTTCTTGTAACCGTTTTGGCGCGAATGCGCACAGAGCAGTCTTTGTTTCACTTTGCGGAAGTCAGGCTGTTATTTCGCTTTGTAAAAGAACAGTCAAGTCTTGTGTTTGGTTAAAGTGGAAATTAAATATATGAGAATTGATACAAAACTGTTTTCTTGATGATGTGACAATTAAGAAGAAGTATATGTGAATTTACAAGAAGTTTAATAAAAATGTGGATCGTGAACACCAAGTAAAAAATTATTTCTACCATACCATTGTTCTGATCTGGGATTGTCTGATCATTAAGAATTTCCGGAAAAACGCATTTGTTAGGTCTTCAAATATTGCTAAAACACAGATCTGGACCTTATAGCGGTCAAAGTGGAATCACCCTAGAAGCAACAAGATGAGCCATAACAACTTAGACGAAATCTACATGGGAATCCATTCAAGATAAATGCCAAAATTAATGACTTTTTTGCAGTGACTTCATTATTTCCATTCTGACGATACCATCCACAGTCAATAACTTTGTTGTTGGCCGATAAAGCGAACATATGCTGCGTGAGCAACATTATTAATCTGATTTCTAATCTACTTTACAAGTGGAGGTATTGTTAGATAGGGAAACGCAGACGATTTATGTCGGTAGTGAGTGGGGTGTCTTGTGTTCCTGACGTTTCTTCGGCGGATTCTCTCACATGGAAAAATCTAATTCCATGCTTATCCAGCGTAGAAAATTGTTTGACTTTTTGTTACAAATATGGAGTACTACCGGACGAGGAAAGGAGGGACTATGTAAACTGTGGTGGTACGAATTGTGTAAAACTTCGTGAGAAGATTTTCGATGTTGAAATACCGTTACAATTTCATTGCGGACAGTGCGGAAAACGAACGAGTATAACGAAGAAAAAAATGGTTCCATTCTTCCAAATTTTCTATCCAGACCAGCGTAATTCTTCTATCTTGCTGGATTCGCGAATACACCTTGCAAGCAATAGCATCATAAACTGACTTATCTGCTAATACCGTGTGCGACTATTTCGGGTTTTGCCAAGAAGTGTGTTATGTGTTAGTGACGAACGACAGTGTACTGACTGGTGGACCGAGTAAAGTTGTTGAAGTGGACGAATCTCACATTGCAAGAAGGAAGAACCAGAGAGGACGACCTTCAATGCGTGAAATCGATCATATTTGGGTATTCGGTGGAATAGAACGAGAGTTCCGGGACTGTTTAGTTATCAGAGTATTGTCCAGAGATAGGTCACTTTAGTGCATCTACCCATATTCTTGCGTGGTGTTGGCAGAGTTTACCCAGGCTATGGCAAAAAGGGAATTGTTCCCGTAGCGTACACATCGCGTGGACTTTCACATGACGTCAACACCGACGACTTGTAAGGTAAGTCGTCTCCTTTGTAATTACAAATACTTTTGTAATGCTCTCCTATTCTCATTGCTGTAGTGACCACCGTAAACATACTCATAATGCCTGCCACCAGAGTCGCATGATCGATTTAGGACCGCACGTTCGATATGTATCGTTTGGACCTCACGACTTCGATAGGCAATCATTGTTGGTAATTACCGGTTTCTGTGCCAAGTGATATCTGTATTTGTTCGTATAGACATTGTTCGTCAAGTCGATTACGTCGTCGTTGTCTTGAAGCACACATTTTCCAACCATATACCATGAGAAATAATAAATTTTATAAGAATTTCTAACAATTATAGGCGAACTTCAAACATTAAGCTGTATTTTCGTCAGAAAATTGATTTGCCTCTTAAATCTTGGGTGTTCTATAAGCGGAAGGACTTTGATTTTAGGAGTGTCAGCTTCCATCTTTGTGACAATGTAGTACGTATCCCCAGTCCCATTACAGTGCGCACAATTTTCGTGGTTTCTTATCTCCCTGCTGCTGAACCGGTAGAGATCACTGGAATTCGAGCTGCTAATACACCGACGGGGGGGAAAAAAATCGCAACACCAAGATGGAGTTGTGCGACATAACCATTAGTCGGCAAGCGTGTTTCTACATCTGAAAGATGATGTCTATTCAAATTTCGCGTCAGTCACATAGGAAAACCCAACATGCTCTGCAGAGTGTAGACATGTTGTCTTGGCCTCCTCGATCACCAGATCTGTCTCGATTCGAGCACGTATGGAACATCATTGGACGACAACCTCAGCGCCATCCACAAACAGCATTAATCGTCCCTGTACTGACCGACCAAGTGCAATAGGCAAAGAATTCCACCCCGTAAACTGACATCCGGTAAAATGCATGCACATTTGCATGCTTGCATTCAACATTCTGTCGGTTACGCCGGTTATCAATGTACCAGCTTTTCACGTTTTCCGTGGCTTATCTTGCGCTTACATTAGTATGTGATCTGGCAATGCTAATCACTTAAATGTGTTACCGACATAAATGTGATCCCGTAAATTCATTACTCTACATTAATTATTTTCTGCTGTCGCGTTTTCTACATCTACATCTATACTCCGCGAGCCACCTTACGGTGTGTGGCGGAGGGTACTTATTGTACCACTATCTGATCCCCCCTTCCCTGTTCCATTCACGAATTGTGCGTGGGAAGAACGACTGCTTGTAAGTCTCCGTATTTGCTCTAATTTCTCGGATCTTTTCGTTGTGATCATTACGCGAGATATATGTGGGCGGTAGTAATATGTTGCCCATCTCTTCCCGGAATGTGCTCTCTCGTAATTTCGATAATAAACCTCTCCGTATTGCGTAACGCCTTTCTTGAAGTGTCCGCCACTGGAGCTTGTTCAGCATCTCCGTAACGCTCTCGCGCTGACTAAATGTCCCCATGACGAATCGCGCTGCTTTTCGCTGGATCATGTCTATCTCTTCTATTAATCCAACCTGGTAAGGGTCCCATACTGATGAGCAATACTCAAGAATCGGACGAACAAGCGTTTTGTAAGCTACTTCTTTCGTCGATGAGTCACATTTTCTTAGAATTCTTCCTATGAATCTCAACCTGGCGCCTGCTTTTCCCACTATTTGTTTTATGTGATCATTCCACTTCAGATCGCTCCGGATAGTAACTCCTAAGTATTTTACGGTCGTTACCGCTTCCAATGATTTACCACCTATGGCATAATCGTACTGGAATGGATTTCTGCCCCTATGTATGCGCATTATATTACATTTATCTACGTTTAGGGAAAGCTGCCAGCTGTCGCACCATGCATTAATCCTCTGCAGGTCTTCCTGGAGTACGTACGAGTCTTCTGATGTTGCTACTTTCTTGTAGACAACCGTGTCATCTGCAAATAGCCTCACGGAGCTACCGATGTTGTCAACTAAGTCATTTATGTATATTGTAAACAATAAAGGTCCTATCACGCTTCCTTGCGGTACTCCCGAAATTACCTCTACATCTGCAGATTTTGAGCCGTTAAGAATGACATGTTGTGTTCTTTCTTCTAGTAAATCCTGAATCCAATCACAAACCTGGTCCGATATTCCGTAAGCTCGTATTTTTTTCACTAAACGTAAGTGCGGAACCGTATCAAATGCCTTCCTGAAGTCCAGGAATACGGCATCAATCTGCTCGCCAGTGTCTAAGGCACTGTGAATTTCTTGGGCAAATAGGGCGAGCTGAGTTTCACATGATCTTTTCTTCCCGTCAGTGAATACTGATTTTTCTAGCAGCCAGTTTTGTCGATTAAATGATACTGTGCGCAATAGGCCTGAAGCTATAGTCATTGTCTGAAACTGTGTTTCATTCCGGTGACAAGAAATGTGTAGCAGTGAGCGTCATTTGTACATGACCTCTTACGCCATTGTGTACCTCCTGATCTGACACAGCAAATATTACTCCATCAATCTAAGAAGAGTCTCAGAGCAGTGCCTGACGGGAGTAGCTGTTTCAAGTAAACGTCGAAGGCTGTGTATGACTTCGGACTGACATTTAGTTGTTTCTGGCCGCTACCAAGCTTAGCTTTCAATATTAAGTGCAAAGAGTTACTTCATCCAACCTATCAGTAAATTTAAACCTATTCAAATTCAGTTACAAGTAACATTTCTGTGATCTTTAACTTCGCGTGTTAAAGGGTGGTTTACTATCTTTGACCCGAAAAAATCATGTTCTTTGAGATTTTTTTTCTCGGATGTGTTACAGATATCAATCTCAAATTTGATCAACATGTTTATTGATATTTCCTCTACAAAAAAAAAAAAAATGGCTCTGAGCACTATGGGACTTAACATCTGTGGTCATCAGTCCCCTAGAACTTAGAACTACGTAAACCTAACTAACCTAAGGACATCACACACATCCATGCCCGAGGCAGGATTCGAACCTGCGACCGTAGCAGTCGCGCGGCTCCAGACTGAGCGCCTCGAACCGCGAGACCACCGCGGCCGGCTTTCCTCTACAAACTGGGATTTTTTCGACCGGAAATGTCGAAGAGCTAAGGCGGAAGTGCCGTCGGAACGAAACAAAATTTCGATGTAGGCCTCCACGAGCGGTATGTCACAGGTGAGCCGGCTCGCCTGAAATCAAAACTGAGTTGACGTTAGCGAAGTATCTAAGATTCTTTAGGAGTTGTACCTCGCTTAAGTTATTTGGACCAGAGGAAACAAAATGGAGGCCACTTGAAAAAAATAGGGCTTTTTCATCGATTTTTCGACTTCGTCGGCCAAGTAAAAATATTTATAGTTGATGGATCGGAATAAAAGTGGTACAGTTTAGTTAGCTTCGTCGGAAACAAAGAATCATGCCAATCGGTTCAGTAGATTTGAAGTTACCGCACCGCGCTATAAAAAAAAGTCATTTCGAGAAAAACGCGTTTGAAGTTTTGACTAAATATAAATGCAATATTATGCAACTTACATTCAATCTGCTATTCCCGGTCCATAAACTAGTCCTTCCTCTTCCTCACAGAGGGCGTTCTGCTCGATCTGGGCCATCCTGCGCTGCTCCAGAGCCGCTCGCGCCGGCCGGTGTGGCCGAGCGGTTCTAGGCGCTTCAGTCTGGAACCGCGCTGCTGCTGCGGGCGCAGGTTCGAATCTTGCCTCGGGCATGGATGTGTGTGATGTCCTTAGGTTAGTTAGGTTTAAGTAGTTCTAAGTTCTAGGGGACTGATGACCTCAGATGTTAAGTCCTATAGTGCTCAGAGCCATTTGAAACATTTGAGCCGCTGGTACGGCCGTTGACAAGCGGTTTTCGGCCGCTTGAATCCGGTGGTCGTCCGAATGCTTGGCGAACTGCGTCGAATATACTCCCATGGTGACGTCCATCGTTGACATGGTCTTCAGAACTGCTGAATACCCTTAATTGAAGCTGCTCACTGCCAGGAAAGTCGCAATCTCCACAATCCTCGCACCAGAATGCGAATGCTTGGGGGCTTACTTCCAAACACACGCATTCAAACTTTCATTTGAATTTTGTGTTTCCTCCCAAGCACCGGTACAATAATTCGTCCTCCGAAAGGGCCTCGTCGATCGGATGATAATTCTTTGGAGAGCGGCTGTCGTGTTGATATTCGTCCAGATGTCCGGTAGCCTCTGCAATGCGCCATTTGCACCAACTAGTTACCCCAGCCGGACAATTTTGGTGTTGTGGGTGGTCATCCGTCGAACAGTTGTGGAAATACGTTGTCCAAATTGCCTTCTTCATCTGTTCCACCGAATTGGAACGCCGTCGGATTGCCAAGCCGTAGTACGTCGTAAGCTCCTTGATCCTTGGGCAAGCACATAGAATAATTTTTCGCGGCTACAAAGTCGAAATTCCCAAAAAAACTGGTGCGTGAAAGGCCTATTTCAGGAGAGTGCATTTTTTTTGTTCAACCGCGAATAACAAATATTTCCGTTCCGTATTCGGAAAAACCGTTTCAGGGGTGGATTCTAAACACTATTATGGATCCAAAACCGCAATTTTTTAAAAAAACATCGATTTTTTGAACCAAAAGATAGTAAACCTCCCCTTAAGGTAAAATAACACTAAGCGGAACTGCACAGAAGCAAGACGGCACAGCACGACGCCACCAGATATTATATATTTATGAAATCAGTGGAGGCAAAAGTTGAGCAGCTGGTCAACAATGGTGCGCCGTGCGGCGTCGATTAGTTTCGCTCCGACGTAGTGTGGTGTAGCAAGTATCGCGGCACTGAACGCCATTCAAATCGTAGCGCTGTTGACGTGCGGAACGGAAGTTTGTTTACCAGAGCAGCTTAGACGAGGAAAGTTAATTGGATGTATAAGTGGATATCCAGTTATACGACCTTCAAAATGAGTATTATATGAATAGTACCAGAAAAAGCAACATTTGGTAAGAAAGTGCCAAGGAACCGAGAGTAAACATAACGCACGAATACCAACAAATAACATTTTTTTTATTTTGTGAAACGGACGATTCGGCCTTTATTTTTTTACTGCATGCATATTATCACATTTTTGGACTACTTATTCGACTTCATCCCCTGTTTAGCCGCGCGGGATTAGCCGAGCGGTCTGGGGCGCTGCAGTCATGGACTGTGCGGCTGGTCCCGGCGGAGGTTCGAGTCCTCCCTCGGGCATGGGTGTGTGTGTTTGTCCTTAGGATAATTTAGATTCGCTAGTGTGTAAGCTTAGGGAGTGATCACCTTAGCAGTTAAATCCCATAAGATTTCACATTAATTACTTTTGAATACATTGTGGAAGTGAACAGTGCTCATTGTGTTACAAATATTTACTATCAAAAACAGTCTTGATCACAATTTATTTATTACGGTGACCGGTTTTGACCACTACTGCGGTCATCTTCAGACCTACAAGTCGCATATAAAACTTTTATTACAGGGCTACATACATTAAAGAAAATACATAAAGATATAAAGCTATAAAACAATGAATTACCAATGAGTAAGAACCTCCATCTGGTGGTAAATCTCTACTGGAGAAACCAGTGCACGTCTTACTATATGTAATGGAGGCTCCGTCCACTTCTGATGGAATGATATCATTACTAACAAATGGGTTATAGGTCGAATAACAATGTAAAATTTCTTAGTTAAAAGAACATTGTCAAGAAAGGAAAATAAACACACACTAAACTTAGCTTGTTCAACAGCTATTGTCAGTTAAGAAGCGTTAAAAATATTTAAACATGTAGGATAAATGAACTTCGTTTTGACAGAACATGGACTGCCCTCTCAAGGCCTGTTAGTGAACCATTTGGAACCAATGGTCGCCATGGTGAAGTTGGACGCCGTTCTAAAGATGTGGCAGCAGGCTTCTTTCCACTGAAGTTGTTGTAACGTCGATAGGCAAACTAGTGGTTGCCATGGTGACGATAAACGCCAGCCCAAAGACGTGGCAGCAGGCTTCTTTCTAAGGAAGTTGTTGCGAAAGTGGAATGGCTAAGACTGTCATGTCATACCATGTACTATTGAGCAGCAACATGTATTTATTGAAACGATTTTCAATGAGTTTCAATAAAGACATGTTGCTGCTCAATAGTACATCGTCTGACATGACAGTCTTACCCATTCCACGTTTTAATATTTCCGTTTTTTGTTTCTTTCTTTTGGGTGTCGGGGCCCCTCAACTTCGGGGGACGCGGGGCGATTCTCCGGTTGCATCCAGCCTAGTTGTGCCGTCGTATGCACCACTTGCTGCGGAAATGCATGTGGGCGGTAGCTTTAGAGCAATGTAGGGTGCAGCAGAGCTCTGTCTATCCAGGCGGCTGCACAGTGTTTGCTTTGCCGAAGGTCGCAGCTTTCCACGCGCAGGAATGCGCCGCACGTCACATGGGTAGTGACCGTAGTAGCTGCGCCGGCTACCAGATGGTGCTGCCGTAGGCACGCCAGCTGCAGACCTGCCCCTCTGCGCTTCATCAGGCGTTACTCGTTAGCCGCTTTACGTGCTGGGTAGGATGAAAGGTGCTAGAGAACTCCTATGAGAAGCGAACAAATGACTTTTAACAACTGAGTTACTCAGTGATAGACGTCAAGCAAAATACTGCTATGAATACGTTATCACTTTTCCAAGTTGAATCGCTTCCCATGCCCGGGTTCCCGGGTTCGATTCCCGGCGGGGTCAGGGATTTTCTCTACCTCGTGATGACTGGGTGTTGTGTGCTGTCCTTAGGTTAGTTAGGTTTAAGTAGTTCTAAGTTCTAGGGGACTGATGACCACAACAGTTAAGTCCCATAGTGCTCAGAGCCATTTGAACCATTTTTTTCCAAGTTGAAACTTGTCAGACTGCAGATGCTACCGCTAATGCTGTAATTTGATGCTATGGAGTTTTTCATCTTGTTTGTTCACATTATTTCGGAGTTACTCTCAATCAAGGAAGATTAGCCACCACTATGCCCAAAATAAATCCTGTACAAGAATCGAGTGACATTCCCCGAAAAATTTTGACAAACGCATTTTGCTAGAGGTTCCAAAGAATGAAGAATTGGACATTTTGAGCCTGAACTAACTGTGACTTCATATAATAGTGATACGCAAAAGAAGAAATCGTTAACTGTAATCACTAAAAATTTAAAATATTAATTTTGTAAAAAGCATTTCCAAGACTTAATATTTTCTCTTCGGATGTATGTCTTCTACAACTGAATTGACGTTTGTCTTAACGGTTTTATTGTGGTGTTTTTAGAGAAAACACTGAAGTTACGAAACATTAAGAGCAACGATTAGTGTTGATACACTAAAATTTCAGCCGAAATTAAGCACATGTAAACACAGTAACATCTCTAGAGTGTCCCCTGTCATAATATTACACAGACAGCGCTCAGCCGATTTAGGAGACATGTAGTGACTGAAGATCAGAAAGCAGCTTTCAAAACTTGTTATATATTAAACTGTGAGTGAATGTGGTGAACAGTTCTTTGTTTGTATATCATTATCTGTACAAAGTCACTGTCAGCTTATGTTCGAAAATTCCCTCTACTACTTGCATAGTTCATTAATATAGATTTTTCAGGGAATATCTCTCAACTCTTAGGCACGATTTATACTTCGCGTACTGGATGGCTACCTCCTTAAACGTGAACAAATCAGAAATAACTCGTACATACAAAAGGGTCTCATTGCATCAAATTCTGGAATCTGTGACACTGTGAGATACCTGGGAGTAACACTACAAAAAGTGCAACAGACATCTGAAATCAACAGCAAGAAACACAAATGGAAGACTTACTGTCTGTTACGATACCTGTAGAGAAATGCTGCGTGTTGAAAACTGCGACCTATTCAGGATACTGCCCCACCGTCTGGGATGTTCGTCATATCGACCAAATGGAAGATGTCTAAACAATATTGCAAGGAATGTAAGGAGCGTTTTAGCACAGGCGGCAATGTCTGTGTGATACTCAGGCAACCTAAATGTTAATCGTTTGTAGTAAGGCGACATCTGCAAATTTAGAGAACTAGTAAAGACATAAACTGCGGTAAAATTTTGCTGCCACCATCGCATGCCTTACACATGGCTCATGAGAATAACATGACAGTGCAATTGAGGCTCGTAGGGACGTGCACAGAAGAAATTCGTCACACACTCCAGGTCAAGCTTTCCTCCAATCGAAAGTTTGTTTCAATAGCATTTTACTTAAGTGACATAAAAAGTTATAGAACCAACTGAGGACTGAATCCTGGACTTTTATATTAGCAGTCTGGCACCCACTGAGGCACACCTAAGTAACTGGGATATGAAAAGAAGTGGTTAATGCTGATGCAAAACTCCCTGCATAATGCAATGCAATGTGGTTTGTAATATACGAAATGCAGTACACTAATGTAGATTGCCATAGCTTTTTTGTTGACTCTAACAGAGGTTACCCATTGTTAAGGCACTGGTTTGGTCTGTGGAAGTTGCAGGATTCGAAACCACATTCGACCATCCCGATTTAAGTTTGAGATCTCGAGCCATTTCGTTCCAGTTGAGCTGTTACTCGGTTTTTATTGAACTCTCGAAGCAATGCTAAACTCGTTCTTCTTAGCCTTTTAACGATCTCCATTTCGACATGTCTTTAGACTCTAGCTTATCTTCCTCGTTTTTTCAATGAAGAAAACTGCTCTCTTGAGTCTTTTATTTGCTCTTGTGGGACAAAACTAAGTTGTTCAAATGTGTGTGAAATCTTATGGGACTTAACTGCTAAGGTCATCAGTCCCTAAGCTTACACACTACTTAACCTAAATTATCCTAAGGACAAACACACACATCCATGCCCGAGGGAGGACTCGAACCTCCGCCGGGACCAGCCACACAGTTCATGATTGCCAAAACTAAGTGTCAGGTTGCCAGTTTAGGTGAACAGAACTGCTGATGCGCCGATAGCAGCTGGTCTATTTTCGAAAAATCAACAGTTTCCAGTGCTGATTGAGTGTAATGCTGCCTCATCTACGGATGCTTCTCAGTTCCAAGCGCAATGGCCTTAGCAGTAATGGTGTGTATCTACCTTTGTTAAACCCTGTCAGTGTAGCGTGTGTACAAAGGTCGATTTATAGGTCTCATAAATTTCTGCGGAGTAGCGTGGAATTTTCTGATTCTGCATGATTGCTGGTGAGCGTCATTATCGTAACAATTTTGTAAAGGTATGAAACTGGTTAAACATGCAGGTTTATCCTGAAAGCTACTGCAAGCAATCCGTTTACACCGTTCCGTAGTACTAGATAAAGATGAGTATGGTGTAGTGCTAGATAAAGACGAGTATCGTGCAGTTATGTTGTGATCTTCAGTTCGAAGACTAGATGCAGTTCTTCAAGCTAGTCTATCCGGTGCAGCCTTTTTTTCTTTGTGTAACTACTGCAACCCACATCCTTTACAACCTGCTTACTGTATTCAAGTCTTTGTCTTCCTGTACAATTCCCCCCCCCCCCTTTCGATTACCAAACTGACGATTCCATGAGGCTTCAAGGTGTGTCCTAATAAGCGACCCCTTCCTTTAGACAAGTTGTGCCAGAAACTACTTTTTTCTCAATTCGAATCAGTGTCTCCTCATTAGTTACTGGAGCTACCTAACTTTCAAAGCTCTTCTGTAGCACCACATTTCAAAAGCATCTATTCTCTTCTTGCATGAGCTGTTTATCGTACGTGCTCCAATTTTGTACAATCCTGCACACCAGACAACTTCAGAAAAAAAAATTCGTAACACTTAAACCTATGTTTCATGCTAACAAATTCCTGTTTTACAGAAATGCTCATCTTTCTCATCAGTTATTTTACTGCCCATATAGCAAAACTCATCAACTAATTTCAGTACCTCATTTCCTAATCTACTTCTATCATCTTCGCCTGATGTAATTCGACTACATTGCTTTACCCTTGTTTTACTTTTATTGGTATTCAGACTTTAGCCTGTTTTCAAGTCACTATCCATTCCGTTCGACTGTTGTTCCAAATTCTTTGCCGTCTCTGACACAATTACTGCGTCATTCATTTTCGATATTGACGGAAGACGAATTGAGTTGAGGAGGAGTTGATGGGGCTTTTGCTCCGGCACTCAACACTGTTTATTACTGGTCAATAGGCTTGAAACTTGGTCATACGAGAATCGCACAGTGGCCGTAGCGAAAACTAACCATTGAGACATCGTCTATAAAAAGAATTAGTAAAATCAATAGTATCGTGATAAATACCAACTCATTCATATCTGTGGAATTGTTCAGGTGGTAGGTATGTCAGTCAACAGGTGCGTAATACCCTGAATGACGTTTAGTGTGCGATGGGTGCAACGCATGTTGGCTCCAGATCAGTATACTCATTTCAAAGCTGTTCCCTAAAAATGTTAAGACTAAAACCAGAGTTATGCTGGGACTGTAAGCTTATCCTTAAAAATTTACCTTTACTAGTACATTAGGACTGACGGGTCTTGTCGCTAGACGTTATTTTCGGTATACGTATAACAAGAAGCTGTCGAAAAGATAATTTAAGACACAGCACGTGTCTTCAGCCGCAAGTGATACACAAAGCAAAATGAAGACTTACTTCGTATTAATACGATTTGGAGACATGCTTTGTCATGTTGATCAGGAATATGACAATTGAGGTACATAACATCTGTTTTATATGTCTTGAAAATGGCCTCTAATCCGGAAACTAATCCTAATGAACCAGGTAATTTTTGGCCATAACTTTCAAACCCATGGAAACAATTTTCGTAACCTTTCACGAGTTCGCAGCGACTGTGGAATCCAACGTAAGAAATATGTTTGTAGAAGTTGAAGCATAATCTGGACTTCTGCGGTCGTTATATGGCGGTTGTCAATACAGGATACCATCGTGACAACCTGGAGACAAAACTGCAATCAAAATAGTGAATAGATGAACTTTTTTTTTGAGGTTGCCGGTCTGTGTCTAACCAACATTACTAATATGAAAAGTATCTTTGAAATAATCCAACAGCAAAGATGTAAGCACTGACGGAAATAAATTATCATATTAAAACATTTTACTGACTTTATTGTCATTATAGTATTAAAATCCTAGGTATCTGTGGCATGTTGAAACATGGGATAATGGAGGGGGTGGGCAGTAACCGTAGATGTGGATAATGTACTGCACGAAAGTAGCCTTCTGAACAAAAGCTACGAAGGTGGTTTGTAAGTCTGGTAAAAAAGAAGGAAAAAAAGTTTGGTTTCGTTAACAACTCACCTTACCTCCCGATATAGTCTCCTTTGAGATATACGTAACAGGATGAATGAGGAACAAATTCAAAGCCCAGTTCGTGCACTCTCTCCATTGCTAGCGCTGATGTGTGTGATGGTGCATTGTCCTGGTGAAAGTGCACTTTTTTGCGTGCCAGTCTTGGTCTTTCTTTCAGGCAATGCAAGTTTTCAAACGATAAAGCATAATAGGGTACAGCTATGATTCTGTCTTTTTCCAAGTAATCAATGAAGATTATTCCTTGGGAACACAAAAAAAAAAAATAGTGTCCATAATCTTACCAGCTGACAAAATGGTCTTTTGGTTCTTCGGTGACCTTTCACCAGGTTTTGTCCAGTGTTTTGGTTGCCGTTTTGACTCGGGTGAGTAATGATGGATCCAAGTTTCATCAACAGTCACAAGTCGGCGCAAAACATTTTGCGCATTGCGAAAATATTGCCAGACATTGTGTTGAAATGTTGTGCCGGATGCGCTTTTGGCCAACTGTGAGCGATCACGGCAACCGCATCCTCATCGCCAATTCTCCGTGCAGGATATTGTGCACACGAGCAGTTGAACGCCTACAGACTCAGCAAACTTAACGAATTTTTATTCTGCAGATGACCGGAGCGCGCTAGCCTTCGGCATTTGTCCGACCACGTTTCAGTTAATTAATCCTAAAGTAAATCGTCTTCAGTGATGGTGCGGATTCCTCGTGAAATTCTTCCAGTTCTGTTTTGATTGTTGCGGCGGTCCAAACCTTCAAATGAAAATGTTTAATAACGAAACTCGGTTTTCTCCATACTCAATCGCACTCGACACACTGACCAGTCCAGGCTGCTTTCAGCAATGAATTGTACGCTGTACGTTGTTGAAATTCTTCGCAGGATCCTTCGAATAATGAAGCTTACCAACCATGTAGGCGCAACAAATATGTACCATTCTTTCATAGAAATTTACCAGAGTTATCAAACGACCCGCGTAGAAAAAACTGGAGCGGATTTAGCTATCACTCTCTGACCAACAGACGGCAAATGTGAAATAGATTTTGACAACTATCTAGTCACGAATCAACTGTGCTCACCAACAGAATGGAAGTCAGAATCTGCGCCTGTATTAGATTTGTATTACGCATCACTCGTGGCAATTTTGCGTAGTTCGAAACGAAATACTCTTTTTGTTGAACTTGAACTATAAATAGTATTTACTTAAGTTTTTTAGAAAACATGTCACTACTCGTACGAAATCATTAACAAAATCTGTTACTAATAGTCAGTTTTGACTGGAGCATTGTGTTAGCTGATATTGTAGAAATGTTGTGCAGTTAGGATCTAGCTTACGTCGCGTTCAGTTTCGTTTCTTTTAATCTCATCACTGCATTTTCCATTGATTTTTTGTCATCGTATACTTCACACTATTAGAACTGGCTTCATTAAGCATACCAATACCGCACTTTAAAGAATGCATTTAGTTTCAGGTCAACCGTTGGAGATCACTGCCTAGTAATCAAAGTCGGCACGCTCACCAACCAACCTCGGAATTTATAAAACACTCCTTTTATTGAAATGGAAAATTTGTACTAAATCGATGGAGCACATTTACCCGCGTTGAAAAATTTTACTATGAAAATGATTTAAAATTTCATTAAAGGAAAATTTTAGCAGTCAAGTGTTCCATCTTTGAATGTAATAAAAGCCTTACAGACACAAGGCGTTTCCGTAGTGTAGTGGTTATCACGTGCGCCTCACACGCGCAAGGTCCCCGGTTCGATCCCGGGCGGAAACAAATATTTTTAACTTCACTAACGGTTCTCGGTGAATGCTCCTAATGGTTTTCAGTGAATGCTTGTACTCTCGAAAATGACAGCTCTGTTTCATAGGTGCTGAAACACCTATTGAGATTGTAAATCCATGTCAGTATACACACTTTTTATATCACAGTGCAGAGACAAGAACGAACATGGTGATTAGTTTCCACATGCAATCGTTTGTGTAGAAAAATGAAAGCATGAACCGTCTCCAGTGACAGACAGTTATCTGTTGCTGCCCAGTTCAGTAAGCTAAAAACGAGTGATGGAAGTATTTGAGTGGGACCTCATCCTTAGCGGTTTTCTCTTCTGTATAATGCGTCGCAAAAGTTTTCTTGGTGATGTCTTCATATACTGTTACAGTATATGTACTATACATTTTTGGACTCTTCAAGTGATGCGAAAATATGAAAGCATGTGGAGTAGATGTCATGCTTATAACAATATCCTTAGCATTTACTTGGAGATATACTACACCTTGTGACGAACTGTCAAAGGCAAATTACACAATGCAACACGACTGGAAGTATTGTAACTGATGCTATAGGACGCTTCAAGAACGTGTCTTTAACTAAACGTAAATCGAGACTTAATTACGTGGACTACAGCTATGGCTGCAATGGTTAATTTCATTAGTTTACACGTAGTCTTGATGTATTACAAGGGGCGTTCAAAAAGAAGTGAGCCGGAGGCATAATTACAGAAACTAGTACCTGTATGTTGGAAGTATTGACCCTGGCTGTTGAGACACTCGTCCCACTGTGACACAAGGCGGTGAATGGCTGTCTCATTAAATTCCCGGGGCTGCGATGTTAACCAGTTCCGCACGTACAGCTGGACCTCGTCGTTCGAGGTGAATCGTTTGACCCTTAGAGCCTTTTTAAGGAGACCAAAAATGGCGTAATCACAGGGAGAGTGGTCCTGACTGTATGGAGCAGAATGACCCCATGGGTGATGTTGCCTGGTCGTTTCGATTTGATCGCTTGGCGATGGGCGGTCAAGTTTTACGAGTAACCCTGGGCATTCACTGCTGTCCCTTGCTGCAGGAAGTGAATCAAAAGGGAACCATCTTGGTCGAAGAAGAACGTCAGCATAGGGGCAAGCGGTTCACCTAGGATGAAGCTGTACGTGCGGAACTGGTTAACATTGCACCCCCGGGAATTTTATGAGACAGCCATTCAACGCCTTGTGTCACAGTGAGACAAGTATTTCAACAGCCGGGGTCAGTACTTCTAACGTACTGGTACTGGTTTCTGTAATTACACCTCCGGCTCGTTTCTTTTTGAACGTCCCTTATATGTCATGATGGTCATCGAATGTTTTCATGAAGACGGCCTGTATTAAAAGTGTGGGAAGTAAATACGGGAGTTGGATTCTTTAAATATGGAGGAAAATATGTAGGATATCTGAGAGTTTCATAGACAGGTGAAGGTGATATTGGTGTTACGTGAGGAATTACTTCACAGAAGATGCGGATGTTACATATTGGGAAAGTACCCTGGTCAAGGTTTTGAAAATGCAGAGAAATACCGACATGGAGTGAAAACGACGGATCTGTTAAATTGGGAGTTACGGATATAAGCCTATTATTTGGTCTGACAATATGGTCATGCAGAGGATGAGATTAAAGGGCCTTTGTGGAAATTTTTGGAAGGAGTAATGTAAAGTTGGGGAAATGGGCCGATGTGGACGAAATAGAATATCAGGATTCTGGATCAGGAGGAAATTATAGAAGAAGATAGATTTTATGGAGTTCACTGCTTGAGTATATGTTTTGTAAGTGGTAGAGTAATACAACACCAAGTTCGAAATAGTAGTTTTCAATTATAGACACGTCCTATGGGGTGTCTAGCACCCCATTTCACCTTTATGAAAGCATCAATGGGTCGTGGTAGAGAACGGACTTCAGGAGACGTAGGAAGTGTTGGGGAGTAAAACATCTGTGTGGATAAGAAAAATGATATTGTACCGTATCCGTAAGCTACTTATCCGCGGCTATAAGCCTTTTTTCCTCATCCGAGAATATTTAAAATATTGTAAACCACTATAACCAGTTAGTTAAGCTCCGAGGGCAGACCAAAACTTTCGACATCTGAAGAGGGACCCTGTAATGCACATTCCATTGACTAAGAACATTGGACTGATCATGATCATATTTTAATACAATATATTCTGTCATGTTCTTGATGTTTTTCTTAAGTTATGACTTTCTGTTATAATTACGAAGGTGAATTTTCTCCAGAATACTTCCTCAACATTAGGAACTTCAGTGAAATCATGTTACAAGTCATCGCATCTTGAACTGTGTTGAATTTAGCCATATAGTTGGTTATTCAGATATACGTTAATTCACTATCATATTAAATCATGTTAAGGTGCTATGCTTCTCACTCTACTATGCGCTGCATTCTGTACTGATAAATAAATTTAAGAGGCACACTGATAGTATCACTCATTTCATATAGAAAATTGCGAGGTATGTGATACATATGCAAGAGTAAGACCGTGATGTGAAGATTTCAGTGGAGAGAGTGTACCAATGCGGCATTCATGTTACTTTGCAGTAGTTTTGGTAACTGCGTAAATGAGCTCTGTCACTGAAGACGAAACAAGAATGACTCGGACGCAATGGCAGCTGGCAGGATGTCCGTGTAACTGCGCAGAAAATCAGGAATATCTCCATGTCGCTAGTAGCCATCTGTAGCCCATGCAGATGTTAACAAAGCATCTACAGTCTCCAGCTCGCTACGTATTCAAGCCAAGACAGGGGCATTCCGTCCCGAATGGCTAATAATAGTGACTTAAACAACAGTATTAATTACTATCGATCGACTATGACCTTTAACTTTTAACCACAAAGTAATGTCGATTGTGGATATCCGGAGATTGCAAATGTAACGTCTGTTGGGTAGTCAGTCTGATATCCATGGCAACTCTGTTGAAGCCCACAGTTTCTGGATATTGGTGGCAACTGCGTCCAAGGCACCATCACACGAAATGCCTACAATATTCGTTACTCGAATGGCCTTTGCAAGCAAAGATTCTCTAAAAGTTTATCTTCAGAGCAATCTCTGAGTTATAGAAGTTGCGTTCTGATCCTACCGAATCTGGAGAAACATACTTGACCAGAACAAATAGGGATTTAAGCAAGCTAATGTCTGAACTTTCATCCAGTAACACTGAAAAGGGCGTAGCTTTGATATGTTCTACAATTTCATCTGTTTCACTTTGGCATCAATTTCTTTTATGGTGTTGTACATCATTTGAATGTTCTGAGAAGTCTTAGAATCAGAAAATACATCTTTCACCAAAGGGAATTGGGGTAAACAACCTGGAATGTAACATTATGTTCTGCAAAAAAAAGCTGCCAGTAAATCTCAGCTTCTTTGACTCCTCTGTTACGTGCAATTTCACTTATTTCTGTTCTGGACAAGCATCCACTTATGGACGGAGTGCCCATGAAAGTTTTGACTAACTTGATACGTTTCTGACTTTGAGCGTGCTTGTGTAGCTCACTTTTTCCACAAAGCATATCCACGTTTCATACAGAACATGTACATTCGAATTCATTGCCTGGAATTTGTCCGTTAAAAGTAAGTTCTCTTAGCCACTGGTCTTAAAATTTCTACTTTCTCCGAACTTTCTCACTGTCTTCTTCTGACATTAATTTACCACGAACTCTTCTTTTCTTTTTAGGAGTTCTTCGTATGTCACTCATTTTACACATTTATCATGTGTAATTTTGAAATGTTAATATATCCAGATTTTACTGTTTAGGTACACTTTCACTGAGACAGAAAACTCAGCTGCATGGGAAACTGACGCACTAAGGCTGCTCTTTCGCATGGTAGCTGCTACAAACAGGGGAATCCGTGGAAGTGTGCTGAATAGTAACAACGGGTATCGGGTTCTATAAACGGGGGAATCCCTGGCAATGATCTCGTCGGATGCAGCAGATATCAGATTGTATAAACGGGGAAATCCCTGACAGTGAGCTCGCTGGTAGCGGGGGATATCGGGTTCTATAAATGGGGAAATCTCTGGCAGTGAACTCACTGGTAGCTGATTCGAGAACCATAGCATTTGTTTTTAATATGGATACACATTTGAATATTTTTTCTTAGTTTACTTATTTGGCTAATCATTTCAAAATTTCCACATTTTCTGAAATTATTACTTCTTTATCCCTTTTTCCCAGAAGACCAAATTTCTGCTTATTTTGTTTGTGGGAAATTTCCCTCGATCTGACATATCTGTCACTGAGGTAATGGACAGCTCCGGGACAGCGCAGACTTCATCTACCGTGTTCTTGGCCATGCTCCACGCAGTAGCAGCATTGCTGGAGCCTCGTTTTTTAAACTGCATTTATATTAAACTTATTGGCGGCACTAGGTTTTGCTAGGTACACTTTGTCTTGAATTGGGATGAGGAATCGCATACGGATGGCCAAGTGCGGCAGTTTTTCTTCACTGTACATACCCAATCAAACTGCAGTCTTGTTATCTGGCAGGCGTTACATATGTGTTCTTCATATGATGTATTTAGAGAGCGATTGAATGGTGCACTGACTTTCTGCGAGATGCTGGAGGCGTACAAACGGATCCACTCGATCAGATAGAAGGTTTCTGCATAGTTCGCCAGTGAGAGACAGTGGCGGACGTACAGGGGGTCTCACTTTATCCTGTGCAAATTCCTATGTCCTGTTGGGCAGTAGGGTGCATTTCCTCATGTAGTTCTGGAAGTACTCGTACACTTACACCGCGACTGATCATTCCGGTGACAATTTTTCCAGCGTCGAACGGCTGTGTTGCTGCGCACATGCTGAACTCAGGTCAGCTCTCTCACGCAGGGCGGTTCTGCTGTAGGTGGCTATAGCGTGCTTTCTAATGGGGCAGTGTTTACTGCTACGCAGGCCGTCCAACTGCCGCAAGTATCAGCTTCTGGCGGAGCGGGGTTTGTGGTGGTGATACATTTTACTGCCTACCGCGCGGCGCAGGGGCGATAGCAGCGAAAATTGATACAGAGGTTGAAGTATGCGGTAACGGATGTAAATGCGTCCCATGGACGCGCTGTTTCCGGGATAACTGCGAATGTGTGGTTAAAAGCTGCTACCGATTTCAGTATGGAGCCCGAGTTTGTAGTGATGGTTTCGAAATGTAACCTTTTCCCACTGTGTCCCCATCTAATTGCGCTCCCATCCTCAGTCATCTATCAATCCTACAAGAACTAAGGTACAAAATGGTTCAAATGGCTCTGAGCACTATGGGACTTAACATCTATGGTCATCAGCCCCCTAGAAGTTAGAACTACTTAAACCTAACTAACCTAAGGACATCACACAACACCCAGCCATCACGAGGCAGAGAAAATCCCTGACCCCGCCGGGAATCGAACCCGGGAACCCGGGCGCGGGTAGCGAGAACGCTACCGCACGACCACGAGCTGCGGGCAACTAAGGTACACCTATCCCTACCCACAGTAGTGCCCTACTTCCCTCACCACCTTTTCTCTCTTTGTAATCCGGTCCAGTGTTCTTTCAGTTATGCTTATCTGAACTCCAGAACCTTACCTAGACACGAACCCTTCCACATTACGTACACCTCCACCGCTCATTCGACCCGTTACATTACATTGAGGTGACTAAACTAGTGGGATACCAGATAGTAGCCGGCTGGAGTGGCCGAACGGTTCTAGGCGCTACAGTCTGGAACCGCGCGACCGCTACGGTCGCAGGTTCGAATCCTGCCTCGGGCGTGGATGTGTGTGATGTCCTTAGGTTAGTTAGGTTTAAGTAGTTCTAAGTTCTAGGGGACTTATGACCTCAGCAGTTGAGTCCCATAGTGGTCAGTGCATTTTTTTGAACCAGATAGTAGGGTGTCGGATCTCCTGTCTCCAGACGTAGTGACGGAGTCTTCTGTCTCTATAGCCGCCCACAACTGCGAAAGTGTTACCAGTGCATCAATCGTGTCCCATAAATGTCTGGTGGGATTCATGTCGGGTGCTCGAATTGTTCAGAATGTGCTTCAAACCAAACGCGAACAGTTGTGGCCCAGTGTCAGGGCGCATTGTCATCTATAAAAATTCCATCGTTATTTGGAAAAGTGAAGTCCATGAACGGCACAAAATGATCTCCAAGTAGCTGAACATCACCATTGCCAGTCAACGATCGTTTCATTTGGACCAGAGAACCCAGTCCAGTCCGTATAAACACAGCGTACACCATTATGGAACAACCACCAGCTTGCACAGTGCCTTGTTGACAACGTGATTACATAGCTTCATGGGGACTGCGCCACACTCGAACACTACCATCAGCTCCTACCAACTAAAATCCAGACTCATGTGACCAGGTCACCGCCTTCCAGTCGTCTAGGGTCCCACAGATATGGTCACGAGCCCAGGAGAGGCGCTGCAGGCGACGTCGTGGTGTTAGCAAAGGCACTCGCGTCGGTCGTCCGCTGCCATAGCCCATTAAAGCCATATTTAGCCGCACTGTCCTTACGGACACGTTAATCATTCGTCCCAACATAGATTTCTGCAGTTATTTCACGAAGTTTTGCTTGTCTGTTAGCATCGACAATTCTATGGAAACGCCGACGCTCTCGGTCGTTAAGTGAAGGCGGTCGCCAATGTGTTGTTTTATGGCCGGCCGGTTCTAGGCGCTTTAATAACGGAACCGCGCGACTGCTACGGTCGCAGGTTCGAATCCTGCCTCAGGTTCAAATTGGTTCAAATGGCTCTGAGGACTATGGGACTTAACATCTGTGGTCATCAGTCCCCTAGAACTTAGAACTACTTAAACCTAACTAACCTAAGGACATTACATACATCCATGCTCGAGGCAGGATTCGAACCTGCGACCGTAGTGGTCACACGGTTCCAGACTGAAGCGCCTAGAACCGCTCGGCCACCCCGGCCGGCCCTGCCTCAGGCATGGATGTGTGTGATGTCCTTAGGTTAGTTAGGATTTACTAGTTCTAAATCTAGGGGACTGATGACCTCAGATGTTGATCCCATAGAACTCAGAGCCATATGAACCATTTTTTTATTGTTGTCTGTGGTGAGAGGTAATGCTGAAATGTGGTATTCTCGACACACACTTGACACAGTGGATCTCGGGATACTGAATTCCCTAACTACTTACGAAATGGAATGTGCCATGTGTCCATCTCCAACTACCACTTCTCGTTCATAGTCTGTTAATTCCCGTCGTAAGGCCACTGCCACGTCCGAACCCTTTTTACACGAATCGCCAATGCACTGCCCTGTACACCAAATTACCGCCATCTGTATATGTGCATATCGCTATCAAATGGTTCAGATGGCTCTGAGTACTATGGGGCTTAACTTGTGAGGTCATCAGTCCCTAGAACTTAGAACTACTTAAACATAACTAACCTAGGGACATCACACACCCATGCCCGAGGCAGGATTCGAACCTGCGACCGTAGCAGCAGCGCGGCTCCGGACTGGAGTGCCTAGAACCGCACGGCCACCGCGGCCGGCTAGAACCGCTCGGCCACAGCGGCCGCCTTTAGGTATCCATTTTTTCTTCTCAAAAATGGTTCAAATGGCTCTGAGCACTATGGGACTTAACATCTATAGTCATCAGTCCCCTAGAACTTAGAACTACTTAAAGCTAACTAACCTAAGGACAGCACACAACACCCAGCCATCACGAGGCAGAGAAAATCCCTGACCCCGCCGGGAATCGAACCCGGGAACCCGATTTTTCTTCTCAATATACTAGATGCATGTAGCACAGATTTCCTCAGTTGATAGGTCACATTTAAACATTTCACTACACATAACGTATACTGTAACAAAAAAGAAAACTTTTTTTCTTATAAGTGTGATAAAGCGTAATTGAAGTAGCAACTGAGACAAAATGGCTGTTAATTTTAACGCTACATTAATATTCCACACCCTTTACATCTCTACAAACACGTTGGCAGTAAGCCAGACCATATGGTTGGGAGCTTCTGATTTCAGGCAATATCTTATAGTTTTTTTTACTTCATTATTAATTCGATTTTGAGACTAATGTTGGGAAAAGTGTTTGCCGCTCTTACCTTCCTTCTGTCGTCCGTCGAGATTATATGTTTCATTTCATTTTATAATTATGTTTTCGTAATTCATTCTTTAATGTATTGCATTTTACAAATATAATGCCGAGCGGTTTTACGCGCTTCAGTCTGGGACCGCGCGACCATTACGGTCGCAGGTTCGAATCCTGCCTCAGGCATGGATGTGTGTGATGTCCTTAGGTTAGTTAGGTTTAAGTAGTTCTAAGTTCTAGGGGACTGATGACCTCAGATGTTAAGTCCCATAGTGCTCAGAGCCATTTGAACCAAATATAATAAATAAATAAAGAATGTCCCAATATTTACACTTTAAACCAGTTCTCTTTCTTTAATGTATTGCATTTTACAAATATGTCAAATAAAAAAAGTATATTTCGAACCCTACACTTTAACCAGTTGTCTTCATAATATTAATTCGCGAACATCGAAAATTGAAATTTCCGATTTTTAGTATTAATTATACAAGGAGTCCTGTGCAACTTATATACCGGTAATCCGAATGGCAATGCTGCGCACAAGAACATCGATTGTATATTGCTATTAAGAGACTTAAATGGAAGTAGATGTACACACGTCAGACAAGTCTTTCTCAGTCTCCCACATTACTCCCACCAACTTCTACTCCACGTACCGATCAGGTGCTACGGTAGAAATGATGCACAAAAGTAACAACGTACATGGGCATCAACAAAATATTTTTGCTTTCGGAGGAGAAAGTTGGCGATTGGAATTTCGTGATCTTGCTGCAACGAAGAACGCCTTTGTCTTCGACTCGCGTATCATATCCGGGACACAGTCTCTCCAGTTTAGTGATAATACAAAACGGGCTGCTCTACTTTGAAATTTTTTTATGTCTTCCGTCACTCCCATCTGGCAAGGATTCTATTCAACGCACAACGTTTTCTGTACAAATGTTCCAATTTAAGATGTTCGTAATTATTATCCCTACGTACTTAGCTGCATCGACAGGTTTTAGATTTGCGTGATTTATCGTGTAACCGAAATTTAACAGATTGCTTTTTGGTACACATGTGAATGACATCACGCTTTTCATTATTTAGAATTACTTGCCACTTTACGTACCATACAGTTATCTTGTCTAAGTCATTCTGCAGTTGGTTTTGATTTTCTGCAAACAATCTAAGAGGGCTGCTCAGAACTTCTGCCAAATCGTTTATGTAGATTGAGAACAGCAGATGACCTATGAAACTGCCTTGGAGAATGCCAGGTATTCCTTCTGTTCTACTCAATGACTTTCCGTCACTTCGAATTATGAGATTTCTGACAGAAAATCACGAATTCAGTCGCACATCTGAGATGGTACTCCATAGTCTCGCAATTTTATCTGAAGACGCTTGTGAGGCTTCTAGAAATACAAAAATATAAAAACAATTGGAGACAACCTGTCGATAGCACTCATTATCTCGTGAGAATGAATAGCTGGTACCATTTAATCAATAACATCTGACGGACCGCGAGACCACTACGGTCGCAGGTTCGAATCCTGCCTCGGGCATGGATGTGTGTGATGTCCTTAGGTTAGTTAGGTTTAAGTAGTTCTAAGTTCTAGGGGACTGATGACCTCAGCAGTTAAGTCCCATAGTGCTCAGAGCCAGTTGAACCATCTGACGGATTAGGTCTACGTCATATTGGATTTTATATGGAAAATTATACAATAGCATTCTAAGAATTAAAAGAGGTGTTGACAACACCAACGTAAACATAGTAACTTACTAGTAAGATTTAAATGCACATGACAGTATTGTAGGTAGTATTGCAAATTGGAACATAGTTCCATTCTGCATCAGTTCTAAGTAGGTCATTCCCTTTTTAAAAATTTTTGTCTGCAACGTTAAGTTACTTAGCTTTGTTTTTGTGTGTGCACGATATGTTTATGTGATGTTTTGCCTCTACCAAAAGATCATGTTTTCTAACGGATGAGACACGGTGTCTGGAAATACGTCAAAATATTAGCTTTTAGCGCTTCATCAGTGAAGGGTTTCTGCTGTTATTCCTGTTGGCAGAAGCTAACAAGAGGACGGTGTGGCGTAGAACCACGTCAGTGATGCGCCTGTTGGTCGCATAACAAACACGTGTTAATGAGGGTTCCTTTCACACCTATTGGACTTGGACGAGTTGCGTAACATGCCCCCAGACGACAAGTAAACCGCTACCGGTGACTACAGCTCAGACGCAGCCTTCCTCGTCATTATGATGATTTCAATTTTTTCCTACTTTTTTACGGAAAACATCGCATTTTTTGTGATCGCACCTGCATACCCATGGTAATTACCTTTCTCTGCTGGCACATGTTTAGGCATTGATATACATAATTTTTTAATAGGGATACTGTAAATGTTGACCTATGTTAGGTAGAACGAAGTTTCCTGTAGGCCTACACATAGAAGAATTTTCGTAGTGACTCACAATTCACTTACAATATACGGCGCTGCAGGATTCATGGTTCTATATCTGCATGTTCTTAATAAGAAAAAAATGGTTCAAATGGCTCTGAGAACTATGGGACTTAACATCTGTGGACATCAGTCCCCTAGAACTTAGAACTACTTAAACTTAACTAAGCCAAGGACATCACACACATCCAAGCCCGAAGCAGGATTCGAATCTGCGACCGTAGCGGTCACGCGGTTCCAGACTGAAGCGCCTAGAACCGCACGGCCACACCGGCCGGCTCTTAACACACACCCACTCACAAGATCTCGCAAATACCCCGCAAAGTGTTACGTAAAAAAAAATTTTTACAAATAATTATTGCTCCTCTAGCGGAACGGCTCTATTGGATTTGCATGTAGTGGAATACACAACGCTCATGAAATGTTGGCCAGTTATGACTTCTGTTCGCACGTAACGCAACGAAATATGATTATTTGAATGCGAGGAGCGTTCAATAAGTAATGCAAAACTTTTTGTTCTCGGCCAATTTCGGTTGAAAAAATGCGGAATTTGTTGTGCGACATTGTGGAATATTCCCGGTTCACCGTCTATAGTTTCAAAAAGTTCCGATAGAAGGTGGCGCTATACGTAGTCTTCAAAATGGCGTCTGTAAAATATATGCGTTCCAAGTGGAGAGCTGTCACAGACTTTATTTTGATGGAAAACCAGAGCATTACAGATATTCATAGACTCTTGCAGCACGTCAACTGTGACATAGCAGTGAACAAAAGCACGGTCAGTCGTTGAGTGAGGCGGCTGTCATCATCGCAAGAAATGCATTCGCAATTGCGAATGAGGAAACCATCACCTGTAGAATGGAATGATGACAATGAAAATCTGTGCCTGGCTAGGACTCGAACCAGGATTTCCCGCTTATCGCGAGCGGTCGCCTGACCATTTGGCTACCCATGTACGACTCATGTCCAGACCTTAACTTCCACATGTCGTCAACCATGCGTCTACGACCTCTACTCGTACATCCATTATGTACGAGAGTTGGAACTTTAATAGTGGCAACTACACTCATGCTCATAAATTAAGGATAATTGCAGAATGTGGTGCCACACAACATGGCACTACACAGAACTGGCGCTAATAGCATAGGCACATAGGGAAAACACACGACACAAGTATGTAAGTCCACGGTATTGGTGATAAGTTGAGAAAACCGTCCCGAAACCCACGTCCTACAAAACGCCACTGTTTCCTGCGCATGTACCCCGTCATCAATATGGGATATAATCATCGTGCACACGTACACAGGCCGCACAACGGGTTGGGTTACTCTGGATCAGGTGGTCGAGCAGCTGCTCGGGTATCGCCTCCCATTCTTGCACCAGGCCTGTCGGAGCTCCTGAAGTGTCCTAGGGGTTTGAAGACGTGCAGCAATACGTCGACTGAGAGCATCCCAGACGTGCTCGATGGGGTTTAGGTCTTGAGAACAGGCAGGCCACTCCATTCGCCTGATATCTTCTGTTTCAAGGTACTCCTCCTTGATGGCAGCTCGGTGGGGCCGTGAGTTATCATCCATAAGGAGGAAGGTGGGACCCACTGCTCCCCTGAAAAGGCGGAGCAAAATGACGTCGCGGTACGCCTGACCTGTTACAGTTCCTCTTTCAAAAACATGCAGGGGTGTACGTGCACCAATCATAATCCCACCCCTAATCATCAAATCACGACCTCCATACAGATCCCTTTCAAGGACATTAAGGGGTTGGTATCTGGTTCCTGGTTCACGCCAGATGAAAACCCGGAGAGAATCAGTGTTCAGACTATACCTGGCGTCGTCCGTGAACATAACCTGGGACCACTGTTCCAATGACCATGTACTGTGTTCTTGACATCAGGCTTTACGGGTTCTCCTGTGATCAAGGGTCGGTGGAATACACCTTGCAGGTCTCTGGGCGAATAAACCAGGTCTGGTCAGTCGTCTGTAGCCTGTGTGTCTGGAGACAACTGTTACAGTGGCTGCGGTAAGGTCCAGAGCGAGGCTGTTGTACACTGTGGACGTCCCGTTCTGTAGCGCCTGGACATGTTTCCTGTCTGCTGGAATCGTTGCCATCATCTTGAGATCACACTTTGTGGCACACGGAGGGCCTGTGCTACGACTGCTTGTTTGACCAGCCTCCAGTCGCGCTAGTATTCTACCCGTCATATCGTCATCAATATGTGTTCTTTGAGCCATTTTTAACACACAGTCACCATTAGCACGTCTGAAAACGTCTGCACACTTACTCGCTGCACCGTACTCTGACATGCACCAGCACACCTCTGCGTATGTGGACTGCTGCCAGCGCCACCGTGCGACGACCGCAGGTCAGATGCACCGTGTGGTCATACGCCGAGGTGATTTACGCCCGCAAACCACCCACCAGAGTGTTGTTTCACCATGTATCAGCATCGTCCTTAATTTATGAGCATGAATGTATTTATTTACAAAAATGGCTCTGAGCACTATGGGACTCAACTTCTGAGGTGATTAGTCCCCTAGAACTTAGAACTAGTTAAACCTAACTAACCTAAGGACATCACACACGTCCATGCCCGAGGCAGGATTCGAACCTGTGACCGTCGCGGTCTCGCGGTTCCAGACTGGAGCGCCTAGAACCGCACGGCCACGTTTGCCGGCATTTATTTACAGCTCGTACAAAACAGATACGTGTTTCACAGTTTTACTGACCTTCAAAGTAGTCACAAGCATTGTGTATAGCCCGTTGCCAGCGATATGGAAGTCGTAGGATACCCTTAGCCCTTAGCAGTGCCAGTTGTGTTGACAGTTCGAGCGGTGCGGTCTATTGCCCGACGAATTTGTAGCAGTTCTGAAGCGAATGTCGTGAAGTGTTTTCTTCAGTTTGGAAATCGAGTTGAACTTACGAGGGCTTAAATGAGGGGAGTGCAGTAGGTGGTATAGCACTTAGCAGCCCCATCAGTCAAACAAATAAGTAACAGCTTGCACTGTACGTGCTTGAGCATTTTCCTGCAAAATGATGGTGAGGTCCTGCAGAAAGTGTCATCACTTCTGTCTTTATGCTGTTCATTTTTGGAACACAACCTACGACCAGCTCAGTACCAGAAGTGATGACACTTTCTGCAGAATCTGACCATCATTTTGCGGGACAATGCTCAAGCACCTACAGTGCAAGCTGTTACTGATTTGTTTGACTGATTGGGCTGCTAAGTGCTGTACCACCTACTGGGTGCACTCGCCTGACTTAAGCCCACGTGAGTTCAAGTCGATTTCTAAACAGAAGGAAACTCTTCACGGCATTTGCTTCAGAACTGCTACAAATTCGTAGGGCAGTAGACCGCGCTGTTCGAACTGTCAACACAACTGGCACTGCTAAGAGTATCCTACGATTTCCACAGCGCTGGCAGCGGGTTATACACAATGCTGGAGACTACGTTGAAGGTCAGTAAAACTTTGAAACACGTATCTATTACGAGCTGTAAATAAATAGTTGCCACTATTAAAGTTCTAACCCCCGTATATTCCCGTACAGGTCAGTCGTACTTGAAAGTCGCTTGCTCGGCATCGGTAGATAAATACGATATTGCAGTGCTTGTGTTATTGTGATTACGATGCAAAGTGCCTTTAGACATGCATGGATGTCCAGAGAAGGCACTGCAATGTATTTATCTACCGATACAGGAAAAGCGACTTTCAAGTCCAACGTCTGACTGGTCCGGCAATATGATGGGTGTACGAGTAGAGGTCGTAGATGCATGGTTGACGACATACGGAGGTTCTGGTGTGGACTTGAGTCGTGCAAGGGTAGCCTAATGGTAAGGCGACCGCTCGCCATAAGCGGGGACCCGGGTTTGAGTCCCGGTCCGGCACAGATTTTCATTATCGTCATTCCATTCTACAGCTGATGATTGTCCTTATTCGCAATTGCGAATACGTATAATGTATTTCATAACGGCTGTAGTCGCCGCAGTGCCTGTTCTGTTGAACTTGCATATCTAAAGGAAGTTCGCATTATAATCACTATAACGCATCGTATCGTAATCACCGCAAGAAGGTCGCGCAAACCGGTCGGCTGCAAACAGCAGTGGATCCTGCAATGTTGGAATGAGCAGATCCTCTTATTATACACTACTGGCCATTAAAATATGCCACACCACAAAGATGGCGTCCCACAAACGCGAAATTTAACCGACGGGAATAAGTTGCTGTGATATGCAAATGATTAGCTTTTCAGAGCATTCACACAAGGGTGGCGCCGGTGGCGACACCTACAACGTGCTGCATGAGGAAAGTTTCCAACCCATTTCTCATACACAAACAGCAGTTGACTGGCGTTGCATGATGGAACGTTGTTGTGACGCCTCGTGTAAGGAGGAGAAATGCGTACCATCGCGTTTACGACTTTGATAAAGGTCGGAGTGTAGCCTATCGCGATTGCGGTTTATCGTATCGCGACATTGCTGCTCGCGTTGGTCGAGTTCCAATGACTGTTAGCAGAACATGGAATCGGTGGGTTCAGAAGGGTAATACCGAACGCCGTGCTGGACCCCAACGGCCTCGTATCACTAGCAGTCGAGATGACAGGCATCTTATCCGCATGGCTGTAACGGATGGTGCAGCCACGTCTCGATCCCTGAGTCAACAGATGGGGACGTTTGCAAGACAATAACCATCTGCACGAACAGTTCGACGACGTTTGCAGCAGCATTGACTATCAGCTCGGAGACCATGGCTATGGTTACCCTTGACTCTGCATCACAGACAGGAGCGCCTGTGATGGTGTACTCAACGACGAACCTGGGTGCACAAATGGCAAAACGTCATTTTTTCGGGTGAATCCAGGTTCTGATTACAGCATCATGATGGTCGCATCCGTGTTTGGCAACATCGCGGTGAACGCACTTGGGAAGCGTGTATTCGTCATCGCCATACTGGAGTATCACCCGGCGTGATGGTATAGGGTGCCATGGGTTACACGTCTCGGTCACCTCTTGTTCGCATTGACGGCACTTTGAACAGTGGACTTCACATTTCAGATGTGTTACGACCCGTGGCTCTATCCTTCATTCGATCCCTGCTATCCCTACATTTCAGCAGGATAATGCACGACCGCATGTTGCAGGTCCTGTACGGGCCTTTCTGGATACAGAAAATGTTCGACTGCTGCCCTGGCCAGCACATTCTCCAGATCTCTCACCAATTGCAAAAGTCTGGTCAATGGTGGCCGAGCAACTGGCTCGTCACAATACGCCAGTCACTACACTTGATGAACTGTGGTATCGTGTTGAAACTGCATGGGCAGCTGTACCTGTACACGCTATCCAAGGTCTGTTTGACTCAATGCCCAGGCGTATCAAGGCCGTTATTACGGCCAGAGGTGGTTGTTCTGGGTACTGATTTCTCAGGATCTACGCACCCAAATTGCGTGAAAATGTAGTACATGTCAGTTCTATTATAATGTATTTGTCTAATGAATACCCGTTTATCATCTGCATTTCTTCTTGGTGTAGCAATTTTAATGGCCAGTAGTGTAATTAACATATATCCTGTCCAAGATCTTTAAAAAATTGAAACATTTTTAAAACATATAAGTCAGAGAAACACAAAACATACAAAAACATGTAAAATTATGACGCCACAGTGTGGGCCAGAATTCCAAAATCGCGGGCAAAGTTGAAAAACTTTCTTCTTCGAAAATTTGAGCCAGTACGTTGGCTACGGTAATATTGGGACTGTTATTACCCATAGAGACAGTTCACCATTTAATCTGGTTGTTATATTTCAGATCAGGCTCACTGCTGAGTGAATTTCTGTTATTTGTATCCGGCCGTTGTAGCCGAGCGGTTCTAGGCGCTTCAGTCCAGAACCGCGCTGCTGCTACGCTCGCAAGTTCGAATCCTGCCTCGGGCATGGATGTGTGTGATGTCCTTAGGTTAGTTAGGTTTAAGTAGTTTTAAGTTCTGGGGGACTGATGACCTCAGATTTTAAGTCCCAACTGCTCAGAGCCATTTGATCCATTTTTTTGTTGAAATTTCCTGGCAGATTAAAACTGTGTGCCGGACCGAGACTCGAACTGGGTTGGTAGAGCACTTGCCCGCGAAAGGCAAAGGTCCCGAGTTCGAGTCACGGTCCGGCACACAGTTTTAATCTGCCAGGAAGTTTCATACCAGCGCACACTCCGCTGCAGAGTGAAAATCTCATTCTGCATATTTTTGTTGTTTGTAGTTTGATTATGGAATTTTCAAATGGGAGCTACAGATCTTGATAAAAATCTATAGTTGCTTTATGATGCACAGTGAAAACGTTTAACACGAAACTGAGGGGACCGAATACTTTTCTGTGTTAAACGATTCTTGCGGAAGTAAAAATAATACTACATTTACGATCTCCTCAAATTTCATTACAGTACACTAATTCGGGTTCCCGGAAAAAAATTTCTTGGAAGCACATACTGTACACTGAAATTCTCTATAAAATTTGCTTTTGTTTTCTGTTTAAAAGATTCGAAAGTATTAGCTGCTTCCTGAGGAAGATTTCCAAAGTATGGAATTATGACCCTCTCAGAATTCCGCGCGCCATTCTCCTTCACATTCGTGCGCTTATTCTTGTATACTGATTTATTTACTGTTCTCCTGGCAATCGTTAGATCTGGATAACATTTTGTGTCTCTGGCTAACTTTTTTATGATGTTTAGCTCAGCCTTAATACTGACCCTACGACTAATCTTAGAAAATAGATTGCCGGCCAGATTGGCCGAGCGGTTCTAGGCGCTACAGTCTGGAACCGCGCGACCGCTACGGTTGCAGGTTCGAATCCTGCCTCGAGCATGGATGTGTGTGATGTCCTTAGGTATGTTAGGTTTAAGTAGTTTTAAGTTCTAGGGGACTGATGACCTCAGATATTAAGTCCCATAGTGCTCAGAGCCATTTGAACCATTTTTTTTTGAAAATAGGTTACGTTTCTATCATTTGCAGACTTAGGGAAAGCTTTTGACAATGTTGACTGGAATACTCTCTTTCAAATTCTGAAGGTGGCAGGGGTAAAATACAGGGAGCGAAAAGCTATTTACAATTTGTACAGCAACCAGATGGCAGTTACAAGAGTCGAGGGGCATGAAAGGGAAGCAGTGTTTGGGAAGGGAGTGAGACAGGGTTGTAGCCTATCCCCGATGTTTCTGAATCTGTATATTGAGCAAGCAGTAAAGGAAACAAAAGAAAAATTCGGAGTGGGAATTAAAATCCATGGAGAAGAAATAAAAACTTTGAGCTGTGCCGGTGACATTGTAATTCTGCCAGAGACAGCAAAGGACGTGGAAGAGCAGTTAAACGGAATGGACAGTGTCTTGAAAGGAAGATATAAGATGAATATCAACAAAAGCAAAACGAAGATAATGGAATGCAGTCGAATTAAATCGGGTGATGCTGATGGTATTAGATTAGGAAATGAGACGCTTAAAGTAGTAAATGAGTTTTGCTATTTGGGGAGCAAAATAACTGATGATGGTCGAAGTAGAGAGGATATAAAATGTAGACTGGCAATGGCAGGGAAAGCGTTTCTGAAGAAGAGAAATTTGTTAGCATCGAGTGTAGATTTAAGTGTCAGGAAGTCGTTTCTGAAAGTATTTGCATGGACTGTGGCCATGTATGGAAATGAAACGTGGACGATAAATAGTTTGGACAAGAACAGAATAGAAGCTTTCAAAATGCGGTATTACAGAAGAATGCTGAAGATAAGGTGGGTAGATCACATAACTAATGAGGAGGCATTGAACAGAACTAGGGAGAAGAGGAATTTGTGGCACAACTTGACTAGAAGAAGGGAATCTGTTGGTAGGACATGTTCTGAGGCATCAAGGGATCACCAATTTAGTATTGGAGGGCAGCGTGGAGGGGAAAAATCGTAGAGGAAGACCAAGACATGAATACACTAAGCAGATTCAGAAGGATGTAGGTTGCAGTAGGTACTGGAAGATACAGAAACTTGCACAGGGTAGAGTAGCATGGAGAGCTGCATCAAACCAGTCTCTGGCCTGCAGACCACAACAACAACAATAGCTCCGCCTTCCTGTCTTGCTCATTCATCAGGACTTTAAAAACTCCATATGTTAGACAGCGAAAGGTAGTAGGTTTTTGGCTGTGTGGATGACAAGATTTACTGTGGATCAAAATATCTGTGTTGTTAATTTCTTACATATTTTGAAAGCATGGCGTCCATCTTTCTTCGTAATATCTAGATCGATAAACTATGTTGAATTACACTGATTTTTACAACCACGACCTCATATCTACTATCCGTAAAATAATAACAATTTTTCTCCTAGTTTTGTCCCGTACGACCTGCTGTTGGAATATGTGACATTAAAATAAGACCTGTGTAGCAACTGCTCTTGATACTTAAGACTCTTTCTTTATTAGTTGCTAGTAATGCCTGAACGCACGACTTGTGGAAAAAATTTCAGGTTTAAGGACTCAAGTAGAAAATCACAAGATGTTGGTCTAACAACTGCCTATTGCGGATTTCTTTCGAGCTAACCATAACTTTCTGTAAAATATTCGCAACCACTTCCACTTACGGTTAAGCTTAGAATTAGAGACATCACCATTTTGTTATCCACTTACGAACACTACTTTTGCAGGAATAGTAGTGAAGTTCAGGAATTGTTGATGAAAACTTTATCGGCTTAAATGAACCAGTACGGATTTAAGTTTGCACTGCATACACTCTTTCATTCACAGAAAACGACATACTTTACCTGCAGAACTCAGAGAACAACGAAAAGAAAAAATTTACAGCACTTCCAAGCAAGACCCGAGGCTGTGACAACTATAAACTGGAAAGGGAAGACGCTGAAAGTGCGAAATGTTTTGAGTTTTTGACAGACTATCCTCTGGGCCATCTTAATCACCAAATCTGAGGAGGGGGGGGGACATGGGGAGCTTCCCTTGTGAGCAGTTACAAAGAATACAGGACTGACATCACTGATACAGCCATAAATAAAAGTCCTTGTATTTCCCTTTGTCTCTTTCGTTCTACTACGGGCTCCTCTATGTTACATGGTGTGAGCCAATGTTAGTGGTCGTTGGTGGTCGGATTCCTATCCTGACGCTACCCCCCCCCCCTTCCCCTTATTTTTAGCACAATTTTCGCTGGATAACATATCATATGCGCGCGCGTGCTTGTGTGTGTGTCTGTATGTATGTGTGTGTGTGTGTGTGTGTGTGTGTGTGTGGGTGGGTGTGTCATGTGCGAGAAATCTGGGATACCTAATATTTTGCACAAATTCAGTAATATACGCCGAGAACAGTTGTGATCGTATCGTACTTCCCTGGGCCACAGTTTGGTGTTAGCAGATAAGTTCCCGCTCATAGGCGATTATGTAACAATGGTTGAGAGTTTCATTTCGTAACTGATATATTGAATAAATAGTACAATCACGCCACGGCTTGTGCTCTCACCTGATAAGAGCAGGTCCTTATCTCTCCCTCCCCTAAAGCTGTTACTGACCAACTGGCAGACTGTTGTCCCTGCTGCTTCTGTTAGGCTTAAAATTAAGAGTAGAAATGGAAAACGTTCTTAGTGCCATTTTTTTTTACAAAACGTGTTTTTCTGTGCTGTTGTATTTTCGTTACTCTGTAGCATGTCCCTGAACATGTTCCAAATGTCAAATCGTGAAGAAAATGTTTGAAATATTCATTACCAGATGGCACGTTTGAAGAGATAACATACAGGTATATGGTGTATGGGCACAGCATTTTCAGCTGTGGCGGAGATTTTGCAACTATAAAGAAACAAAGAAAGGCTAGCAAGGCTTTTGTTCCGCAAGATCTCCACAAGATTGTTGAATCAGCTAAATCTATTAACGTATTCCATGTAATTCCAATGCATACAACTGACTTCTTTGCCGGCCGCGGTGGTCAAGCGGTTCTAGGCGCTTCAGTCCGGAACTGCGCGACTGCTACGGTCGCAGGTTCGACTCCTGCCTCGGGCATCGATGTGTGTGATGTCTTTAGGTTAGTTAGGTTTAAGTTGTTCTAAGTTCTAGGGGACTGATGACCTTAGAAGTTAAGTCCCATAGTGCTCAGAGCCATTTGAACCATTTTTTTACTTCTTTGATTTTAAAGATGCTGCTGAAACGCCGTTGTCAATGCAGGCGTCTAACATTTCCGAATGCAGTTTGATCAAAGTGTTTCATACTCATCCACCTCAAACAGCTATAAAAAATTTCTTACTCTGAAACACAAGATTTGAAACATATCACTGAATAAAAATAGGAAAGATCATCTGAAAGACAAGCCATGTTTATCAGTTGCAAAATAGAGTGACTAGTTGACGATGCTGCAGTTCGTTCCTCAACGTATAGAGAGTTCTGCTGTGAACTTTGCAACATGTTATCTCAAGAATGGAGTTCTGTAAGAAACAGAAGTCAATACTGAGAGATTTTTTCTTGAATTTGACTTATTTACTCTCAAGTAAAAAATTTAAAAGATATGAGAAACGGATTTTGTTGGCTGCAGTTCTACTATTTAAACTACTACTGCTGTTTTGCTGTACTTGTATTACCACAAAAAATGTAGTGGCTCAGTATTAATGGCACTTGAAACCAAAACATTATTGGCAATGAGAGCCAGCTAGTTTCCTAGAATCGCACCTAGAAAGCTTTTAATAAATTATTTATTTTATATTTTGTCTCATTACTTTTTGCAGTGCTGAGGTGGGCAGCATAATTCTGTGGTATCAGAATATCTTCTCAATTTCTTCGACGTGAATAAGTTATGTAGAAAAAGTATACATTATTTTTGATTCCACTGCAAAATGTGAGATTTGGCGCCTTCAAATGTTCTCGGCACTATGTTCGAAAAGCTGTTTTGTTATACATCACATAGCCGCAGTATGTTTTCAGAAGAGAACAATATTCCTCGCAAGTCACAAATTAAGGAACAGAATATTTGCGACTTAACATCTCCTGAAAATATGTCCAGAACTATACAGAGTGAGTCACCTTACATTACCGCTGGATATATTTCGTCTACCACATCAAATACTGACGAATCGATTCCACAGACCGAACGTGAGGAGAGGGGCTAGTATAATTGGTTAATACAAACCACAAAAAAATGCACGGAAGAATGTTATTTAACACCAACCAACTTTTTTTTAAAAATGGAACGCCGTTAGTTTTGTTAGCACATCTGAACATATAAAAAATTACGTAATCAGTGCCATTTGTTGCATTGTAAAATGTTAATTACATCCGGAGATACTGTAACATAAAGTTGACGCTTGAGTACCATTCCTCCGCTGTTCGATCGTGTGTATCGGGGAGCACCGAATTACGTAGGGATCCAAAGGAAACTGTGATGGACCTTAGGTACAGAAGAGACTGGAACAGCACATTACGCCCACATGCTAACACCTTTTTATTGGTCTTTTTCACTGACGCACATGTACATTACCATGAGGGGTGAGGTACACGTACACACGTGGTTTCCGTTTTCAATTACGGAGTGGAATAGGGTGTGTCCCGACATGTCAGGCCAATAAATGTTCAATGTGGTGGCCATCATGTGCTGCACACAATTGCAATCTCTGGCGTAATGAATGTCGTACACGCCGCAGTACATCTGGTGTAATGTCGCCGCAGGCTGCCACAATACGTTGTTTCATATCCTCTGGGGTTGTAGGCACATCACGGTACACATTCCCTTTAACGTACCCCACAGAAAGAAGTCCAGAGGTGTAAGATCAGGAGAACGGCCTGGCCAATTTATGCCTCCTCCACGTCCTATGAAACGCCCGTCGAGCATCCTGTCAAGGGTCAGCCTAGTGTTAATTGCGGAATGTGCAGGTGCACCATCATGCTGATACCACATACGTCGACGCGTTTCCAGTGGGACATTTTCGAGCAACGTTGGCAGATCATTCTGTAGAAACGCGATGTATGTTGCAGCTGTTTGGGCTCCTGCAATGAAGTGAGGACCAATGAGGTGGTCGCCAATGATTGCGCACCATACATTTACAGCCCACGGTCGCTGTCGCTCTACCTGTCTGAGCCAGCGAGGATTGTTCACGGACCAGTAATGCACGTTCCGTAGATTCACTGCCCCGTGGTTTGTGAAACCCGCTTCATCAGTAAACAGGTAGAACTGCAACGCATTCTCTGTTAATGCCCATTGACAGAATTGCACTCGATGATTAAAGTCATCACCATGTAATTGCTGATGTAGCGACACATGAAACGGGAGAAAGCGGTGACGATGCAGTATGCGCATGGCACTACTTTGACTCAGTCCACCGCCGGCCGCGGTGTTGTAGCGGTTCTGGCGCTGCACTCCGGAACCGCAGGACTGCTACGGTCGCAGGTTCGAATCCTGCCTCGGGCATGGGTGTGTGTGATGTCCTTAGGTTAGTTAGGTTTAAGTAGTTCTAAGTTCTAGGTGACTTATGACCTAAGATGTTGAGTCCCATAATGCTCAGAGCCATTTGACTCAGTCCACCGGCTGTCGCAATGTACCGTGTACTCATGTGTGGGTTCATGGCAACAGCAGCTAACACGCCAACTGCACCCACTTCTCCTGCGACGGGCCTGTTACGGACCCGATTGCGTGCTTCGACCATACCTGTTGCATACAGTTGGCGGTAGATGTTTTGCAATGTGCGGCACGTTGGATGCCCTCTGTCCGGGTACCGTTCTGCATACACCATGGAGGCTTCAGCTGCATTTCGTCGACACTCGCCATAGATGAGTATCATCTCCGCCTTTTCAGAGTTCGAATACACCATGGTCACAGTTCCTACAACACTACACTACATGCAGACACTGCGAAAGCTAGACCAAACCACAACAGTGCACTACAGCCACACTCGTAAACACCGTCGTCATCGTAAACATGTCCCTGCAGATGCTGCTCGCCGACCGTGGCCCGTGTTTGTTAAAACACGCAACTGAACGTCGGAGGTTTCAAGCGTCAACTTTAGGTTACAATATCTCCGGATATAATTAACATTTTACAACGCAATAAACGGCACTGATTACGTATTTGTGTATATGTTCAGATGTGCTAACAAAACTAACGTGGTTTCATTTAAAAAGACGTAGGTTTGTGTTAAAAAACATACTTCCGTGCATTTTTGTATGGTTTGTATTAAACAATTACACTAGCCCCTCTCCTCACGTTCGGTCTGTGGAATCGGTTCGTCAGTATTTGATGTGGTTTACGAAATATATCCAGCAGTAACGTTAGGTGACTCACCCTATATGGTTCAAATGGGTCTGAGCACTATGGGACTTAACACCTATGGTCATCAGTCCCCTAGAACTTAGAACTACTTAAACCTAACTAACCTAAGGACATCACACAAAACCCAGTCATCACGAGGCAGAGAAAATCCCTCACCCCGCCGGGAATCGAACCCGGGAACCCGGGCGTGGGAAGCGAGAACGCTACCGTACGACCACGAGCTGCGACTAATATATATATATATATATTGGAAACGAATTGTATTAAATTGTAACTTTATCTTGATTGTGTTATTTGGGTTCTTAACGAACTGGTGTGCGTTTCATTAATCACTTTCATACTGCAAATTATTGCCCTTTTTAAATAAATTATCTGAGCCACATTTCTTAAAATCACATTCTGATTGTAGTTTAGTGTTCCTTTAAGAATAGAAATCTGTGTGGTTCATCTCTTTAAAACAGTTTGTGATTGTAATTTGCTGTCTTGTCTTAAACATGGCCACGTGTTGATTGTCTCTTAGCTGTTTTATAAATATTGTCTTTGAATAAATTGTTAATTTATTGATTTGGTAGTTTTTGTGTTTAAGGAATGACATTATAGGGGCCTTGACCTTCCATGCTAAGTGTACCCCTCATCCCGACTTCCTCAGTCACAGCCGCGAAGTGATCATTAAGGTTCGCACCATTGTGAAGCCTAATGCAGGATTGGCTCAGATGAATTTTAACATAGGGGGGTTATGTAGGGATTTTACAAAAGAGGATCAGGTAGTGATTGTGGGTGGGGCTGGTAATAGTATTGATAGGGATGGGGAGTATGACATAGATGGTGACCTGGAAAAGATAGCCACTCAGACTGGCAACACGAATGTGCATTTCGTGGAACTGTTTCAGCGTCACGATCGGCCTCATCTTAACACAGCCGTCAGGCGTAATAACATGAGACTTGGGGGTGCGCTAATGACAGAAGGCATGAGTCACATTTCAGTGGTGTCGGTGGAGTCTATCAGCAGGACGGGTTTCACTAGACATGGCCTGCACCTCAACAGGTATGGAAAGGGGAGGTTGGCAAAGCTTATAGGTGACAGCATAGGTGGGGGTGGTGGGATCACTCATGGGAAAATTCCGGTAGTTGTGGGTGTTAGAGCTGTACCTTTTTTAGATTGAAGTCAGCTGACAGGTATTCCTGCTTAAGGGAAGTCTCTCTAACAAAGAAACCACTTTCGACAAAGCTTAGGTATCCGATTAATGAGGGAATTAGTATATTTCATCAAAACATACAAGGCATTAGAGATAAAGTTAGTGAACTACTTATAGATGTTGACTCTGAAATTATTGGTATATCTGAACACTTCTTAAATAATGAGATAATTCAGAGGCTCCCTTTACCAGGATACAGGTTGGCTGGCAGCTTTTCTAGAAGCTCTTTGCGGTGTGGGGGAGTAGCCATGTATGTGAAAAACGGTATCCCATTTGAGTCAATTGATGTTTCAAAGTACTGCACTGAAAAGGTGTTTGAATGTTGTGCAGGTGTGGTTAAGTTTAGTGGAGCTAAACTTCTTACTGTTGTTATTTATAGATCCCCAGACTCCAATTTCACAACGTTTTTGCTAAAGCTAGAAGAGGTTCTTGGTTCACTTTATAGGAAATACAAAAAGTTAGTTATATGTGGTGACTTCGATATAAATTGTATAAGTGATTGTGCAAGGAAAAGGATGCTGGTAGACCACCTTAATTCATATAATCTTATGCAAACCGTATTCTTTCCAATGAGAGTGCAAGGGAACAGTAGAACAACCATAGACAATATTTTTGTTCATTCGTCATTACTAGAAGGGCATTCTGTTAGCAGAATGGTGAATGGCCTTTCAGATCATGATGCACAAATTTTAAGTCTAAAAGATTTTTGTGCTGCAACGCAGGTTAAATATAGTTACCAACGTTTTAGGAAAGCTGATCCAATTGCTGTAGAGACTTTTGTAAACCTTATCAAGGAACAAGAGTGGCAAGATGTTTATAGTGCTGATACAGTGGACGATAAATATAATGCTTTCCTCAAGACTTTTCTCGTGCTCTTTGAAAGTTGCTTTCCGTTAGAACGTTCAAAACAGGGTACTAGCACAAATAGGCAGCCTGGGTGGCTGACTAAAGGTATAAGAATATCTTGTAGAACAAAGTGGCAATTATATTAAAACGTTAGAAACAGTCACAATCTAAATGCAGTAGCCCATTACAAACAGTATTGTAAGATGCTTAAAAAAGTTATTAGGAAGGCAAAAAGTATGTGGTATGCAGATAGATTAGCTAAGTCTTTTAAAACCATATGGTCAGTCGTAAAGGAAGTGGCTGGTCTGCAGAGACAGGTCGAGGATATAGAATCAGTGCGTAGTGGGGATGTCAGTGTTACCGATAAGTCGCATATATGTACAGTATTTAATAATCACTTTCTGAATATAGCAGGTGAACTAAATAGAAACCTAGTCCCAACAGGGAATCATATAGCGCTCGTAGAAAAAAGTGTTCCGAGACTGTTACCTGAAATACTCCTCCATGGTACTGACAAGAGGGAGATTGAGTTAATAATTAAATCACTAAAGACCAAGAACTCTCATGGATATGACGGGGTATCTAGCAGAATACTGAAGTATTGTTCCATGTATGTTAGCCCAGTACTTATCCATATCTGTAACTTTTCCTTTAGGAGTGGTCGGCTTCCTGACCGATTAAAGTACTCGGTAGTGAAGCCACTTTATAAAAAGGGAGACAGGTATAATGTTGATAATTATAGATCTATTTCTATGCCATCGGTGTTTGCTAAAGTTATCGAGAGGGTTGTATATACAAGGTTACTGCAGCATTTAAATTCACATAATTTGCTGTCAAATGTACAGTTTGGTTTTAGAAATGGCTTAACAACTGAAAATGCTATAGTCTCTTTTCTCTGTGAGGTTTTGGACGTATTAAATAAAAGATTGCGAACGTTAGGTGTTTTCTTTGATTTAACGAAGGCTTTTGACTGTGTCGACCACAAAATATTACTGCAGAAGTTGGAACATTATGGAGTAAGGGGAGTAGCTTACAATTGGTTCGCCTCTTACTTTAAGAACAGAAAGCAGAAGGTAATTCTCCGCAATATTGAGAGTGGTAATGATGTTCAGTCGCAGTGGGGCACTGTTAAATGGGGCGTTCCCCAAGGATCGGTGCTGGGGCCACTGCAGTTTCTTATTTATATAAATGATATGCCTTCTAGTATTACAGGTGATTCAAAAATATTTCTGTTTGCTGATGACACCAGCTTGGTAGTGAAGAATCTTGTGTGTAATATTGAAACATTATCAAATAATGTAGTTCATGAAATAAGTTCGTGGCTTGTGGAAAATAATTTGATGCTAAATCACAGTAAGACTCAGTTTTTACAGTTTATAACTCACAATTCAACGATAACTGATATTTTAATCAGACAGAATGGGCATGTTATAAGCGAGACGGAACAGTTCAAGTTCCTAGGCGTACGGATAGATAGTAAGCTGTTTGTGCAAAGCCCATGTTAAGGATCTTGTTCAGAAACTAAATGCCGCTTTATTTACCATTAGAACAGTATCTGAAATAAGTGACATTTCAACACGAAAAGTAGTCTACTTCGCATATTTTTATACGCTTATGTCATATGGTATTATTTTTTGGGGTAATTCTTCTGATTCAAAAAGTGTATTTTTGGCTAAAAAACGGGCTGTTCGAGCTATGTGTGGTGTAAGTTCTAGAACCTCTTGTCGACCCCTATTCAATAGTCTGGGAATTCTGACATTGCCCTTACAGTATATATTTTCTTTAATGTCGTTTGCTGTTAGCAATATTAGCTTATTCCCAAGAGTTAGCAGCTTTCACTCAGTTAATACTAGGCAGAAATCAAATCTGCATGTGGAATGCACTTCCTTGACTCTTGTGCAGAAAGAAGTGCAGTATTCTGCTGCATCCATTTTCAATAAGCTACCACAAGAACTCAAAAATCTTAGCAGTAGCCCAAACGCTTTTAAGTCTAAACTGAAGAGTTTCCTCATGGCTCACTCCTTCTATTCTGTCGAGGAGCTCCTGGAAGAGATAAAAAATTAAGCAAATTCCAGTGTTACATTCTTGATTTTCTTTATTTAAACTAATGACGTGTCGCCTGAATATGTTTCTTATATTTCATTTTATCTGTTTCTACAATCGTGTTATAATTTCATGTATTGACTCGTTCCATGACCATGGAGACTTCTCCTTAATGTGGTCCCACGGAACAATAAATAAATAAATTTAAAAAAATAAATAAATAAGATGGAAGGCGAATTTCTTCGGAGTTCAACTAATTATCTACTTTTAAAGAATGCATAGAGAATCACACTGGTGTGACGTAGTGATGAGAACTGATGGAATGTGATGGCATGCAACCGATTTAGAAACAGTCTGTCTAGAGCTTATCGTGAAACGGGCTACCGTTCAAGGCGTAGATGCAGATAGTACGAGAATATGTTTTATAGGCACGGAAGAAACAAACATCGAGAGGCTGATTTGTCCATTGGTTCCAGATGGTATGAACTGCAATGTCACACATTCTTTGGGGAGACAGTTTGCTCTAAGGGAGTATGATTTTCGTAGGCAGACCAGAAACTAAGCAAAAGCAATTTTGACTAGCTATTGGCTAAAACCAATGCTCTTGCCATAGTTGCACTTCCCTTACGCCCAGTATCAGTTTCTTTCCTGCTGTGACGTAAATATTCCCTACTGCCCTTGCAACATCACGCATATACGAAAGAATTGTAGAGGACAGAGCATCTCCAATTCCTCGCAGCACATTAAATAACTTACCAGCAAACTTACCGTCCAGATTAACAGCCAGTATAATTGTATACGAATGCGTTAAGGTACTGACGTTAACTGAGCTTGATAGATCTCCCTTGGTACCTTTAATTTCCAGGGTTTCTTTCATATACGTTTCCTGTTAAAATGCCGATTGGTCGGAGTTGAAAACAAATTCCTTACTGAACGATGGGATAAGTTTGTTTATTTCACCTACAAATTTTCTGGTCCATTCCGCAGTTTGCTGTGCATCGTCAGTGTGACGGTTTATTTGAAATTGTGTTACAGTCGTGCCAAGCTTCACGTGTGAAGCGCATGCGGTCCGCGTGCGTCCAAGGCCCTGTCTGTCATACGGCTTTGCTCGGTCATTCCCGGAAATACCCGGAACAACGCGACGTTTCATTTCATTTAACATTGCGGTGAGGTATTTTGCGGTCGGGATAACTCTCTTGAGTTCGGCAGAATCGTGGTGTCGCTCTTTGTTCGTGGTATGAAGGATTTTCACAGCTCCAGTGGCTGTTTGTACATAAAGAGGCAGTCTAGTGATCTAGCGTTGCAATCCTTTAATATGAATGGGAATAAAAGAAAAGAATGTGAATTCGCAATTCACATAGGCGACGAGCTCTGCTTATTTGCTATGAAACGACATTATAGTACCATGCAGAAAGAATTTAAACTTTTAGACGACAATGAAAGAGCAAAAAATTATAATGATTGACAGGCGGCAGCCATCGTTCGGTACATCTAGACACACTTTGAGCTAAATTTGCAGGTATGCAGCATTTGAAGAAACTGTTGGCAAGAACAGCAAAACTTCTGAACTCACACCTGTTATTCCATTTTCAGCGGTAACAGTTTTCAATGGAAATGAACCATGAGTATGGAGACTTCATATGTTTTGCAAAGTGTGTTAAGTCAGGGAGCTAGCCTGGAACGATTTTTCCATTTGAATCTCGCTATAGTTGAATTTATGAAGGAAAATGGAGTGCAGAAACGAAAATTAGAGCATCCGGAATGGACTGCAGACTTCGCATTTGAAGTGGGCTTGACTGCACACAAGATAACATCTTTCTGGTTTGGTGGGGATGCATTTAAAAAAGGAAATCGCCTCATAGAAGGGACGCATTTTGACAAGGACAATCCAGTTACCTAAGATCAATGGCGTTAAAGAAAGTGCGAGGTTTCAAGAATTCATTGTGGCCTTGCTAGAATTACAACCATAGTTGTATACAGATTTTGAGTACACCGTCAGGCTTACATCTGTTTTCGAGACCGTTTGCCGTTTCAGTTGAAAGTGTCCCTGTGCATGATCTGATGTAACTGACTGACCAGCAAAAAACTCTCTAGCATGTCTACATTGCTTCTCTCATGTAGATTTTCCAAGTCTCCATAGTGAGGCTGCAAAAGCACTACAATATTTTTATCGAAATATTTGTGTGAAAAACCTTTATTCAATTATGAAACTAGATAAGTCATGGTTATGTGGCTACTTGAGTTCGAAAGTCTGTGAATTTTCTGCGTCTGTCCGTATGTCAACAGTTTGTACCAGGCACACCAAAAATAGCTAATTAATACTAAAAACTTGTTTAATTTCTGATCTGTGTTATTGAGAAATGTGAAATATAAAACAAAGACAAATGCCGTACGACTGCACTGCCATTTACATGTGGTGCGTTCGCTGTTTTCCCCTCTTCCCACTCCTCGAGCTCTGTCAGCGCTGCGGGGTGAAGGGGGAGATGTGAAACGAGGCTGAGCGCTTTGTTATTCGGACCCGGGTAAGAAGTGTGAGGAGCTGAAATCTTAGCCACCCCTGTTTTTATGTCTTCCAATTCTGTACACTGTTTAAAGTTATGCAACCATCCACTGCGTCCCTCTGTATCACTGTAATCAATGTTCTGCGCAATTTGATGTGCATAAACTAGTAGGTCAGTGTGACACACATACTGTAAATTGTTTCGAGCGTCCTTGAAAGGTGTGGACTCCAGTGTTTGTAAAAATGGTGCCTCGCATGTATGCACTTCACAGTCATATTGCTGTGAACTTATCCCAAATCTGTTCATAATAGTTTTTTTTTACTACACTGTGGATGACCTTCCATGTACGGAACTATGTTTTGTACCCCTTCCTTGGACAATAATTGTCCTTTTGTGTGTTTCATTGGAGACAGGATTTGTGGCTCTCTGTCTGACAAGAAAGATGAACTACATGGCTTAATACGTGTTTCAATACCGCTTTCACTTGTTAAGCACATATTGCCATTATTGTCTGCACTGATGAGTGTATACGATACCATACATTCCACTGACGCATCAGGCAAAAATACACTCCTGGAAATGGAAAAAAGAACACATTGACACCGGTGTGTCAGACCCACCATACTTGCTCCGGACACTGCGAGAGGGCTGTACAAGCAATGATCACACGCACGGCACAGCGGACACACCAGGAACCGCGGTGTTGGCCGTCGAATGGCGCTAGCTGCGCAGCATTTGTGCACCGCCGCCGTCAGTGTCAGCCAGTTTGCCGTGGCATACGGAGCTCCATCGCAGTCTTTAACACTGGTAGCATGCCGCGACAGCGTGGACGTGAACCGTATGTGCAGTTGACGGACTTTGAGCGAGGGCGTATAGTGGGCCTGCGGAAGGCCGGGTGGACGTACCGCCGAATTGCTCAACACGTGGGGCGTGAGGTCTCCACAGTACATCGATGTTGTCGCCAGTGGTCGGCGGAAGGTGCACGTGCCCGTCGACCTGGGACCGGACCGCAGCGACGCACGGATGCACGCCAAGACCGTAGGATCCTACGCAGTGCCGTAGGGGACCGCACCGCCACTTCCCAGCAAATTAGGGACACTGTTGCTCCTGGAGTATCGGCGAGGACCATTCGCAACCGTCTCCATGAAGCTGGGCTACGGTCCCGCACACCGTTAGGCCGTCTTCCGCTCACGCCCCAACATCGTGCAGCCCGCCTCCAGTGGTGTCGCGACAGGCGTGAATGGAGGGACGAATGGAGACGTGTCGTCTTCAGCGATGAGAGTCGCTTCTGCCTTGGTGCCAATGATGGTCGTATGCGTGTTTGGCGCCGTGCAGGTGAGCGCCACAATCAGGACTGCATACGACCGAGGCACACAGGGCCAAGACCCGGCATCATGGTGTGGGGAGCGATCTCCTACACTGGCCGTACACCACTGGTGATCGTCGAGCGGACACTGAATAGTGCACGGTACATCCAAACCGTCATCGAACCCATCGTTCTACCATTCCTAGACCGGCAAGGGAACTTGCTGTTCCAACAGGACAATGCACGTCCGCATGTATCCCGTGCCACCCAACGTGCTCTAGAAGGTGTAAGTCAACTACCCTGGCCAGCAAGATCTCCGGATCTGTCCCCCATTGAGCATGTTTGGGACTGGATGAAGCGTCGTCTCACGCGGTCTGCACGTCCAGCACGAACGCTGGTCCAACTGAGGCGCCAGGTGGAAATGGCATGGCAAGTCGTTCAACAGGACTACATCCAGCATCTCTACGATCGTCTCCATGGGAGAATAGCAGCCTGCATTGCTGCGAAAGGTGGATATACACTGTACTAGTGCCGACATTGTGCATGCTCTGTTGCCTGTGTCTATGTGCCTGTGGTTCTGTCAGTGTGATCATGTGATGTATCTGACCCCAGGAATGTGTCAATAAAGTTTCCTCTTCCTGGGACAATGAATTCACGGTGTTCTTATTTCAATTTCCAGGAGTGTATTTCATCTGCCTCTTCTTTCTCACTCTCCGAAATTTCTTAGCTTCCTTTCTGATGAAGTATCAACTTTGGCAACTGTTGTAGATATAATGTAATGTTTGTTTTGTTTATTGTTGCCACTGCTCTGCTTTTAATCAACAACACTAGCACTGTAGAACTATTGTGAGTTATTGGTCAACGAAGCAGTTCAGCTACGCTCTGTAGCCTGATGCTGTGCTCGCCATTGGATACCTGCAGTCCCGCCCCTTTTGCAATTAGCGACCAATACTATGGTTGCATGGTAGACAATATGTGGTGCATCGAATGCCGTAAACATCACTCGCCTTTTGCAGTTTCGCACTCAAGGGGTTCCTTGTAAAGGATGTAAGTCGTGTATGCCACCTGTCCGTGAATTGTGTAAACTGTGTGTGATTACATTTAAACTCTGTTTGTATTGTATTTTCTGAGGCGGAAATGGGAACCAACACTGCATTTGCCTAACGGAGCATGGGAAACCGCATAAAACTCGCACACGTGGCGGCCGGCGCAACATCCACTGTCGTGAAGGCACCCCGCGTATTCGATCCGCATCTGGCTCACGTACCTGTGTCACAAGCTAGCGCGCATGCTATCGGGTAATAACGTCAAATGCAATGTGATAAAATAAAAAATATCGCAAATGTGCCTTTCAAACGCTTGAAAGTAAACACAATTTTACGCCAACGACTTATATTTTCAGTGCTTTAAAAACACTGCAGAATCAAGCGAACAACATCGTAAACAACACGAAAGTTATTTCCAAAGTCCTGCACAGTGCTTTTGCGCGACCGCTACGATGATGGGTGATCAAGTTGTCAGTTGTGAGCGAGACTTTAGGTGTGACGGTTATATGTGTGTTTGCTGGTTTGTGTGGCAGTGTCTTAAGTAATACAGTTTTAAAATGGAAACTGAAACCGAGTCAGTTTCGATTACATGTAGTGAACAGCCTTCCTACACCAAAATCGAATCCGTAGGTGGAAGAAGCCAATGAAAATTTAAAACGCTTTGAGAGCGGTGTGTGGGGATAGTGTAGCAGATCGTAGCACAGTATCATGGTCATCTGCTGGTTTCCGTGAAGTTCGGATAAGCATTGAGAACAACCAAAGAAGAGGAAGGCCATCAACTGCTACAAACTACGCCTCTCAGGTTACAGTTAATGACATCTTGAGAGAGGATCGAGGAAAAGCATGTGACGAAATTGCATATGAAGCCAGAATATCTGACACTTTAGTTTACAGAATCATAAATGAAAAGCTAAAGATGAGAACAGTTGTTGCCAGATGGGTTTCGCATTATCTGACTGAGGAACAGAAAGCAGGTCGCAAAAGAATAGCAGAAGAATTGCTTCAACGTTAACGAACAGAAGGTGAGGAGCGTCTGAAAAGGATTGTTGCACTTGATGTAGCCTGGATGCGAAATTTTGAGCCAGAACTGAAGTCTAAGTAATCAATAAGGAAAAGTTCCGACTCTCCAAGCCTGAAAAATTCCGCCGCCAACGATAAAACAGGAAACTACAAGCTGTTCCTGCACAATATTTTGGGGCCGAAAATTCGACATAGAGGTTCTACAATGGCTGCAGTTGGTGTCCTCATTTTGCACGATAGTGCAAGACCGCATATTGCCCTTCCAGTGAGAGAAACGCTCGACAAACGTGAATGGAAAATAGCGTCTATTTCACACACACAATACAGTCCTAATACGAGACCACCAGACTTTGATTTGTTTCCCAAATTGTAGGAACAATTTGAGTAGTCAGACAGCTCAACAATGAAGGTTTCCTGTTCGGAATACAGAAGTTGACAAAACGTTGGGATGTTGTCATAAGCAAAATGAAGATTATTTTGAAGGTCTGTACAGGTATTTTGTAGCCGAGCGGATCTAGGCGCTACAGTCTGGAACCGCGCGACCGCTACGGTCGCAGGTTCGAATCTTTACTCGGGCATGGATGTGTGTGATGTCCTTCGGTTAGTTAGGTTTAAGTAGTTTGAGGTTCTAGGGGACTGATGACCTCAGAGGTTAAGTCCCATAGTGCTCAGAGCCATTTGAACCATTTTTGGACAGGTATTTTGTAAAATAAATTATTTCTTCAATTCTGTCTTACAATGTGCAAAAATTTTGAAATGACCATTGTATAATTAATTTCAGTTCAAAACTGCTAGCTGTTAAAGTTTCCCAGAAAATCGAGGAATAGCGCATGATCGACATCATGTGTTATGCGTGTAAACTGCCTCTGGTCACACTTATTTATAATTTTTCATATTGGCCAGGTAATGACCCTTGTGGAGTCACAAAGTAGTTTGAAAAATAATGCCTTACAGAAGTACCACTCGTATTAGCTGTGACTCCAATAGACCGACAGCTTTGCACGGCGTTCGTCACACGTTCTCGATCCATACACACCCACTCTTTCTTACGACATTATGTGAATTATGACATCCTTTATACTTATATCAGAAAATCCGACATCCATGTCCATAGGACGATAAGAAATTCGCCGCTTATTACACAAATTTCCAGAAATGCAATCCACAATTCGACGCGCACGACATACACTGAGAATATAAACAGGCAGTTTCATTGGCACATTTATCTTGCGCAGTCCTTGTTACTATGTACAGTATTTATTGCATCATCGTTCTTCATTCTACGTCTACATCTACACTTACAGTGTGTGGCGGTGGCGGAGGGTACACTACTGGCCATTAAAATTGCTGCACCAAGAAGAAATGCAGATTATAAACGGGTATTCATTGGACAAATATGTTATACTAGAACTGAAATGTGATTACTTTTTCACGCAGTTTGGGTGCATAGATACTGAGAACCACCTCTAGCCGTTATAACGGCCTTGATACGCCTGGGAATTGAGTCAAACAGAGCTTGGATAGCGTGTACAGGTACAGCTGCCCATGCAGCTTCAACACGATATCACAGTTCATGAAGAGTAGTGACTGGCGTATTATGACGAGCCAGTTGCTCGGCCACTATTTTCAGTTGCTGAGAGATCTGGAGAATGTGCTGGCCAGGGCAGCAGTGGAACATTTTATGTATCCAGAAAGGTCCGTACAGGACCTGCAACATGCGTTCGTGCATTATCCTCCTGAAATGTAGGGTTACGCAGGGATCGAGTGAAGGGTAGAGCCATGGGTCGTAACACATCTGAAATGTAACGTCCACTGTTCAAAGTGCCGTCAATGCGAACAAGAGGTGACTGAGACGTGTAACCAATGGCACCCATACCATCACGTCTGGTGATACGCCAGTCTTGCGATGACGAACACACGCTTCCAATGTGCGTTCACCGCGATGTCGCCAAACACGGATCTGACCATCATGATGCTGTAAACAGAACCTGGATTCATCCGAAAACACAACGTTTTGCCATTCGTGCACCCAGGTTCGTCGTTGAGTACACCATCGCAGGCGCTCCTGTCTGTGATGCACTGTCAAGGGTAACCGCAGCCATGGCCTCCGAGCTGATAGTCCATGCTGCTGCAAACGTCGTCGAACTGTTCGTGCAGATGGTTGTTGTCTTGCAAACGTCCCCATCTGTTGACTCAGGAATCGAGACGTGGCTGCACCATCCTTTACAGCCATGCGGATAAGATGCCTGTCATCTCGACTGCTAGTGATACAAGGCCGTTGGGATCCAGCACGGCGTTCCGTATTACCCTACTGAACCCACCGATTCTATATTCTGCTAACAGTAATTGGATCTCGACCAACGCGAGCAGCAATGTCGCGATACGATAAACCGCAATCGCGATAGGCTACAATCCGACCTTTATCAAAGTCGGAAACGTGATTGTACGCATTCCTCCTCCTTACACGAGGCATCACAACAACGTTCCATCATGCAACGCCAGTCAACTGCTGTTTGTGTATGAGAAATGGGTTGGAAACTTTCCTCATGTCAGCACGTTGTAGGTGTCGCCAACGGCGCCAACCTGGTGTGAATGCTCCGAAAAGCTGATCATTTGCATATCACAGCATCTTCTTCCTGTCAGTTAAATTACGCGTCTGTAGCATGTCATATTCGTGGTGTAGCAATTTTAATGGCCATTATTGTACATCGTGTGCCACTGTCACTCCCCCGTTTTCATGATCCAGTCGCGAATGGTTCGCGGGAAGAACGATTGATGGTTAGGCTCTCTGTGGCCTCGAATCTCTCTAATTTTACCTTCATCGTCTTTTCGCGAGAAGTACGTAGGAGGAAGTGACATACTGGCTGACTGTACTAGGAACGTGCATTCTCGGAATTTGAACACTAGACTATACCGTGATGGCAGAACTCCTGTTTTGCAGTGACTGCCACTGCCGTTGCCTGAGCATTTCCGTGGTGCTTTCGTGCTTACTAAATGAACCTGTAACGAATCGTTCTGCTCTTCTTTGGAGCTTCTCTGCCGGCCGTGGTGGCCGAGCGGTTCTAGGCGCTTAAATCAGGAACCGCGCGACTGCTACGGTCACAGGTTCGAATCCTGCCTCGGGCGTGGATGTGTGTGATGTCCTTAGGTTAGTTAGGTTTAAGTAGTTCTAAGTTCTAGGGGACTGATGACCTCAGATGTTAAGTCCCATAGTGCTCAGAGCCATTTAAACCACTATGGAGCTTCTCTATTTTTTCTATCAATCCTGTCAGGAGTGGCTCTAAGACTGACGAACAGTATTCGAGTATTGGTCGAAGCAGCGTTTTGTATGTTACTTCCTTTGTTGATAGACTACATTTTCCGTGGATTCTGCCAATGAATTTCAGTGTGGCATGTGCCTTATTAGATAACATAATTCATGCGAGTTTTGTTCCTATTTTATAGCTCTGTTTTCAGTTTCCACTACCAAATTACCCTTCCTTCTCACACAGCTACGCCCAGTGTTCTGTGCTCCTCAAAGTGATTGTTTATTAGTCTGTGACTCTTATGTACAGAATCCTTGTTATCCCGTTCCAATTTTTCAGTTACCTCGTGACATCAGCCCTTCATCCTTTCTTCTCTAGTTGGATTATAACAAATGAAGCACAGATTCTCCAAATGAACCGAGCGAGGTGGCGCAGTGTTTAGACACTGAACTCGCATTCGGGAGGACGACGGTTCAATCCCGCGTCCGGCTTTCCTGATTTAGGTTTTCCGTGATTTCCATAAATCGCTCCAGGCAAATCCCTGGATGGTTCCTTTCAAAGGGCACGGCCGACTTCCTTCCCCGTCCTTCCCTAATGAGACTGATGACCTCGCTGTCTGGTCTCCTTCCCTAAAACAACCAATCTCCAAATGATATTACCATTTTCTTGCCTTGTGCACGGCTTCTAATAGCTACTTACCCTTTTCTTCTCAAATCGCTGTGTTCTGCGCTCCACCAAGTGACTGTTTATTAGTTTAAGTGAAATATCGGTGTTACCTTGTTTCAAGTCTCGTTTTCACCTCGTGTCATCAATCCTCCATCCATTCTTCTGCGGATCGATTATAACCAACGGAACTATTTTAGGTGGTTGCATACATTCAGTGGCACTGAGTTCAATCCGAATAGGAAACTGAATTTTGCAAAGTAGTACATTCCCCATTCGCACAGACCAAAATGGCAATATTGCACTAACGGGAACGAGAATGAAGTCCCAACCTTCTTCGTTCTACACAACTTTTATAGTTGAATTTTACCGGTCTCTTTGTTATGGTAATTGCAGAAGCCATTAAAGACCTTCTTTCTCATCCAGCGTCTGTCAACAGTTTGCATGAAAGGAAGATATCATTTGGCTACCGTCGTCAGTAGAAGGATACACACAGCTTTCAGGCTCAAAGAAGTCACTGATTCAGGTTCATATTATTCATGTTCGTATTATTTCAGACAATCCCTTCCTATTTCCGTAATACCTCAACAAGTAAAATGGCTCAAATGGCTCTGAGCACTATGGGACTTAACATCTGAGGCCATCATTCCCCTAGAACTTAGAACTACTGAAACCTAACTAACCTAAGGACATCACACACATCCATGTCCGAGGCAGGATTCGAACCAGCGACCGTAGTTGTCGCGCGGTTCCAAACTGAAGCGCCTAGAACCGCTCTGCCATACCGGCCGGCACCTCAACAAGAAGTATTTTCTTCTTCCAATTCTAATTACTGTCACAATTAGCATTTCACCATTCCACATCATAACGTTTACCGTGGGATTGATCAATGGAAAACGTAACTAACGAACTAACATTCTACTTTCATATTCATCATACTAGTTTTAATAGCTGATGTTATTCATGTGAGAATCATAAAAAGATCTGCGTCTTCCGGGAGTATAACGGATTTTGGCGTAAAATGAGAATTTGCAGCCGGCTGCTGTGGCCGAGCGGCTCTTGGCACTTCAGTCTGGAACCGCGCGACCGCCACGGTCGCAGGTTCGAATCCTGCCTCGGGCATGGATGTGTGTGATGTTCTTAGGTTAGTTACGATTAAGTAATTCTAAGTTCTAGGGGACTGATGACCTCCGATGTTAAGTCCCATAGTGCTCAGAACCTTTTGAACCATTTTGAAAAGTTACAGTCGCGCCACAATGATTCGATCAGTTTATTAAAGGCACATTTTGACATCGTAGCATGACAACAGCACAGGTGGGTTGGTGATTGCGCATTTCTGCCTTGTCAAGTCTTGTGTTATCAATGAAACGAACCTGCTGTTTCACTGGGAAAATGACGGCAAAAGTTCAAATGGGAGATAGGCCGGTGCGATCTTAGTGCTTCTAAGTCTAGATACCGGGGGATTCCGTAACTGTGAATGAATGGCGAGCTGTCTGCTAATAGAAGCACAAATGTACTTGTCTGAAAACAGACTCTAGTATGGGGGCTCAAGGTCGAAAGCCACAGGCAAAATTTTGAATGATTCTACTATATTAAATGAGTCTTAAGCCACCAGTGAACTGAATGATCTTCATTTATCATTGTTTCGGTTAATAAATCGTTAACACAAATTAGAAGACATGACCTGTCAAGATGAGAACTACTGACTTCAAACGGAAATGTCGAACTCTGTCATTCAGTTCATTGATTAACAGTTGTAGTTTTTTTTTTTCAGATCTCTTACGTTCTGATTAACGGACCTCCATGCTGAATCTGAACGTTAAAAGAAATTTTGTGCACATGTAATATTACGCAATACCACGTAATCAGGAAGTATGTCGGTAATTTTTTGTGCATCGTCATAAATATTATTAATATTAGCAGTCGTTCAGCTGTTACTTCAGTTATATTTATCATTTAGGGATCCGGTAACATCTGATAGCTGCGGTCCCAAAAGGTCTCTGGATACATTTTTCCTATACAAGTTGCATGAGGAGACTATAATATCGAGAGAGTTGCATCAGATCCTTCTCATGTCTACAGAAAGAGATTTTTTTTGCCCATATCCTCGCGTGTGTTGCTTGTGTGCTACCAGCCTCTTCGAAGAAAGTGTCTCGTTTACATGAATATGCCTCTTTCTTTCTTTATTATGTTACAAATAAGTGGCTACCTGAATCATTTCCACATCCTTGCTCCATCATGTAATCTGCAGTGGTCATTGAAACGAGTGAATGTGAGTTTTTGTGAAAGCAGCCAGTGGCTGTCTGCTACTGCAGTTTCGTCTGCTCTTCCAGTTTTGCCAATAGTTTTAGAGGAAATGGAAAGACAGATGGGTCTAACTTGGTCATCGGAGCCGGTGTAATCACGCACAAGGCGATTTGGTTGGCAGGTAGGGATGTCCGCATCTTTGGTGACCTCCTCTCCACGGGGGTGGTTGGTCTGGGTGCTGGGAGCGTTGCTGTTCCGACAGTGTTTGGTGAGTGCGGGCGGATCTACGGGGAATTTGAAATACTTAAGGTGCGAATTTTCATTCATTTCATTCTGGGAATCTGGGGCAAATCGTATTGGTTAGAGTAGGAATGGATTTCGGGTGTCATTTTAGCACTCTGGGCTCAAACAAAAATGAGTTACATTTCCAGGCCAATGTAGTAGGAGATTCATTGTTAATAAATAGCGAGTACTTATAAAACGGAACTGCGAGAAACGCGAGTTTGAATTTCAATTCGTTCATGAGTTTGGAACTTGAAAAGTCGGTGGCTTTGCACAGCCACACTGCCACGTGGTTGATGGGGTTCATTCTTTGGTAGCTCATAGTAAACGTGTGCACCTTCAGTGCGTGAGTATCGTATGTAGCGCATTTTTAAATCCTATTGAAATTTCCGTTGTAAATCGATACTGTTTCATTACGTGTTTCAGGGATTCAACCATGTGTGACCAGAGTTAAACTATACTGCGTTATTTAATCAATCTATAATATAGTATACATTTGCTTAGTTAGATTATTTGGTGTTTCGACAATTGGCCAGTTTAAAGTATTTTCGCGATTTGTGGTACGTGATCACATGGTACACTATTTCATGAGTTAAAGATTGGAATCCCACTCCCCGTCCTTTATGTATTTGTGGGAGAGTAAGTTAGAATCATGCACGTTTCTTTAAATAAGTATCGGATGCAAGCAGTGATTAGGGCTTAAAGAAATGTTAAGATTAAAGGACAGTTACATGGAGAGTAAAGTTAATGCTTAAAGTAACGGAGGTTGAGATGACTGAATGCTATCTTCCGCTGCACTAGTAAAATGAATGCCCCAGCCAACTTAAACGTAATCGTTTCACATGGCGTACCCTGCTTTCGGAACTTCGAACGGTAGGCAGAATCGTCTGGAAAGTGGTTAGATATGAGGAAATCAGGGACAGATTATTGCGATGTCTAGTATAAACCCTTTTCATGTTTCAAATGTTTTGTGTTTTCCAGCGTTAATTGATACGATGTTGCATTGTGTTTTGAATTTGTGGTTTGAACAAAATGGTTAAAATGGCTCTGAGCACTATGGGACTCAACGTCTGAGGTCATCAGTCCCCTAGAACTTAGAACTAGTTAAATCTAATTAACCTAAGGGCATCACACATACATCCATGCTCGAGGCAGGATTCGAATCTGCGACCGTAGCGGACGCGCGGTTCCAGACTGTAGTGCCTAGAACCGCTCGGCCACACAGGCCGGCATTGGTTTGAACAATTTTGTGTGATTTTATATGCTTCTGATTTTGGGGGAAATTTTCATGTCTTTTGTGTATTGTATTATTTTGTGGAGTCAATAGTAGGAGGTCTGATAGGCATTAGTGGTTAACATTGTGCTTGCGTGTACTGAATTTAAATTTTGAGTGAGTACGCACTATTAAATGTCGACGTGATTTTGGGGATTGGTTTTATGAATTCCCACCACTTGGGTGGGGGATGCGCATCGATTAGCATAAGGGGTTAGTGTTGATAAGGTTTGAAGAATGCGTGGTGAGGAGTGCAACGAGGCTGAGTTATTTCAAGTTCTTTGATGAGGGAAAACTGCGACCTGAGAGTGATAAACTCAATGGGAGCCATGGTGTCTCGCTGTCAGAGCATCAAAGTAGCGAGGTTCTAATAAATATGAGAGGGAAATGTTTGACGCTGAAGGTGCCTCAAAGGCAGATCAGGAAGATTTGTCTCGAGTCCAGAAGGAAAAAAAAGAAGTTTTTTTCGGACTCGGCTGGGGCAGTTAACGATTCTGAATATGAGTTTAGGCTGCAGGAACACAGGCCATTTCCCTAGCGTATAAAGTGAGAGCATACAAAGAGATCGAGGAAATATTAAGACAAGAAGTTATTGTACGAGCCGTTAGCTCTTACAAGAGCCCGCTCTCCGTTGTTCCAAAAAGAGTTGATGGCATGAGGCTAGTTCTGGACGTTAAACAAATTAGTACGATCATCCTATCAGAGGCCGACTGACCGAAAAGCTTAGGAGACGTATTGCATAAATTTCATCGTGAAGAGGCACTGATATGTATTTATCCTCGAGCTAGCTACTGACAAACTGCATAATATCCTAATCGCCGCCAGTATACCGCTTTCTGGGGGTTTGGTACCCGTCAAAAGCTCAAGAAACATTTGACTTCTTGTGTCCTCTGCAGAGGTTATTCATGGTTGTATACAGTCCTCCCAGATAACTCAAAAAGTAGAACCACAATGTATGTGTACAATATTCGAATCGCTGAGAAGTTGTGGGCAGATCATGTTTATTTGTATGTATTAAGCGTATGGCTAGCACAGACATATCAGCGATTACATATACGTAGCTTGGAACTTAAATAGTAGCAACACGGCTGTGGAGACACTATGCAGTGGAAACTACTATTGTTGTTGATATCACACGTCGTTGACATACCTACCTTACCTCCGAGCAAATGGACTCGCCCGTCCCCACGTCCCCGGCGTGCGCACAATCGAGACAAAAACAGTCACTTGTGAGCGAGCGGTCTAGCGTAACGGTGTCACTATGTTTTCGAAACAGGAACAACGGAGACCACGGTAGACCGTCAGTGCACAGTATTACTGTTCGTTTTTGGAGCATCACCTGCGACCAGCTTTGCGAAAGAAACAGCGACACTTACTGAGCAACCTACCCATCATACATATTGCATCACGTCCACATGATGTCCTTAGTTAGGTTTAAGTAGTTCTAAGTTCTAGGGGACTGATGGCCTCATATGTTGAGTCCCATAGTGCTCAGAGCCATTTGAACCATTTCGTGTACATGAACGAATGGTTGCTGGTAGAATAAACAGGGACGCCCTATTACAATAACTACTTGCCAACCTTGTGGACAGCATGGGAGCGCGTTGCAGAGCATACATTGGCATATGTAGCGATAACACACCCTATTGAGAACCATGTCCCGTCTTTTGTAATGTCCAGCAGACCTTCATAAATCGCGGCGACTTGAATGTAATTATTGTCTTTGAATAAAAGTGCCATTTCTGTTCGTCTCATTCTACATCTACATCACAGTCTGCATGCCACCTAATGGTGTGTGGCGTAGAACATTTCTGGTACCACTAACTGATCATCCCTACCCTGTTCCATTCGCGAATGACGCTGGGGGAAGAATGATTGGCGGCAAGCCTCTGTACTGGCTCTAATTTCTCGAAATTTCTCGTCGTGGTCATTACCCGAGATGTACGTGGGAGGAAGGAGTATGTTGTCCGACGCTTCGCGGAAAGTGCTCTCTTTAAATTCCAATAGTAAAGTTCTCTGTGGTTCACGACACCTCTTTTGTAGCGTCTACCACTTGAGTTTGTTGAGCAACTCCTCGCTCGTCATTGGATCTTCTCTGTTTCTACTATCACTCCTGGTAAGGATCACTTATTCATGAACGATACTCAAGAATCGGTCGAACAAGCGCCTTATAAGGCACTTCCTTCGTTGATTAGTTACGTTACCTCAAGATTCTCCCTATGAATCTCAGGCTTGCACTCACTTTTCCTACTACACTCCTGGAAATTGAAATAAGAACACCGTGAATTCATTGTCCCAGGAAGGGGAAACTTTATTGACACATTCCTGGGTTCAGATACATCACATGATCACACTGACAGAACCACAGGCACATAGACACAGGCAACAGAGCATGCACAATGTCGGCACTAGTACAGTGTATATCCACCTTTCGCAGCAATGCAGGCTGCTATTCTCCCATGGAGACGATCGTAGAGATGCTGGATGTAGTCCTGTGGATCCGGAGATCTTGCTGGTCAGGGTAGTTGACTTACACCTTCTAGAGCACGTTGTGTGGCACGGGATACATGCGGACGTGCATTGTCCTGTTGGAACAGCAAGTTCCCTTGCCGGTCTAGGAATGGTAGAACGATGGGTTCGATGACGGTTTGGATGTACTGTGCACTATTCAGTGTCCCCTCGACGATCACCAGTGGTGTACGGCCAGTGTAGGAGATCGCTCCCCACACCATGATGCCGGGTGTTGGCCCTGTGTGCCTCGGTCGTATGCAGTCCTGATTGTGGCGTTCACCTGCACGGCGCCAAACACGCATACGCCCATCATTGGCACCAAGGCAGAAGCGACTCTCATCGCTGAAGACGACACGTCTCCATTCGTCCCTCCATTCACGCCTGTCGCGAAACCACTGGAGGCGGGCTGCACGATGTTGGGGCGTGAGCGGAAGATGGCCTAACGGTGTGCCGGACCGTAGCCCAGCTTCATGGAGACGGTTGCGAATGGTCCTCGCCGATACTCCAGGAGCAACAGTGTCCCTAATTTGCTGGGAAGTGGCGGTGCGGTCCCCTACGGCACTGCGTAGGATCCTACGGTCTTGGCGTGCATCCGTGCGTCGCTGCGGTCCGGTCCCAGGTCGACGGGCACGTGCACCTTCCGCCGACCACTGGCGACAACATCGATGTACTGTGGAGACCTCACGCCCCACGTGTTGAGCAATTCGGCGGTACGTCCACCCGGCCTCCCGCATGCCTACTATTACGCCCTCGCTCAAAGTCCGTCAACTGCACATACGGTTCACGTCCACGCTGTCGCGGCATGCTACCAGTGTTAAAGACTGCGATGGAGCTCCGTATGCCACGGCAAACTGGCTGACACTGACGGCGGCGGTGCACAAATGCTGCGCAGCTAGCGCCATTCGACGGCCAACACCGCGGTTCCTGGTGTGTCCGCTGTGCCGTGCGTGTGATCATTGCTTGTACAGCCCTCTCGCAGTGTCCGGAGCAAGTATGGTGGGTCTGACACACCGGTGTCAATGTGTTCTTTTTTCCATTTCCAGGAGTGTATTTCTTTTATATGGTCATCCTACTTAAGGTTGCTCTGGTTAGTTACTCGTAGATATTTTACGGTAGGTACTGTTTCCAGCAGTTTCTCATCAATAGTGTAGTTGTAAAGTAGTGGCTTTCTTTTCCCATGCGTGCGCAATATGTTACATTTATTTTCGTTCACTGTCAATAGCCGCAGCCTGCACGACTCGCCAATCTTCTACATGTCATTCTGCAAATCTATTCTGTCTTCCAGCGTTGCTGCTTTGTTATAGACAATCGCATCATCTGCGAACAGTCTTAAAGAGCATCCGACGCTTTCTACTATGTCATTTATATACATTGTAAAAAATGACGGTCCAATCTCACATACTTGGGGTACTCTGGAAGTTATCTTAACATCTGTCAATTTTGTTCCTTTAAGAGGTAAGTGTTGAATTCTGTCCCATCTGCAAGGAATTCCAGAGTCCAGTCGCAAATCTGGTGTGATGCTCTTTTTTTTAAAGAAAGAAAAAACGGCAGTGCTGGACGTTGTCAAATGTCCTCCTAAAGTCAAGGAACACGGCATCAATCTGAGTGCCTATAACCATTTCAGTTACTTCCTGTACTATACTGCTGCAGTTCTTTCTGTGCTTCGGTCCAAGTTTCATGGAGCTATGTTACTTGGCAGTGAACATACATGCGGAAGATCAGTGTTTTATCTGTCGAGGGAAATTAAACAAATACAGCCTTCACGAACAAACTGTAAAAGTTTGAGAGTGGCTATTGTTTACAAAGTGCCATGTACATGCAGCGAAATGGCACGCCATGTCTGAGAAAAGTACTGAACATAAACCGTACAGAAACTTGGAGACGTTAACGATGCTGGAACGTAAGATTTCCTTTGAATATTCGAAGATCTTATGTCATACTTCATGTTACACTAATGAAATAAGTGCTAGAAACTAGGATATGCACTAGAGAATTCAACAGATAGAACTTCTATAATCTTAGCTTTGCGGTGGGCTCTTACTAAGTCTGACCATTGCTACATAAGACACACACATCAGTCCTGCAGTCGCTAGGCTCCTGGCGAAGAGGATGGTTGAATATACCGATTCATAACTCTGATATGGCGCGCCTTGAACATCGATATTATTATTATTACTATTATTCATCATCTTGTGTGATGTTTGCAATCTAGTGGCTGTGGCAAACCGTGATGACTATTCCAGAAACAGAAAGATAACTTTAATTTTATTTTACAAACTCTGTATGCAGGGTGAGTCACCTAACATTACCGCTGGATATATTTCGTAAACCACATCAAATACTGACGAATCGATTCCACAGACCGAACGTGAGGAGAGGGGCTAGTGTAATTGGTTAATACAAACCATAAAAAAATGCACAGAAGTATGTTTTTTAACACAAACCTACGTTTTTTAAAAATGGAACCCCGTTAGTTTTGTTAGCACATCTCAACATATAAAAAAATACGTAATCAGTGCCGTTTGTTGCATTGTAAAATGTTAATTACATCCAGAGATATTGTAACATAAGGTTGACGCTTGAGTACCACTCCTCCGCTGTTCGATCGTGTGTATCGGAGAGCACCGAATTACGTAGGGATCCAAAGGGAACGGTGATGGATCTTAGGTACAGAAGAGACTGGAACAGCACATTACGTCCACATGCTAAAACATTTTTATTGGTCTTTTTCACTGACGAACATGTACATTACCATGAGGGGTGAGGTACACGTACACACGTGGTTTCCGTTTTCAATTACGAAGTGGAATAGGGTGTGTCCCGAAATGTCAGGCCAATAGATGTTCAATGTGGTGGCCATCATTTGCTGCACACAATTGCAATCTCTGGCGTAATGAATGTCGTACACGCCGCAGTACATCTGGTGTAATGTCGCCGCAGGCTGCCACAATACGTTGTTTCATATCCTCTGGGGTTGTAGGCACATCATGGTACACATTCTCCTTTAACGTACCCCACAGAAACAAGTCCAGATGTGTAAAATCAGGAGAACGGGCTGGCCAATTTATGCCTCCTCCACGTCCTATGAAACGCCCGTCGAACATCCTGTCAAGGGTCAGCCTAGTGTTAATTGCGGAATGTGCAGGTGCACAATCATGCTGATACCACATACGTCGACGCGTTTCAAGTGGGACATTTTCGAGCAACGTTGGCAGATCATTCTGTAGAAACGCGATGTATGTTGCAGCTGTTTGGGCTCCTGCAATGAAGTGAGGACCAATGAGGTGGTCGCCAATGATTCCGCACCATACATTTACAGTCCACGGTCGCTGTCGCTCTACCTGTCTCAGCCAGCGAGGATTGTCCACGGACCAGTAATGCATGTTCCGTAGATTCACTGCCCCGTGGTTTGTGAAACCCGCTTGATCGGTAAACAGGTAGAACTGCAACGCATTCTCTGTTAATGCCCATTGACAGAATTGCACTCGATGATTAAAGTCATCAACATGTAATTGCTGATGTAGCGACACATGAAACGGGTGAAAGCGGTGACGATGCAGTATGCGTATGACACTACTTTGGCTCAGTCCACCGGCTCTCTCAATGTCCCGTGTACTCATGTGTGGGTTCATGGCAACAGCAGCTAACACACCAACTGCACCCGCTTCTCCTGTGACGGGACTGTTACAGACTCGTTTGCGTGCTACGACCATACCTGTTGCATACAGTTGGCGGTAGATGTTTTGCAATGTGCGGCACGTTGGATGCTCTCTGTCTGGGTACCGTTCTGCATACACCCTGCAGGCTTCAGCTGCATTTCGTCGACACTCGCCATAGATGAGTATCATCTCCACCTTTTCAGAGTTCGAATACACCGTGGTCACAGTTCCTACAACACTACACTATCACAGACGTCTGGTAACACGGTGTACTACAGTTGGTCTGCGTGTGGAGACGAATGCAGAATAACAGTAGCAGCAAGCGCTACATGCGGACACTGCGACAGCTAGACCAAACCACAACAGTGCACTACAGCCACACTCGTAAACACGGTCGTCATCGTAAACGTGTCCCTGCAGATGCTGCCCGCCGACCGTGGCCCGTGTTTGTTACAACACGCAACTGAACGTCGGAGGTTTCAAGCGTCAACTTTAGGTTACAATATCTCCGGATGTAATTAACATTGCAACAAACGGCACTGATTACGTATTTGTTTATATGTTCAGATGTGCTAACAAAACTAACGTGGTTCCATTTAAAAAAACGTAGGTTTGTGTTAAAAAACATACTTCCGTGCATTTTTGTATGGTTTGTATTAAACAATTACACTAGCCCCTCTCCTCACGTTCGGTCTGTGGAATCGGTTCGTTAGTATTTGATGCGGTTTACGAAATATATTCAGCGGTATCGTTAGGTGACTAACCCTGTTTACCAAACGGTATGTGACGCCAGAGTTCCCTGGGCAAAAGGTGACTTAACTTAAAATGTCGGAAGCAGCAGACCAGCCGTCCAAAACAACACCTAAACGCCGCGGCCCAACCGGGAGTCACTTCCCATTAGACGGCACGTCACAGTTTCTGTTAACCGAAGCAGAACATGGCGTCGCTCCCACACGCCCCAACTCGCAGACACTGGAACACAAACAGATCGCAGAAGACACGGCAAACACCAATCAAACATCATTTAATATAAGAGATCAATAAAGAATACCAATAAATGAAGAATCAGTTGCACTTTACTAATACCGAATAATTGCAAAAAAAATGGTTCAAATGGCTCTGAGCACTATGGGACTCAACTGCTGAGGTGATTAGTCTCCTAGCCCGCATCTCGTGGTCGTGCGGTAGCGTTCTCGCTTCCCACGCCTTGGTTCCCGTGTTCGATTCCCGGCGGGGTCAGGGATTTTGTCTGCCTCGTGATGGCTGGGTGTTGTGCGCTGTCCTCAGGTTAGTTAGGTTTAAGTAGTTCTAAGTTCTAGGGGACTGATGACCATAGATGTTAAGTCCCATAGTGCTTAGAGCCTGATTAGTCCCCTAGAACTTAGAACTAGTTAAACGTAACTAACCTAAGGACATGACAAACATCCATGCCCGAGGCAGGATTCGAACCGGCGACCGTAGCGGTCTCGCGGTTCCAGGCTGCAGCGCCAGAACCGCGCGGCCGAATAAGTGCATTCAGATAAATGCACGCGTATTAAGTTCTGCGTACAAATGATTGCCTTTTACAGAGTACCGGCCATTACTGATAATTGAGTGAGTTCAAATAAATGCACGTATATAAAGACCTACGTACAAATGACTAGCTTTACAGAATACAAGTCTTGAGTTCGTGCTTTCAATAGAAGTGAGCCAAATTTAAGGGACGTCGATTTGATGGCAATCAAAATACACTGAAAATCTTATACAGGCTATACACAAACTGCTGAATACTGTCTCAAAAAAACCAAAAATATAACACACACACACACACACACACACACACACACACACACACACCTTCGAGCTAATCAGCTTGCTAACAGTAATCCAACCAACGGATTTTTAAACAGAAATACACTCCTGGAAATTGAAATAAGAACACCGTGAATTCATTGTCCCAGGAAGGGGAAACTTTATTGACACATTCCTGGGGTCAGATACATCACATGATCACACTGACAGAACCACAGGCACATAGACACAGGCAACAGAGCATGCACAATGTCGGCACTAGTACAGTGTATATCCACCTTTCGCAGCAATGCAGGCTGCTATTCTCCCATGGAGACGATCGTAGAGATGCTGGATGTAGTCCTGTGGAACGGCTTGCCATGCCATTTCCACCTGGCGCCTCAGTTGGACCAGCGTTCGTGCTGGACGTGCAGACCGCGTGAGACGACGCTTCATCCAGTCCCAAACATGCTCAATGGGGGACAGATCCGGAGATCTTGCTGGCCAGGGTAGTTGACTTACACCTTCTAGAGCACGTTGGGTGGCACGGGATACATGCGGACGTGCATTGTCCTGTTGGAACAGCAAGTTCCCTTGCCGGTCTAGGAATGGTAGAACGATGGGTTCGATGACGGTTTGGATGTACCGTGCACTATTCAGTGTCCCCTCGACGATCACCAGTGGTGTACGGCCAGTGTAGGAGATCGCTCCCCACACCATGATGCCGGGTGTCGGCCCTGTGTGCCTCGGTCGTATGCAGTCCTGATTGTGGCGCTCACCTGCACGGCGCCAAACACGCATACGACCATTATTGGCACCAAGGCAGAAGCGACTCTCATCGCTGAAGACGACACGTCTCCATTCGTCTCTCCATTCACGCCTGTCGCGACACCACTGGAGGCGGGCTGCACGATGTTGGGGCGTGAGCGGAAGACGGCCTAACGGTGTGCGGGACCGTAGCCCAGCTTCATGGAGACGGTTGCGAATGGTCCTCGCCGATACCCCAGGAGCAACAGTGTCCCTAATTTGCTGGGAAGTGGCGGGGCAGTCCCCTACGGCACTGCGTAGGATCCTACGGTCTTGGCGTGCACCTTCCGCCGACCACTGGCGACAACATCGATGTACTGTGGAGACCTCACGCCCCACGTGTTGAGCAATTCGGCGGTACGTCCACCCGGCCTCCCACATGCCCACTATACGCCCTCGCTCAAAGTCCGTCAACTGCACATACGGTTCACGTCCACGCTGTCGCGGCATGCTACCAGTGTTAAAGACTGCGATGGAGCTCCGTATGCCACGGCAAACTGGCTGACACTGACGGCGGCGGTGCACAAATGCTGCGCAGCTAGCGCCATTCGACGGCCAACACCGCGGTTCCTGGTGTGTCCGCCGTGCCGTGCGTGTGATCATTGCTTGTACAGCCCTCTCGCAGTGTCCGGAGCAAGTATGGTGGGTCTGACACACCGGTGTCAATGTGTTCTTTTTTCCATTTCCAGGAGTGTAGTAACTGCTGGTCTCCATGCGGTTACACACTCTGCCGGCTGCTGTTACTTCAACAACGCGTATATTAGGGCAACCAAGCAACAAGTACACTCGCTGCAACCCAAATCGTTCAACGAAACGAAGGCACCAAAACCACTTACACCTTCGATGGAGAGCGTTGTACGAGGTGGTCTCCAGGGATGGGTCTCTCCGAGAAAACAGGCACCAAGGCAATGCGACGAGCAGCGCCCGGAGTTGACATCACGCAGGTCCACCGCAAACTCGAGACCGCCTTACGAGGTAGACCAGCCGTGCCGCTGCTGGCACGTCCCTGCGCCTCGTAGCGAGTCCAACACCAGCTGCACGAGCGCGAAAACACCGGCGAGTTCAAAACAGGGGAAAATATCCTAGTACAGCCGGGTAATCGATAGTGTCGCGCCAAAGGGCAGGTGTGCCAGAAAAGGCCATTTTTCATTCGGTGTTCATGGTGGAAGTCAATGATTTGCTCTGATCATTCCTTGAATGTCCGTTTTGCGTAGAACGATGTATACATCCCAAAGAGGGTTGATCTCTACACCTGCCGGACACTCACTTTCTGTCGTCCTCCTGATGCACATGGTGAGTCATTAGCAGCTAATACATTGAAGCGCCAAAGAAACTGGTACACGCGTGCGTATTCAAATACAGATATATGTAAAGAGGCAGAATACGGTGCCGTGGTCGGAAACGCCTGTATAATACTACAAGTGTTTTCCACCGTTGTTACTGGTGCTACAATGGCAGGTTATCAAGATTGAAGTGATTTTGAACGTTGTGTTATAGTCGGTGCAAGAGCGATGGGGCACGGCATCTCCGAGGTAGCGATGAAGTAGAGATTTCCATATACAACCATTTCACTACTGTGCCGTGAATATCAGGAAGATCCTACAAAAAAAGAACGACAACTGAAGAGAATCGTTCAGCGTGACAGAAGTGCAGCCCTTCCGCAAATTGCTGCGGATTTCAATGATGGGCCACCAACAAGTGTCAGCGTGCGAACCATTCAACGAAACATCATCGAAATGGGCTTTCGGAGCCAAAGACCCACTCCTGTACCCTTGATGACTGCACGACACAAAGCATCACACCTCGCCTGGACACGTCAACACCAACATCGGTCTGTTGACGACTGGAAACGTGTTGCCTGGTCGGACGAGTCTCGTTTCAAATTGTATCGAGCGGATGGATGTGTATAGGTATGGAGCCAACTTCATGAATCTATGATGGACTCTGCATGTCAGCAAGGGAACAGTAAGCTTGTGGGGCTCTGTAATTACGTAAGCATATGCATCCATTAATGTCCATTGTGCATTCCAAATGATTTGGGCAATTCCAGCAGGACAATGCGATATCCCACATGTCCAGAATTGCTTCACAGTGGCTCCAGAAACACTCTTAAACACATCCGCTAGCTACCAAACTTCCTAGACACTAACATTATTGAGCATATCTGAGAGACACTGCAACGTGCTGTTCAGAAGAGATCTCCACCCCCTCGTGCTCTTACGGATTTACGGACAGCACTGCAGGAATCATGGTGTCAACTCCCTCCAGCACTGCTTCAGACATTTTTCAAGTACACGCCACATCGTGTTGCCCCATTTCCGCGCACACGCGGAGGCCCTACACTATATTTTAGGCGGTGTTCCAGTTTCTTTGGCTCTTCAGTGAATTTTTCCTGTCATAATTGTTCGCACGCCATTTTCAAATGAGCCTTACGAAAGACTGAACTTGCGACCTCGCACACGGGATTCCTTGTTAGATATCAGTTATCTAACAAGGAATCCCGTGAGTGCGAGGTGAAATGAAGGGCTTGCTGCCGCGAAGTTAAATACACACATCAAAAAAAGTTCAAAATATGGTTCAAAGGGCTCTAAGCACTATGGGACTTAACATCTGAGGTCATCAGTCCCCTAGACTTAGAACTACTTAAACCTAACTAACCTAAGGACAGCACACACTTCCATGACCGAGGCAGGATTCCAACGTGCGACCGTAGCAGCAGCGCGGTTCCGGACTGAAGCGCCTAGAACCGCTCGACCACAGTGGCCGGCTCAAAAAAAAGTTTTGCATCACCTCGGTTCCGAGAGTTCTAAACCTGTACAGAAAATTGGAATAGAGATCAACGTAAACATCATTACCGCATGTCTGGAGAACATGCTGGCCACTCTAGTCGAGCGATGTCGTTATCCTGAAGGACGTCATTCACAAGATGTGCACGATGGGGGCGCGATCTGTCGTCCATGAAGACGGATGTCTCGCCAATATGCTGCCGATATGGTTGCACTATCGTACAGCCTTTACGGCACCTTCCATGACCACTAGCGGCGTGCGTCGGCCCCACATAATGCGAAACTAAAACAGCAGGGCACCTTGCTGCACGCGCTGGACAGTGTGTCTAAGGCGTTCAGCCTGACCAGGTTGCCTCCTAACACATCTCCGACGATTGTCTGGTTGAAGGCATATGTAACAGTCAACGGTGAAGAGAACGTGATACCAGTCCTGAGCAGTCCATTCGGTATGTTGTTGGGCCCATCTGTTCCGCGCCGCATGGTGTCGTGGTTGGAAAGATGGACCTCGCCATGGACGTCGGAAGTGAAGTTGCGCAACATGCAGCCTATTGCTTAGAGTTTGAGTCGTAACACGACGTCCTCTGGGTGCATGAAAAGCATTATTCAACATGATGGTGTTGTTGTCAGGGTTCCTCCGTGCCATAATTCGTAGGTAGTGGTCATCCACTGCAGTAGTAGCCCTTGGGCGGCCTGAGCGAGGCATGTCATCGACAGTTCCTGTCTCTCTGTTTCTCCTCCATGTCCGGACAACATCGCTTTGGTTCACTCCGAGACGCCTGGACACTTCCCTTGTTGAGAGCGCTTCCTGGCACAAAGTAACAATACAGACGCGATCGAACCGCTGTATTGAGTGTCTAGGCATGGTTCAACTACAGACAACACGAGCCGTGTACCTCCTTCCTGGTGGAACGACTGAAACTCACCGGCTGTCGGGGCCTCCGCGTCTAATAGGCGCCGCTTTGTTTACATCTTTGGTCGGGTTTAGTGACATCTCTGAATAGTCAAAGGGACTGTGTCTGTGTTACAATATCCACAGTCAACGTCTATCTTCAGGAGTTCTGGGAACTGGGGTGATGCAAAACTTTTTTTTGATGTGTGTAAAAATAAATTTTCCATTACTTGAGTACAGTGGAGCCTCTAACTAGATGGGATGAGCACACACGGAAAGAAGAAGAAGAATTTGATGTATCATACATCGGCACAAGTGTGTTAGTTACATAGACTGTTTCACTGTGGTCTACCACGAATTTCGAGCTTTTGCCAGAATAATGTCGACAGAGATTATTTGCTTCACATTGTAAACGAAGCTGGCCCAAAAATTATTTGTTCATACAAGATGTCCTAGGAAGAACGGTCAATATTCAGAGATTTGAGACGAACGATTATTAGAAACAAAAAATAGTCTAGTAAACATCGGCTATAAAACGCGTGCCTTAAGAGCTATGAGCATTTCTTCATCTTCGATACTGTGAAAGAATTCTCTTTTACTGGAAGCTCCTTGCTTTCCATATTTTGGGAGGAGATAGGAGAGACCAAAACAAGAAAAAAATGTCTAGTGAACATGAGCTCTAAAGAGTATATCTTAAGAGCCATGAGTATTTGTTTAGTAGAGGAGATGTGTTTCACAGTAGCGGAAATGAACAAGTGCACATAGGACTTAAGGTGTGCACTTTATAGCCCCTGTTTCGTGGACATTGTTTTATTGTCCTTGTGCATACTACCACATTTCCAGATATGGAAGTCAAAGATCTTGCCGCGGAAGAGAGTTGTTTGAGAGAATCAAAGATGAAGTGCTCGTAGCTCTTACGGTATGGCTTTTAGAGCGCAAGTGTACTAGACTTACCTGAATATTGACCATTTCTACTGGGACACCCTGTACATCCTCAGACCGCACGACGTGGGCCACTAAGTGAAATATTTCCGAAGTCCGACAGTTAATCGTTTAATTCGAGGCCTGCTCCCTCCTCCCTGTAATCTACTGTACAGAGTTTTTGTTCACTGCAGTATTCTTATACTACTTACTTTACGCGATCAGGCACAATGGACCGCGCGCTGCTTTGAGAGATAGCCTTCACTTCAGCCTGTCTTCGGCTCCTTTCTGCCACCCTTCCAGCAGCCCCACTCTCTGAAGGTCTTTGGATACGCAGGCACTCCATCGAGTTGTAGGTCTTCCTACAGGCCTTCTGCCTATTGGCTCGGTGTTGATTACAGTTTTCGGCCATCGGTTGTCCTGCATTCGAGCAACATGCCATGCTCACTGGAGTCGTCGTGTCTTCATTATAGCCACGATGTTCGGCTCTTTGCCGCGCGGGATTAGCCGAGCGGTCTACGGCGCTGCAGTCATGGACTGTGCGGATGGTCCCGGCGGAGGTTCGAGTCCTTCCTCGGGCACGGGTGTGTGTGTTTGTCCTTAGGATAATTTAGGTTAAGTAGTGTATAAGCTTAGGACTGATGTCCTTGGCAGTTAAGTCCCGTCCGCAGCTCGTGGTCGTGCGGTAGCGTTTTCGCTTCCCACGCCCGGGTTCCCGCGTTCGATTCCCGGCGGGGTCAGGGATTTTCTGTGCCTCGTGACGACTGGGTGTTGTGTGATGTCCTTAGGTTAGTTAGGTTTAAGTAGTTCTAAGTTCTAGGGGACTGATGACCATAGATGTTAAGTCCCATAGTGCTCAGAGCCATTTGAACCATTTTAGTTAAGTCCCATAAGATTTCACAAACACATTCGGCTCTTTGTGAACATCATGCAACTCTGTATTGTGACGAATCCTCCATTTTTCACTCTCATTACCGTAAAGTGGTCCAAAACTCTTCCGAAGGACTTTCCTTTCAAATATCAGCAATCTGTTCAGATTTTGCTTGGCTGTATTCCAGGTGGCACTGCGTGGAATTTTCATACAGTTCTAAAAGTGATATCCCGTGATTGCACTAAATCTATCGTTTAGCCATTTCTAGCATTATGTGGCTGATCGCAGTGAAGGATACTGTGACTTTAGCAACAACCATTTTAATACTGTAAAGAGATCCCCCTCATTGCTGGATAAATTTCTGCGGACGTCCATGGCCATGCAAGTGCTTTTGATAATATCGTTGGCCACAGTCGCTTAATTGTATATTTCTGTGGTTAACATGCAACATTTAGTATATATTAGAGCAAAGGCAGATTGTTTTTTGTTCTCGTGGTAACCGAATATAGAAACATTCTTTGTCAGTATCTAACTGATGCGTTACTTTAGATTTTGAGAAACTGGCCAGCTTCGTTGCCTAGAACAATGAAAATCACAGTTTGACAAAGGGTAAAGTTTGAATCTTCCATCTGACAAATTCAGAAACAAAACTGCAGACCTAAATATTCCGACGTCCCTTTCTTTTCCGTACTACCTATATTAATGTTTATAAACTTGTAGAAAATTTGTGATAAGAGCTTATGGGACCAAACTGCTGACGTCATCGGTCCCTAAGCTTACACACTACTTAATCTAACTTACGCTAAGGACAACACACACACCCATGCCCGAGGGAGGACTCGAACCTCTGACGGGGAGAGCCGCGCGGGCCGTGACAAGACGCCTGAGACCGCGCGGCTATACACTTATAACTAGCAACTACCGGTCCTAGTAAGACAGTAGAATTTCACGTTTCTAGTTTTTGAACAAAGAGCCAAAATCGGCAGGCAAAAAACTGAATCCGTTTCCCGCCTTCCCTTCTTTAGTAAAATGGTTCAAATGGCTCTGAGCTCTATGGGACTTAACATATGAGGTCATCAGTCCCCTAGAACTTAGAACTACTTAAAACTAACTAAACTAAGGACATCACACACATCCATAACCGCTCGGCCACCGCGGCCGGCCCCTTCCTTAGTAGTTAAAGAAATTCCAATTACTGTAGTAGTCATCCGGTCTTCACCTCAAATCATCAACGCCAACATATATAACTTTTGTTACCTGTCTTATGATTTCCTGAACAGTTGCAATTCCAGCACGAAAGATATTGCAAGGCTTCAAAAGACTGAGGAGTGGACATTTATGTGAAAATGGTCGGAATACAGAAAAGCATACGCGGTTTTTCTTCAATTTGTGGTGTATTATGCCATGTTGTTTTCAAAAGTAAAGTATTGCTAATTGCACGTCGTTTTAGCTTTCAGCAGGCGCAGTACGAAATAAATGGAAAAGCTTTTGTGATATATTTATGAGTTAATTTGTCTACCATTCCAAAGCTGTCATAACTACACTGCTTAGTACTTAGTACCACGTTTTTATCAAAACATCGTCATGAAAGCATCATATATACTCCCAACATAAACATACCCCTAAGCCAAACTGTCTTAACGCCGAGGGCAGGAAAACACGGTGTACATTCGGTACGTAAAAGGGGATGGTACGGGTCCGCATTGTATTTGGATTACGTTTGAGGGATCACTTGCGTGCTCTATTGGAGGGTGGTTTCACTGGAGTACGTGCGATTGTATTGTGCATTATTGAGCTAACAAAATGAGTACAGAGAGTAGACGACCGCGAAGACGGTTGGGAGGGGTTGGGGCAGGGGTGCATATGGAGCACAGATTCTTTAATCATAATAGAATTCTGGCGCATTTTTTGAAATGTTTGTCTTAGATTCTACTAAACTGTTTACTCAGCATTACTGACAAAGATGGGAAATACTGTGGCCTTAGCAGCCGCAGTAAAATATGGATTTGTTATTACTTTGTCAAGTTGTTAACGAGAAATATTATCGTTTGCTTGGCGCAAAGGCTGTTTCGTCAATGTACTTTGGTTGAGGCGGGTGAGAACCTGCAGAGAACATAGCCAAATTAGACTGCCTAAACTTTACTCTGGCTCTTCCTTGTACAGCCCTTAACGAGCTGCAGAAAATGACAGGCCAAACATTGCGGCGCACGGAAGCCAGCGCAAATTCCCAGCATAAAGTAAACATCCGCTCCTAATTGCTAATTCCCACAAGGACTACCCTTACCTTGCTGTGCAACTTAATGAAAGCAGTATTTTGACATTTTCCTGGTAAAGAGGGGGACGGGGATAGGTATGGAATTTCTTCTCTTGGAACTGGAACATTCTCAAATTCTATGGGTTGGAACACGGAGCAACATGCAGTTGTTGTAGAGTTGCGAATTCAGTAGTACAGTTGACGTGGCTGCACAACAAAGTTTAAAACGGGGAGACAAACAGTTCGGTTCAGTTCTAGACTGTCAAATCGGTTCTACCTATTAATCGTACGGTTGCTTGCTCTTAAAATATACAGCGTGCCCCAGGAGGAATGTACAGTATTCAGGGATATGACAGGAATGAACGTTCGAAGCAAAAAAGTGCAATAAACATGGTGCTATGAGCAATTGTTCATCTTCGCTATTTTAAAACGAATCTGTTCCACTGAACAAGTGCTGATACCTCTTAAGGTATGCACTTTAGAGCCCATGTACAGCAGATAATTTTTTTCGTGTTTTGGTCCATACTACTTCCTCCCTAAAATATGAAAAACTAAAAACTCGCGGTAGGAGAAATTTGTTTCACAGGTCGAAGATGAATAAGTGGTCATCACTCTTAAGGTATCTATTTGAGAGCCCATGTTTACTAGTCTTTTTGCTTCGAATGATCGTGCCTGCCTTATCTCTGAACACTGACCAACCCCCAGGGACAGCCTGTATATTGTTCAACTTTAATTATACCAGTCACAGCCGGCTGGTGTGGCCGTGCGGTTAAAGGCGCTTCAGTCTGGAACCGCGTGACCGCTACCGTCGCAGGTTCGAATCCTGCCTCGGGCATGGATGTGTGTGATGTCCTTAGGTTAGTTAGGTTTAATTAGTTCTAAGTTCTAGGCGACTGATGACCTCAGAAGTTGAGTCGCATAGTGCTCAGAGCCATATACCAGTCACAGTAAAGGCAAATGGGGTAAAAGTAATTCAATAAATCCATTAAAATGATCACACGTGAAGCGTTGTAGGCTGTAGGCAAGCAATGTTATAGCATCAGCGCTGAAAAACCTTTTTTGTTATTTTAAACTTACTTCCTACCTCTCTAGTTTGAGGAGCATTAATAAATACTGTATTTGGTAGTTACCGTTGTTGCAGTCATCTTTTTATATTTTAAACTTTTAATGTTAAGTGGCAGCCTAACAGTATTGGTAGCGTATATGAATAAAAATATCCTTAGTGAATATTTTGTTGCTTTATTTTCCAACCTCTTAGATGCACTGGATTTAATCATACCTAGAAGTCTTTTCAAAAAGGTTTATACGAACAGCCTAAAAAATCTACTGGGCATATGCTATCGAAATATCTTACCTTTTCTGTGTCTTATCAACATTCCAAAAATATTTTAAATATGTAACTGTTGTTCCTTCGAGATAAAATTTGTCTATGCCCCGGCTAATTTTATTCTTGATATATGATACGTTCTCAAACTCATGGAATGTGCTGTATAAGAAGTGGCAATTTAAAATCTTGCCCTCTCTTCGGTAAATTTCTGCTTTCCCCCATGTTGCTGAGAGAAACCGCAGACAAAATAAACAACTAATAGACATCTAAAGGGAAAAAACGTGAAATGTGGGAGCTTAATGATAACTGTCGCACAAATAACGAATGGTTCCAGTCTGTCTGAATCCAAAATATTCCTTAAACATCTCTTACCTTACACATCTGTTAGTCCACTCCAATAAAAATTGAAGCAAATAATTTTAATTAAAATTGATATTTCATGTACGAAGGTAATGAAGAGCAATAACTTACCTACATCTACATCTACATCCATTCTACGCAAGCCACCTGACGGTATGTGGCGGAGGGTACCTTGAGTACCTCTATCGGTTCTCCCTTCTATTCCAGTCTCGTATTGTTCGTGGAAAGAAAGATTGTCGGTATGCCTCCGTGTGGCCTCTAATCTCTCTGATTTTATCCTCATGGTCTCTTCGCGAGATATACGTAGGAGGGAGCAATATACTGCTTGACTCCTCGGTGAAGGTACGTTCTCAAAAATTCAACAAAAGCCCGTACCGAGCTACTGAGCGTCTCTCTCTCTTGCAGAGTCTTCCACTGGAGTTTATCTATCATCTCCGTAACGCTTTCGCGATTACTAAATGATCTTGTAACGGCGCGCGCTGCTCTCCGTTGGATCTTATCTATCTTTTTCTATCAACCCTATCTGGTACGGATCCCACACCGGTGAGCAGTATTCAAGTAGTGGGCGAGCAAGTGTACTGTAACCTACTTCCGTAGTTTTCGGATTGCATTTCCTTAGGATTCTTCCAATGAATCTCAGTCTGGCATCTGCTTTACCGACGATTAATTTTATATGGTCATTCCATTTTAAATCACACATAATGCCTACTCCTAGGTAATTTATGGAATTAACTGCATCCAGTTGCTGACCTGCTACATTGTAGCTAAATGATAAATGATCTTTCTTTCTATGTATTCGCAGCACATTGCACTTGTCTACATTGAGATTCACTTGCCATCCCCTACACCATGCGTCAATTCGTTGCAGATCCTCCTGCATTTCATTACAATTTTCCATTGTTACAAACTCTCGATACACTACAGCATCAACCGCAAAAAGCCTCAGTGAACTTCCGATGTTATCCACAAGGTCATTTATGTATATTGTGAATAGCAACGGTCCTGCGACACTCCCCTGCGGCACACGTGAAATCACTCTTACTTTGGAAGAAGAAACTCTTCAGTCCAATCACAAAATTGACCTGATAGTCCATATGCTCTTACTTTGTTCATTAAACGTCTGTGGGGAACTGTATCAAACGCCTTGCGGAAGTCAAGAAACACGGCATCTACCTGTGAACCCGTGTCTATGGCCCTCTGAGTCTCGTGGACGAACAGCGGGAGCTGTTTTTCACACCATCGTCTTTTCGAAACCCATGCTGATTCCTACAGAGTAGATTTCTAGTGTCCAGAAAAGTCATTATACTCGAACATAATACGTGTTCAGAAATTCTACAACTGATCGTCGTTAGAGATATAGGTCTATAGTTCTGTACATTTGTTTGACGTCCCTTCTTGAAAACGGGGATGACCTGTGTGCCCTTTTCCAATCTTTTGGAACGCTACGCTCTTCTAGAGACCTACGGTACATCGCTGCAAGAAGGGGGGCAAGTTCCTTCGCGTACAAATAGTTTCAGTAGATCGGTGAGAATCGTACAATCCTCTCTGACAATCGTTGATATCCTTTGCTTGGGTGAACTGAAGAAATACATCGATCGCGTACGGAGTCATTGCGAATGTCTTTTAAGCGAAGATGTAGCGTTTCTATAATTTACATCTATCTTCACCACGGCGGACGCCGATGTAGGTGAGCTATCAACGTATCTGAAAGCCAAACAGATACGCCCGACTTCTGTTCTCGAGAGATGTTTCTTTGGTGGGAGGACCGATGCACGCAAACTGGTCAGGGTACCTGACTAGTTATCTAAATACTTAAGTGACGACTCCAACGCCTGCTGACAGCAGCCAGGAGAGTGGTGTGGTTAGCACATGCCACTGCATGTTGCACCCATATGACACCAAATCGCAGACAATGATAGGAGGACGGGGAGGGCCGACATCGTGAGGTTCCCCGGGTCTTGTTCAGCTGCATCTCGACCACATGAAAACGTCAATATATTCAGCTTCAGTGAAGTGCGATGTTCTAAAAATCAAGCACGTACTTGTGAAAGAACACCATTAAAAGCAGGGCCGAGAGAGAGGAGTAGTAGTAGAAGAAGAAAAGCACCGCTGAAGATGTTCTGAAATAAAGCGGAACGCATGTGGCCTAAGAGTTTTATTACAGTCGTAAAAGACGGCATACAACCTGTGTTACTTGAAGAGCACGCTATTACATTTGGGGCGTTGTAGATCGTCTACATGTGGTACCTGGCGCTCATGAGAACCTCCACCGCGGACGTTAAGTAATGGCAATGAGACAGTGCCAGTCGGTTTCATGGAATTTGCGCACTAAGATGGTTCGGCGTGGAGAAGTGAAAGAATGACAGAAAAGATGTGTCTACAGAATGAGATTTTCACTCTGCAGCGGAGTGTGCGCTGATATGAAACTTCCTGGCAGATTAAAACTGTGTGCCCGACCGAGACTCGAACTCGGGACCTTTGCCTTACGCGGGCAAGTGCTCTACCATCTGGGCTACCGAAGCACGACTCACGCCCGGTACTCACAGCTTTACTTCTGCCAGTACCTCGTCTCCTACCTTCCAAACTTTACAGAAGCTCTCCTGCGAACCTTGCAGAACTAGCACTCCTGAAAGAAAGGATACTGCGGAGACATGGCTTAGCCACAGACTGGGGGATGTTTCCAGAATGAGATTTTCACTCTGCAGCGGAGTGTGCGCTGATATGAAACTTCCTGGCAGATTAAAACTGTGTGCCCGACCGATACTCGAACTCAGGACCTTTGCCTTTCGCGGGCAAATGCTCTACCATCTGAGCTACCAAAGCACGACTCACGCCCGGTCCTCACAGGTTTACTTCAGCCAGTATCTCGTCTCCTACCTTCCAAACTTTACAGAAGCTCTCGTGCGAACGTTTCAGAACTAGCACTCCTGAAAGAAAGGATACTGCGGAGATGGTAGAGCACTTGCCCGCGAAAGGCAAAGGTCCCGAGCTCGAGTCTCGGTCGGGCACATAGTTTTAATCTGCCAGGAAGTTTCAAGATGTGTCTAATTTGGATGCGGCGTGAACTTACCACGAATGAAGCTGTCCAAATTGTTGATGTCTCAAGATGGACTGTATAATGTACGAAGTGCGTTCAGTACGTAATGCAACATATTTCTCTTGAAAGCCGGTTGATTTTATTCAGGATTACGAAACACCATATTATTCCTCTCTCTTTTGGCTAGAAAAAACCCCGTTTTTCAACAATATCTCCGTTCAATGCGACGGCCTTACGCCACCTTACTGGGAGAGCCTGTATGCCCGCGTGGTACCACCAGTCTACTGGTCGACGTCGGAGCCAACGTCTTGCTCCATCAATTCCCTGCCCATCATCCACGTACTGCTTCTCGCGGAGTGCGTCCTTCATTGGGCCAAACAGATGGAAGTCGGAAGGTGTGAGATTCGGGCTCTAGGGTGGATGAGGAAGACGTGCTCAATGAAGTTCTGTGAGTTCCTGTTCGGTGCGCAGTGTCGTCTGACGCCTTACGTTCTTATGAAGAAAGAGAAGTTCGTTTGCATTTTTCTGGGGACAAAAACGTTGAAGTCGTTTCCTCAATTTCCTGAGGGTTGCACAATACACTCAGAATTGATCGTTGCACGAAGAGGAAGGATATTAAACAGAATAGTCCGTTCAAGAGTCCCAGAGGACCGTCGCCATGACTCGACCGGCTGAAGGTACGGCTTTGAACTTTTTCTTCGGAGGAGAGGTGGTGTGGCGCTAATTCATGGATTTGCCGTTTCCTTTTCGGTTCGAAGTGATGAACCTATGTTTCATTGCCTATGACTGAGTTAGGCAAAAAATTATCACTATTAACCTCGCAACGCACAAGCAATTCAGCACAGATACTCCTTCGTTGCTCTTTAAGACTAGATAGCCCTTCGTTGCTCTTTATGGTCTCCTGTTTGGTGGGGAGGAACCCAGCGGGCAAACACACATCTTTCAGTACCCAAACTGGTGGACGAGTGTGTCATCACTACCAACCGGGACGTCTAGTCGAGCAGCGAGGTATTTGGTTGTGATCCACCTATCATCTCGAATGAGAGTGTCCGCACATTCCGACACTGGAGGAGTCACAGCTGTGTACGGTAGGCCGGCACGCGGGAGATACGAAAGGTTTGCGCGACCTTTTTGCGTTGATGGCAGAGGCCTCGACCAACTACTCACCGTGCTTTTGTTTACGGCCAGATCTTCGTGGATATCTCCAAAGCTCCGATTTTCCGTCAAAATAAGCTCTAGCCTTGAACCTAACCTTCGTTACCGACGCCATTTTGAAGGCTACAACTTTTTGTGTACATACGTTCTTACTGTTACTTTGTTTGGTACATGGTCCAGTGATACAACAACAGCTGAATCGGACACCATTTGCAAAAAGCATGCACTCAAACCAGGAAAAATCACAATGTGTCTTCTGGTATCACGAGATACAGTCACCAAAAACAGTCCATAGAAAATTGCAGATGGCAAATACAGACAGCCATCAGATGTTAAAAGCATCAAGATGTGGTATGCGAAGTTGAAGGGAACAGGGAGTGTCTGTGAGCTCCCTAGAACCAGCAGCCCTGGTCCTAGTAAGCAGACAATTCACACAGTGAGAGACGCATTCGTCACAAATCCCAACAAGTCAGTCCAAGATGGATCAGGCATGGCGGTACCATCAACTGGCCTCCGCGATCACTGGACGTAACACACCTGGATTTCTTCCTTCGGGACAAGGACCAGGTTTACCCAACACCAGTGAACGACGTCGCAGCGTTACGGCGCAGAATTGCTGACGTCGTAACATCCATCCCTGACGAAATGTTGACCAGCACATGGGTGGAACTGGAATACCGCCTGGACATCCTTGAGGAAACGAAGGGACACACGTCGAAATGTATTAATTGTACGTGTGAGCACAAAAACTTGAAAATGTAGCCGGCCCGTGTGGCCGTGCGGTTCTAGGCGCTTCAGTTTGGAACCGCGTGCCCGCTACAGTCGCAGGTTCGAATCCTGCCTCGGGCATGGATGTGTGTGATGTCCTTAGGTTAGTTAGATTTAAGTAGTTCTAAGTTCTAGGGGACTGATGACCACAGATGTTAAGTCCCATAGTGCTCAGAGCCATTTGAACCATTTGAAAATGTAACCTGCGCTTCAAGATAACAGATATGTGTCTCTATCTCATTTTTTCTGCTTTATGGATGTTTATAATCAGGAAAGACTTCTGGGACTGCCTGTACATCCAGTCTCTCTTAGACTTCACGCCAGAACATTTACACGCTCCAATTGCACCCCGTGGGGATTTCGCACAATACTGAGCGATACAGCGAAAGTTCGTAGTGTCAGAAATCATCACCTATGGAAAAGACCCAACTCAGAATGAAATATCAAAGGTCTTCGGCTGTCTTATCTGGCCATATCCACGGAAGCGAAAAAAATCTGTAGTCACATAGGGACATAAAAGCATTTGCGTCTCTCTAACACTAAGAGATATATAAAGCCTGCTTCGCTATGCTAAAGGCGTTATTGGCAGGAGCAGACAGGCTGTATACAGTGATCCGCAGCAACGTGGCTCGTCGTTATGTGTGGCAGGCCATTTGAACTCTCGAGGATAGGTTCGAGAAACGTGACGCGTCCTGCTGAAACATCAGAGCAGATCAGCTGCCGCCGAGACTACCTGGAGACTAAACATGAAAGGAGATAAGATAACATGAGTGTCGTGGTGCAGGCGGCAAAGTCCTGGTACAGCCCAATTAATGAGTCTGTCGAAATAAGGATGTAGTAAACTCTTATAAACGAGGACAGTTTCAGCTGAAGCACGGGATGGAGTTCGGCTGTTTATTAAGATATCGCCTGCCATCTCAGTCCTCACAGTCGGACAACAAAGTGTGCATATGTATTTCACAAAATAAGGACACGAGCACGCGGAAACAAAAGCGCCCCAAGGCGCCAGAAATCTGAATCATATAAACTAACGTGTGTATTAAAACGGTTCAAATGGCTCCGAGCTCTATGGGACTTAACTTCTGAGGTCATCAGTCCCCTAGAACGTAGAACTACTTAAACCCAACTAACCTAAGGACATCACACAAATCCATGCCCGAGGCAGGATTCGAACCTGCGAACGTAACGGTCACGTGGTTCCAGATAACGTATATATTAATTTATTTTTTAAATAAGGAAGTCCTAGGCGGAAATCTGTGCCTCAGATGATACGAGAGGCTGCATGCGTGTGTGACTGAAGTACTTGTTTGTAAAATGTTTGTGTTTAATAATACACATCTATCAAAGGCGACATATAGATAAGCTACTAATGTATGGTGCAGCAGTGTCGCCCGGAAAGCATAACGAATGTACAGAGGAAAGTCATGTGTCATCCTATTTATCTGGAACGTATCATTGATTACCAGAAACTTGTACGTTCAAGCCACAGAGAGTTGGTTCTAGTCGCAGAACGTTTCACGCTGTACAATTTCAAAAGGCGATGTGTTGTGGCAGAAGATTCATCAATAAGGGCGAGTCAAATGTCCCATGAAATACATAGTTCGGATAAAACCGTGTGGAGAGCACTGATGGAGCAGCAGCTTCACCCTTCTCATAAGTAACGAGTGCTAAGAATGGGACCAAATGACTTCGAACCAGGGTTCAGTCCTGTCAGTGGATTATGTTGTAATTCACTGTCTGATCAAAGGTATCAGGACATCTATTAGTAGGCTTTAACGCGGAATGTATCCACCCTCGGCCTTTATGAGGCCTTGAAGTCTTTTGGGGACACTTTCAGTGAGATATACGAATGACTGTCGAGAAACGGCGGCACATTCTTCCTCAAGAGCTGAAAGCACAGGAGGTAATGACACCAGACGTTGGGGTGTAGAACTGTCCACATCCTCTCTCATCCCAAAGATGTGCCATTGTGTTCAGGTCGCGACTCAGGGCAGGTTGATTCCATTTCAGGAACATTATTGTCCACAAACAATTGCCTCGCAGATGCTGCTTTATGATAGGGTACATTATCGTGATGATATAGTCCTCGTCTCCGAACTGTTGCTCTGCTGTATGCAGTGCACAACGCTGTAAAATATGCTCGTATTCTTTCTCATTTAGCCTTTTATTAAGGGGAGACGGAAGGCAATTTTTATCCCTATTCTGCCAATGCTATTTTACCCATTCAATAGGTACACTTTTCAAAAGAACTATAACTGATAAAACAATGAAATTTTTACAGCATATATATAACATGTATGCCCAATTTGCAAGTACAATGAACACAATACCTCTTATGGTTTTGAAGAAAAAAAATTTTCATTCTTTCACTAGTAAAATTTAACTTTTTTTGTACATAAATTATTATAAAACAGTTTCTGATTGTTTGGTGGTTCTCAATGTACTTGTAATAACTTATTACCATCTGCAGTACAAATTGACCAAATTTCATGCTTCTAACCCCATTCGTTTATCAAAGTATGGTACCTGAAAGTAAAAAAATGTGGGTTTGAGAAAAATCTACTTAAAGTTTAATATTGCAATTCTAGTATAGTTACTGATGAGAATTACTTACCACTAATATTTTCCTGTTCCATACTGAGCATCATGTGAATCATACTGATCTTCTTTTCTTCTCTTGGTGCCTCTTCTTTTCTGTCTGGCTCCTTTTGTGCATTTTAAATTAGCAATATCAGCTTTGCGGTTTCTCTCTTTATCTATTTGCACCAAGGATTTTGCAGTATTTCCACTAGATTTTATGCTCAATAATTCCAAAACATCCAGTTTTTCTGATTACACCATCACTGAAGCATAAAATAGCATTATAAACACCAAACTTGAGTGTTGTAAGCTGACCAAATACAGTTTTCGGTAACCGGTTCCAAATGACAGAATTCACACATTCATTTAAATTTTGGGTTTTCCCATGAAGACATTTCTTCAACTAGGTAACTTTACAAAGGTCTCTAAATATGGGTTTAATTTCATTCATTACTGATGCAGGTAAAGAATGTTTGTGGTCATATCTGGCACTTCTCCTGTACTTGCACCAAGTGTCAGGATCATTCAGGCAAAGACCGTGCGTCAGGAAAACCGTCATATCTCACGAAAAAATTGTCCTATTTATATAAAACAAAAACTGTTTCACGCAGGAAAGACCAGGCATTTCAAATATGCTAAAATCTAAAAATCGAATTTTTGAAGCCCACCTGCCTTCCGTCTCCCCTTATGCGCAAAAACGGGGGGGAGGGGGGGGGACCTCACCCTAACCACGAAAAACACCCCCATATTATAAAACGACTTCCTCCGTACTTCAATGTTGGCAATACACCTGATCTCAGGTAAAATTGTACAGGCATTCGCCAAAATCAAACCCTTATTTCGGATTGCCTCACGGAACAGCGTGGTTGATCGCTCCAAATCACTTACTTCAAATCACTTACTTGCTCGGATACCACCTGAACAAGCTGGATTTAGACCCTAAAGAAGCTGCTGTGCACAAGTGGTCTCCTTGACTACTTACATAGAATCTGGATACCAAAAGAAACTTAAAACTGGAGTAGTGTTCATTGACCTGTCAGCAGTGTATGACACGGTGTGGTGCGAGGGCCTATTATTGAAAATTTTTAAAGCAATATCTTGCAAAACTCTAGGCAACCTCTTAAGTAACATGTTAAGCAATAGGCGATTTAAAGTACATGAAGGAGAAGAGAAAAGCAGATGGCATGTACTCAATGACGGATTACCTCAGGGCTCTGTTCTTGCTTCGGTGTTATTCAACGTCTACACAGTTGACCTGCCGCATTTGACCTGCCGAAAATTTCAATATGAAGATGACGTGGCAATTTCATATCAGAGTGAAGACCTTTCTGAATGTGAAGAACACCTAACGAACAGCCTTACTAAACTTTATGAGTATTTTGAGACATGACGACTGAAACCAAATGTTTTTAAAACCGAGGTAAGCCTGTTCCACCTCTCTAACCGCCTTTCATCGGCAAAGATCAGTCCACAGTTCGGTCCTCTTGGCACAGTCAGGTACAACGAAAGCCCAAAATACCTGGGAGTCACTGTGGACAGAACCTCCACATACAAAAAACACCTTTCCAACTTGGCCAAGAAGATACAAACACGAATGAACCTTGTGAGAAAGCTGGCAGGCAGTACATGAGGAGCAACCACGTCAGTCCTCTGAGGAGCATCCCTTTCACTGGTATACTCTGCAGCAGAATACTGTGCACCAGTTTGGCTCTGAAGCGCCCACATAGTGAAAGTAGACATCCAACTGAACTCAGTTATGAGAGTAATTAGTGGTACAGTCCGGTCTACACCTACTTGCTGGCTACCAGGGCTTTCAAATCTCTGCGCACCAGATCTGCGTCGAAAGGCTGCTCTTTGCAACCTCTGTCTGCAAGTTTTTGAAATCAACTCGATCCTTCTTCATGACGATTTGCTATCACTGCTCAGGAAAAGCCTCAAATCTAGAAGACCAGCGTACGAAATGGGAGTCCAAATGCTATCCACAGGACGCAGAGCGGAAACGTGAGTGGCAAGCTTCAAGAACCCGAAACCACGAACTTGTAGACTATCCAACAGTTCCAGTTTCAGGCTTCCACCAAACAAGGGAGGTGTGGGTGCAGTTAAACAGATATTGGACTGAAGAGGGTAGGTGCAAATACAACATGCACAAGTGGGGCTTTTCAAGTGACTGTGTGTGTGACTGTGGTGACACCCAAACAATGAGCCACATTGTGAATGAATGTCCAATCAGACGCTTCGCTGGTGGCATTGAGAAGCTCCATCAAGCATCACACGAGGCACTCCGCTGGATCGAGTCCATCAACATCCGAGTGTAGTCTGAGCCTTCTTAAAACTTGTGTACTGTATATAATTTCACATGTTCATTTTTATATACACTCCTGGAAATTGAAATCAGAACACCGTGAATTCATTGTCCCAGGAAGGGGAAACTTTATTGACACATTCCTGGGGTCAGATACATCACATGATCACACTGACAGAACCACAGGCACATAGACACAGGCAACAGAGCATGCACAATGTCGGCACTAGTACAGTGTATATCCACCTTTCGCAGCAATGCAGGCTGCTATTCTCCCATGGAGACGATCGTAGAGATGCTGGATGTAGTCCTGTGGAACGGCTTGCCATGCCATTTCCACTTGGCGCCTCAGTTGGACCAGCGTTCGTGCTGGACGTGCAGACCGCGTGAGACGACGCTTCATCCAGTCCCAAACATGCTCAATGGGGGACAGATCCGGAGATCTTGCTGGCCAGGGTAGTTGACTTACACCTTCTAGAGCACGTTGGGTGGCACGGGATACATGCGGACGTGCATTGTCCTGTTGGAACAGCAAGTTCCCTTGCCGGTCTAAGAATGGTAGAACGATGGGTTCGATGACGGTTTGGATGTACCATGCACTATTCAGTGTCCCCTCGACGATCACCAGTGGTGTACAGCCAGTGTAGGAGATCGCTCCCCACACCATGATGCCGGGTGTTGGCCCTGTGTGCCTCGGTCGTATGCAGTCCTGATTGTGGCGCTCACCTGCACGGCGCCAAACACGCATACGACCATCATTGGCACCAAGGCAGAAGCGACTCTCATCGCTGAAGACGACACGTCTCCATTCGTCCCTCCATTCACGCCTGTCGCGACACCACTGGAGGCGGGCTGCACGATGTTGGGGCGTGAGCGGAAGACGGCCTAACGGTGTGCGGGACCGTAGCCCAGCTTCATGGAGACGGTTGCGAATGGTCCTCGCCGATACCCCAGGAGCAACAGTGTCCCTAATTTGCTGGGAAGTGGCGGTGCGGTCCCCTACGGCACTGCGTAGGATCCTACGATCTTGGCGTGCATCCGTGCGTCGCTGCGGTCCGGTCCCAGGTCGACGGGCACGTGCACCTTCCGCCGACCACTGGCGACAACATCGATGTACTGTGGAGACCTCACGCCCCACGTGTTGAGCAATTCGGCGGTACGTCCACCCGGCCTCCCGCATGCCCACTATACGCCCTCGCTCAAAGTCCGTCAACTGCACATACGGTTCACGTCCACGCTGTCACGGCATGCTACCAGTGTTAAAGACTGCGATGGAGCTCCGTATGCCACGGCAAACTGGCTGACACTGACGGCGGCGGTGCACAAATGCTGCGCAGCTAGCGCCATTCGACGGCCAACACCGCGGTTCCTGGTGTGTCCGCTGTGCCGTGCGTGTGATCATTGCTTGTACAGCCCTCTCGCAGTGTCCGGAGCAAGTATGGTGGGTCTGACACACCGGTGTCAATGTGTTCTTTTTTCCATTTCCAGGAGTGTATTTTTCTTTGTTTTGCTAAATGTGTATTACTGTAATTGATGCATACGATAATAATAATAACTTACTTCCCGCGCTCCACTGTGCAGTGGCGTCTCTCTTTACACACCTGTCACTTGTCATTGACTACGGAAATGTGTGGCTTATGAATAGTTGCTCCACCATTGTACCCCATTCCTTTTAACTCCATACGCGCAATCATTGTGCTCGGTGAGCTGCTGGTAGCTTCCGCAGATTTCAAGAGATCGTATACAACCACTTTCCACAACCCGACGCCCCCTGTCCGTCAGTACATCAGGTCTGCCACGTCGTGGTTTAGCTGCGGTCGTTCCTTCCCGCTTCCACTTCACAATCACAGCGCTAACAGTCGACTTGGGCAGGTTTAGAAGGCGTTAGTACAGTTCCTGTATTTGACAGTGTCTGTAAAGTCCGACGCAGTCTTCCTTCGGACAAGCATGCGTGTGCGAAGGAACAGACACTGCTGACGATTTATAGCCGTATTAAAACATGAAACGTATTCGCAATTTGCCAAGGAACTTTGCATCGACCTTTACAAGCACTATCAAATACAGACACTGCACTAATGTATTTCATGCCAAAGCCAAGTCAATCTGGCGAGAATAGTAAGTAAGTCTCTCTCTCTGTGTGGGAATCATATAATTGTACGAAGCAGACATTGGGACGTGTGGAAGTTTGGTTCTGTCTTGAGAACGTGCTCGCATAGCCGAAGCTTGTAAGAGGGTTGCTTCTGTGTTGGCAGCGCTGTGTAGCGCTTTACATTGGATCTCTGACTGCGCTTTCTTTGTAAGAGACTCTGTGGCTGGTAGGACTCGTTGGAAGTTAATCGCCAGTACTGCTGGGCGGTTGGAAGTTAGTCGCGAGCAATGATTGATGTTAGATATGAAAAGTTAGCATTGATGGAGGGTAGAGGTCTGAAGTGTTAGTGTAGGTCATCGGTCTGTACATGTTCGACTTGGAGACTGAATATTATCCATGATGTACTTGTACTAGATGTCAATAACGATTTATATTCTTGTCCGAACTGGATGTCACATTATTAAGATAAAAAAACATTATTTGGTTTGCAACAAAATCTTTCCTTTGCTAACCACCTGCCTATTAGTATTTAGTGGCTTTAGTAGTTAGAATCTTTTATCTAGCTGGCAGTGTTGCCGCTCACTGTATTGCAGTAGTTCGCGTAATGAAGATTTTTGTGAGATAAGTGCTTAATGAAATGTATAGGTTATTGTTACGATTTCTTTTTAGTCAGGACCATTCTTTGAATTAATTATTTGACGTCAGGTTATCTTCTTTTTGAGCAGTCAGATTGCGTTGCGCTAGAATATTGTGGGTCAGTGTTGACGTGATAAGAAAAAGTAAAGAGTACGTACAGTTTTACTCAACTGATGATGATGATGATGTTTGGTTTGTGGGGCGCTCAACTGCGTGGTTATCAGCGCCCGTACAATTACCCAATCTTTGCTCAGTCCAATTTCGCCACTTTCCTGGATGATGATGAAATGATGAGGACAACACAAACACCCAGTCATCTCGAGGCAGGTGAAAATCCCTGACCCCGCCGGGAATCGAACCCGGGACCCCGTGCTCGGGAAGCGAGAACGCTACCGCGAGACCACGAGCGGCGGACGTTTACTCAACTGTTTCAGAATCAAATAACATAGAAGTTTCATCTTCTCAGTCAGTCTGCAATTTAAGTACAGACACACACATCTAAATAAAGAAGTTTCAAGCTGGCCGGCGCGGTAACTCAGCGTGTGCGGTCCGATGGTTAGTTGCTTTTGTAATAAAAAAAAAACTGAGTGAATGGATCAGCGATGAATTTGAGCGGGTGTCATTGGACATCCGCCCCGAACAAACACAACGAGCAATAACTAACAGATCGATTTTTAAAAAAAATGGCAGTTAAAGCGGACGCTCGCGTAAAGCGGTCAGAGTCTGGGTTCGAGTCCCAGTCCGGCAAAAATTTTAATTTGTTTCCACTAAATTGTATAGTTGTGGTGGTACCATATTCGCAGTTTCCGAATACATTTCAATCTTCAGAAGGGCTGATATATCGCTTATGATTTGTTACTAAGGTAACATCAAATGACTCGTCAGCTTTCAAAGTCACTGAGCTGTCCTGAGCGACTTGTTCTGCTGTTAGAGTTTCTACTACAACACGATACTTCTGTTTTCATTCACACTGGCGGGTCCGCCTCCCGTGACATCTAGTGGTTCATTCCGCATTACCTGGGAGGTGTTCTGATACTTTTGATCTGATAGTGCACACTCACTGAGACCGACAGCCGTCATTTTGAACAGTTGTTATTAGCTTCATTTTAGCTGCAAACTTTAAGTTCGTTATGAAATGAAAGTATGGCATTGTTGGCCGGGAGGCCCCATTCGGGGGAGTTAGGCCGCCGTATTGCAAGTCCTTTTTAGGTGACACCATATCGGTGACTTGCGAGTCAATGATGATGAAAATGATGATGGACACACAACACTCAGTCCTCTGTCGGGAATCGAACCCGGGCCCCCTGCGTGATTGGCGGTTACGCTACCGCTACACTACGGAGGCGGACAGTTCGTTTTGTCGATAAAAAAAACTAAATATTCACTTTCGACCATTAGTTGGTCGTCTCAAGGTACTCAGTTTAGCAACCTCTATCGTCTGTATGATATTAGGTGAACTGGGGAGATAGGGACTGAGGCGGTTCTCCACAGACATGACGAGAAGGAAATTTACGAAAAACATTAATTACAAAAAGGAACATGGTGATAGGGCACGTGTTTGAACAGCAGGTAGCAACTTCCATGGTACTAGTGGGAGTCGTTACAAATTTATATTACAAAAATTCTGTGGGAAGACAAAGTTTGGAATATATACAACAAATAATTGAATACTTGGGATGTAAGGGCTACATTGTGATGAAGAGGTCGCCACAGGAGAGAAAATCTTAGCGGGTTACACTGAAGCAGTCACAAGACTGACGATAAAAAGAAATCACTTCGAAAGAAGAGCAGGTGGACAGGGGGCCCTAACAAAAAGAGAGCAGTCTGCGTGCAGAAAATTTGCGCACCTGCCCCGTAGCCCGAGCAGGTGTTCTGTACGCCGCACCTGCCGTTTCTGGATTCTCGAGAAAGTGGGCGGTCAGTCGCCCTCGCATTTTGTCCTCTGTGCACGTAACTTGTAACAATAACGTACAGACTCTGAGAAAGGCGATAGCTCCACCACTATTCACAATATTTCCAATGTTTTTCAACAAAGGGCTGCAAGTAGATTAATCATGGCCATCGCCACTCTTTTCCAGTATCATAGATTTTTACTCGACTCCACCTGAAGGAAGATCAGAAAGACAGAACAGCCTGACAGAGCCTACTGGCTCCAGTTTTTTTTTTAAAGCCAAACAAATTACTAGAGAGTATTTTCAGGCACCAGAACCCTCTAGTATGTGATGGCCTTGTCCTAGTCGCATACAACGCAGAGACTGAAACAGTGGAAAGCGTTCTGTCTACTGCCCTTGAACGCCTTCCAACCTATGACAGTACATCACTGATGGTTACAATGTCTGTGTTTATACAGTGTCTGTATAAGGAACAGTCACTGTCACTTACGCCAGCTATGGTAAACATTACAAAATAGACTCGCATTCTGCGGCCAAGCAAGCAGCTGACGTCACTGAATAATCGCAGAATGAGAATCTGTTTCGTAATATTACAGCCTAAACTAGTTAACGCCCAACTTAGCAGCTGTGCTGTTTTTATCTGAGAAATAACGAAACTCATTACAATATCAAAGTAAAGCGGTTAGTTATCAAATTACAGACAACATTTGTCTCTCCGGAATTGAAGGGGTATTCGGAAAGTAATGGAAACCAATCTGAAATTTAAAAAAGTTATTTGCAAGAGTTAGCTACAACTTCCAGCTATTTATCTACACAGTCGCCGCTCCGACAAACACATTTGCCATAGCACTGTACTAACTTTCCAATACCCTCGTCATAAAAGGCAGCCTCCAGTGCTTTTCGGTAATTCTCTACTCTGGTCAACAGCTCATTGTCTGTGCCAAAATGTTGTCTTCTTAGCCAGCGGTTCATGTTAGCAGAGTTGAAACTCAAAGGGAGCCAATTATGGGTTGTGTTGTGGGAGATCAAACGCTTCCCACTGAAAACGCTGCAGAAGCGTCTTCATTGCCCTTGCAAAATGCAGCTTAGAATTGTCTTGAAGAAGGAAAGGCATGATATTTATGTTATGTGGGCTGCATAGCTTCAGGTAAAATTTCTCATCGGGCCCTCGTAATTGGCGAGAGACACTATTTTCTAGGCATCTTTACGTGGTCACTGTGCGCTTAGAACTGAAAAGAGCGACGTGCCGCTATCGATGGGCGTGAAAAGCCTCATGGATTTTCACAGTGGTTTCCATTTCGCAACCGATCGGAAGTTACTTTTTGAATAGGTCTCGTATATGGCTGTAAAGCATGGGAGTACTCTCAGTTTTAAGGAATTCAGTATGAATTGGAAATTGCAAATAAACCCTAAGTCAAGTAGCAGTAGCCGACCGATACTCAAGCAGCGACAGGGAAGTCACCGATTTTGTTACTTTTACGAGTTCTTAATCAGGAGCGAATTTTATAATATCATCTGTGTGCTTGAAATAGTTTAGTTTCTTGGGTTTCTACGCGTTTATTTAATATCTAATATCCATAGTTCTCGCATTTTCGTTTGCGTTGTGAAATTACAAGTTCCTAATCGGGGTGAATTACACTCCTGGAAATTGAAATAAGAACACCGTGAATTCATTGTCCCAGGAAGGGGAAACTTTATTGACACATTCCTGGGGTCAGATACATCACATGATCACACTGACAGAACCACAGGCACATAGACACAGGCAACAGAGCATGCACAATGTCGGCACTAGTACAGTGTATATCCACCTTTCGCAGCAATGCAGGCTGCTATTCTCCCATGGAGACGACCGTAGAGATGCTGGATGTAGTCCTGTGGAATGGCTTGCCATGCCATTTCCACCTGGCACCTCAGTTGGACCAGCGTTCGTGCTGGACGTGCAGACCGCGTGGGACGACGCTTCATCCAGTCCCAAACATGCTCAATGGGGGACAGATCCGGAGATCTTGCTGGCCAGGGTAGTTGACTTACACCTTCTAGAGCACGTTGGGTGGCACGGGATACATGCGGACGTGCATTGTCCTGTTGGAACAGCAAGTTCCCTTGCCGATCTAGGAATGGTAGAACGATGGGTTCGATGACGGTTTGGATGTACCGTGCACTATTCAGTGTCCCCTCGACGATCACCAGTGGTGTACGGCCAGTGTAGGAGATCGCTCCCCACACCATGATGCCGGGTGCTGGCCCTGTGTGCCTCGGTCGTATGCAGTCCTGATTGTGGCGCTCACCTGCACGGCGCCAAACACGCATACGACCATCATTGGCACCAAGGCAGAAGCGACTCTCATCGCTGAAGACGACACGTCTCCATTCGTCCCTCCATTCACGCCTGTCGCGACACCACTGGAGGCGGGCTGCACGATGTTGGGGCGTGAGCGGAAGACGGCCTAACGGTGTGCGGGACCGTAGCCCAGCTTCATGCAGACGGTTGCGAATGGTCCTCGCCGATACCCCAGGAGCAACAGTGTCCCTAATTTGCTGGGAAGTGGTGGTGCGGTCCCCTACGGCACTGTGTAGGATCCTACGGTCTTGGCATGCATCCGTGCGTCGCTGCGGTCCGGTCCCAGGTCGACGGGCACGTGCACCTTCCGCCGACCACTGGCGACAACATCGATGTACTGTGGAGACCTCACGCCCCACGTGTTGAGCAATTCGGCGGTACGTCCACCCGGCCTCCCGCATGCCCACTATACGCCCTCGCTCAAAGTCCGTCAACTGCACATATGGTTCACGTCCACGCTGTCGCGGCATGCTACCAGTGTTAAAGACTGCGATGGAGCTCCGTATGCCACGGCAAACTGGCTGACACTGACGGCGGCGGTGCACAAATGCTGCGCAGCTAGCGCCATTCGACGGCCAACACCGCGGTTCCTGGTGTGTCCGCTGTGCCGTGCGTGTGATAATTGCTTGTACAGCCCTCTCGCAGTGTCCGGAGCAAGTATGGTGGGTCTGACACACCGGTGTCAATGTGTTCTTTTTTCCATTTCCAGGAGTGTATTTAGTTTTCACCTGAGTGCTTCGGTAGTTAGGTTAATCTAATTTATTAGACACAGCTCCCTCGTTTTCGTCAATGTCTACAGTAGAGTTGCGCAGCACGTGCCGGTAGTCTGTTTATCTGCATAGTTTGGTTTTCCATGGCCTTTAGTATGGACAGGGACTGCGATTGTTGCGTGCGGATGCGAGCCGAGTTGGTGACACTTCGCTCTCAGCTTCAGGCTGTGATGGCTTCGATTACACAGCTTGAGGCTGCAGTGGATTGCACCACTGTTGTGGGCCGGCCATGCGGATCCAGCGGACGTCCAGCGCGTCAGAGTCCTCCGATCGGTCCTCACCAGTGGTCAGCCCAGGTACTGCTGTCACTGAGGCTGACCCCTCACCTGTGATCGAGTGGGAGGTCGTTCCGGGGCGTAGTAGGCGGCGAAAGACTTCCTAGGCGGCCGCACGTAAGGCCTCCCCGGCTTGTCTGACAAGCAGGTTCCTGGTGCTGTCTGTGGCTGACACTGTCGCTGAGCCAGATGCTGTCGCCTGTCCTGTTTCAGAGAAAACCTCTCAGCCTGCAAGATCCGGGCAATCACAGAGGGTGGGATTATTGATAGTTGCGAGCTCCAACGTTAGGCGCGTTATGGGGCCCCTAAGGGCCCTGCCGCACTGGGATGCCACGGCATCTCTGCTGGCAGAGACGCCCGATACAATACATGGGGCTCAGTGGGGCCCCCCGCACCTGGCATCCACCTGATGCTGGCAGCGCTGCCAGCAGACCCGCCGCTCCAAGCCGCTGCCACTGAAACACAGGGCGGCTTACGGGAGCTCCCGCACCCGGGCGCCGGCACACCTTCCACGCGCTACCTGCCGCTCACCTGTGCTCAGTTTTGTTGCAGTTTTGCATGTGTGCCACCATGGATAGTTTCTATGCGGAAGCTTTTATATGTGAAATTCAGGCGAGACCAGCAATTTGGGACACATCATCCGTGGATTATTGGAACCGCGAACTGAAAAAAAGTGTTGGGAACAAGTTGTTGATATTTTCGGAGGACAAGAATCGTCTTTGGAAGTGAAGAAAGAACTCGGTAAGTGCTTCAAACACATTTTATTTTTCATTACTAAAGTTTACTGAACGTAAGTACTTTGCCACTTGAGGGGATCACGATTAACAAAATACTCTGAAAATTTGTCTCTCACTGCAAGTGCAGATCGACCGCTTCTGCCTGAATGGCCTGCACATTCATTGTTCTCAAAACCAATTACTTCAAGTGAGTCTTCATAGACGAATCCATCTCTTGTACATACAAAATTATGCACAGCACAACAAGCTTTAACTATATCTTGCGCAAAATCAATGCCCACATTTAGTGGACGATGAAAGATTCTCCACTTGTTGGAGAGGATAACAAAGGCACATTCCACATAACGCCTAGCCCTGGATAATCTGTAATTGAAGATCTTCTTCTCGTAACTAAGATTATTTCCACCGTATGGACGCATCAAATTTCACTCGTGCCAAAAGCCTCATCTCCTACCAACACATAAGGAAAAACAGCTGAATGTTTTCCTGACAGTGGTGAAGCTTTAGGTATCTTCAGGGAATTGTTCATTAGTTTCTTGTAAAACAAACTGTCTTTGAAAATTGCCGAATAATTACTTTATTCCATAAGCTCCGACGTCTACTAAAGTAAAGTTATAGTTAGCTACTAGCTCCTCTACGTCCATTTCGACACTGAGAGCACACTGAAGGAGTCCCCCCTGTGGCGTCCCTGCTGGCAGCCGCACCGGCAGACCGCGTGCTGCCAGCAGAGATGCCAGCAGAGATGCCGTGGCATCCCAGTGCGGCATGGCCTTAGGGACATGGCTACCAAGAAGGGAAAGAAAACGAATGCGTACTCCGTGTGCCTACCGGGCGGAGTCACTCCAGATGTGGAACGGGTCCTCCTGAATGCCATGAAGAGCACAGGGTGCAGCCAACTGCAGGTGGTTGCTCACGTCGGTACCAATGATGTGTGTCACTCTGCATCAGAAGAGATTATCTCTGGTTTCGGGTGGCTAACAGAAGTGGTAAAGGCTGCCAGTCTTGCTTGCAAGATGAAACCAGAGCTGACCATTTGCAGTATAGTCGACAGGACCGACTGCGGACCTCTGGTACAGGGCCGAGTGGAGGGTCTGAATCACAGGCTCAGACGGTTCTGCGACAGTGTAGGCTGCAGATTCCTCGACTTGCGCCAAAGGGTGGTTGGGTTTCGGGTTCCGCTGAATAGGTCAGGTGTCCACTATACGCAGGAGACGGCTACAAGGGTAACAGGGGCTGTGTGGCGTGGTCTGGGCGGTTTTTAGTTTAGAGGGTCTCAGGGAAATACAAGAAGGGCTTCATTTACAAGGGGTACAGGCTGAACACAGGAATAACGTAGATACAGGAACCATCGGTATAACAGTTGTAAATTGTCGTAGCTGTGTTGGGAAAGTACGAGCGCTCCAAGCGCTAATAGAAAGCACTGATGCTCAAATAGTTATAGGCACTGAAAGCTGGCTAAAGCCGGAGATAAGCTCAGCCGAAATTTTTGCGAAGAACCTAACGCTGTTCCGGAAGGATAGGCTAATCACGGCTGGCGGTGGCGTGATGGTTGCTGTTAGAAGTAGTTTATCTTGTCGCGAAATTGAAGTAGATACTGCCTGTGAGTTAGTATGGGCAGAGGTCATTGTTGGCAACCGTAATAAAATAATAATCGGATACTTTTACGAACCTCCCAATTCAGATCATACAGTTGCTGAAAGGTTCAAAGAAAACTTGAGTTTGATTTCGAACACGTACCTGACTCATAAAATTATAGTTGCCCTCGATATGTTGGCGAAGATACATGTTTCATTCCGGAGGTACGCATAAACATAATCCGAAATTGTGCTAAACGCGTTCTCTGAAAATTGTTTCGAAAAGTTATTTCATGAGCCCACACGAATAGTAAACGGTTGTGAAAACACACTTGACCTTTTGGCAACAAATAATCCTGAGTTAATAACGAGCATCACAACGGATACAGGGATTAGTGAACACAGGGTTGTCGTAGAGAGATTGAATATTGTAACTCCCAAATCCTCCAAAAATAAACCAAAAATATATCTATTCAAAAAAGTAGATAAAAGTTCACTTTATGCCTTCCTGAGAGACAATCTCCACTCCTTCCAAATTAATAATGTAAATGTATTCCAGATGTGGCTTGAATTCGCAGAAATAGTACCGGCAGCAGTTGAGAGATTTGCACCAAATAAATTAACAAACGACGGAGCTGAACCTCCTTGGTACACGTAACGTGTCAGAACATTGTTGCAGAAACAACGAAACAAACATGCCAAATTTAAACAGACGCAAAATCCCCAAGATTGGCTATCTCTTACAGCAGTTCGAAATTTAGCGCGGACTTCAATGCGAGATGCTTATAACAGTTTCCACAACGAAACTTTGTATCGAAACCTGGCAGAAAATCCAAAGAGATTGAAGCATGTTAGCGGCAAGAAGCAATGGAGATACTATTGAAGATAGTGCTGCCAAAGCAGAGTTACTAAACACAGCCTTCCGAAATGCGTTCACAAAAGAAGACGAAGTAAATATTCCAGAATTCGAATCGAGAACAGCTGCCAACATGAGTAACGTAGTAGTAAATATCCTCGGAGTAGTGAAGCAACTTCAATCACTTAATAAAAGCAAGTCTTCTGGTCCAGACTGTATAACAATTAGGTTCCTTTTGGAGTATGCTGATGCATTGGCTCCATACTTAACAATCAAATAAAAGCGTTCGCAAGCACGTTGAGAAGCAGTAGAAACTCTCTCCGCGTGTATGCAAATATTATCTTCCTGTAATGTAAGCCTAGGATGTCTTTCCACGAAGGGCAACAAACGTTGACGTGCTGCTGTTTTGTAGGGACGCAACGGATGACAAACAAATGGCTCCTGCTATGAAAATAAATGGCACCCCAGATCGTCACTGCTGGTTGTTGGGCCGTACTGCGAGCGACAGTCTGGATGGTATCCCAGTGCTGTGTGGGGCGCCTCCAGACACGTCTTAGGCCTGAAACCTCATTCACTGGAACAGATTTGCCTTCAGTGATGAGTCCCACTTTGAATCATCAGCGAAGATATGTGTGGAGACGACACAGATAGCACTGGGATTCCAACTTGACTATCGGCCACCGTTAAGGCCAAACTGCTAGGAGTCATGGTCTGGGTTGCGATTTCATTGTAGCACGGCTCCTTCGGTTGTCATCCGCCGCACCCTCACAGTACAGCATTACGTCGACGATATCTTGCGCCACGTCTTGTTGCCCTTCATGTCAAACTATCCTGGGCTTACATTTCAGCAAGATAATGTCCGGCAGCACAATACGAGGGTTTCTACTGTTTGTCTTCGTGCTTGACAGATCTACTGTTTGTCTTCGTGCTTGCAAAACCCCACCTTGTCCAGCAAGATTGCCGGGTCTCTACCCAATGGAGAATATTTGGAGCCCTATGGGCAGGGCCGTCCAACTAACTCGAGATTCTGACGATTTAACGCGCCAATAGGATAGAATTTGGCACGATATCCTTCAAGAAGCACCCTGTCTTCAGTCCAAAAGTGGTCCACCGGGACCATCCGACCGCCGTATCACACTCAGCTGAGGATGCGGATAGGAGGGGCGTGTGGTCAGCACACCACTCTCCCGGTCGTTGCGATGGTTTTCTTTGACTGGAGCCGTTGCTATTCGGTCGAGTAGCTCCTCAATTGGCATCACGAGACTGAGTGCACCCTGAAAAATGGCAACAGCGCATGGCGGCCCGGATGGTCACCCACCCAAGTGCCGGCCACGCCCGACTGGCTTAACTTCGGTGATCTGATGGGAACCGTTGTATCCACTGTGGCAAGGCTGTTGCCATGTCCTTCAAGAGGACACCCAAAACTCCAACAATCTATGCCAAACCGAATTAACTGCTAGCACAAGGAGCAGAGGTGGATCAACGCGTTATTGACTTGCTCAATTGGTAAATCTCTTCCTCTAGAATAAATCATCAATTCGTTCTTAAGTTGTAAACATTTGTTTGTCTGTACATGGACATTACACCTACCGATTTCCGTGCTATTTGGCTAATTCCCTCCTGGTGCGGCTTCGTCACGATGGATTAGCAACCATCTTCTACCGAAGACTAACTGTTTCAAGAGATACTGGATGCACCATACTATTGCTAAACACTTTTTCATTTCTGTGTAAAGCTCATCTATGTTGAAAGGTGTTTCCGACAGGAGAATAATAATAATTTCATGTAATTTCGGAAGTCGTGGTTGAGTTTTAGTAATGTTACACCACATTTCCACAATGTGACACAGACAGCGGAAACTGAAAGCATACTGACGATGCATCTGACAGGATTATCGAAAATACCGTAGGCGACTGGTTGATGACGATTCTGTAATACGCCAGAACGAGGATGCTGCGTGTCAGATGTGACGCAGATTTAAATCTTCTTGGTTATAGTTAATGTCATTACACATACTGTCGAGACGTTGTAACTTGGGCTTACGGAAAAATTACTATAGATCTACTTCATATTTTGTGACACTTGAATGTAGTGACAAAGACGGATGGACAACGATAAGCTAACACTGTCACAATGCGTTTAACCAACATACAGGAAAAGTCATACAATGCAACTCGAGTGTTTGTAGTTCCAGTACATCAATCACTGACGGACCGTCGTATTACGGCGGACTGCAATATTTTTTCCTTGTAGCTCGCTTCTGCCAAAGCGTTACTGGTTCCTTTTGCCGTTAAGTTAATGAAAAACAATGAAATAATTATTCAGATTTGGGTTAGGACTTTTAATTATTCAAACTTTATTTTCCAATGTTTTGCTCTGAACGGCCAAAAAGTTCTCTGCAAGCACAGAAGACCCATTTTCGTCCTATCTACTGAATAGCAGACACCTCAGAACTAACAAAGAACAATAAAGGAATTTTATTAAAGTAAACTTTGAAAAGAAACACGTTTTTAAATTTTGTATGATAGCTTAAAATCTGAATGACTAGGTAAAATACGTTGTCATTGTCAATTGCTAATATATTGTAACTAGGGGATATGGTCAGTTTCAAATAATGACCGAGACTATTCGTTTTTTAGATACAATCTACAGTTCTTGTGTATTTTGAAGGAGCCCTCCTACATTCAGTAATGTTGTGAGGGCGCATATTGACGTATTATTGTTAATACTAGAAATAATGACGAACAGCATTGATGGCCCTCAAAGTATTCTTAGTACTGTCAATGCATACTAAACGTGTAAGGTCAAGCATTGACGGTCTGACAATATTTTTCACTCAGATATTGACAGAGGTCCGAACCAGCCACACGGCATTACTGTGCGTTGTTTAAGTTTTCAACTCGCCTTTGTGTATGCCGTACCCTATATTCCATTTTTAAGTAGTTATTTAACACAAAACAATTTTAATAGGCCTATGCAAGGGTAATTATTGTATATACCATTATAGAATGGTTGAATGAGGATGGCACTGCTTACTTTATTAATTTGAAATTACAGTATAGATTGGTGAATTACACAGCTTTTGAAAACACGTTTCCACTTCGAAAAATACGTCATAGAGTTGCAATGCTAGTGAGAGGTCTGCGAAACACATTCAGTTTCACAAAATTATCAAAAAGCGCAAAAAATATATTTTACGTCAATTGCCTGAACATACCTTGTCAGGCAGATACAACTGCTTAACTGATTTCCACAGAATTTTAGTGATTGTTTTTGTTGATATTACAGATCAAAACTTCCAAACTTCGAGCATTAGAATGACCTGTCTGTTGCCAGACATCTCAGATTTACTCCTAATCTCTTGTCACTGCGATTGCCTCTCTCATTAACTATTTTTACTTCTCTACTTTAACTCGTATCAACATTAATAACTGTTAGTGCGAAGCAAGACTTATCGGAAAGCCGGCCGGAGTGGCCGAGCGGTTCTAGGCGCTACAGTCTGGAACCGCGCGACCGCTACTGTCGCAGGATCGAATCCTGTCTCGGGCATGGATGTGTGTGATGTCCTTAGGTTAGTTAGGTTTAAGTAGTTCTAAGCTCTAGGGGACTGATGACCTCAGAAGTTAAGTCCCATAGTGCTCAGAGCCATTTTGAAGTTATCGGAAAATAATTTATGAATCTTTCGGGTCTGTGGTTCTGATTTCAGTCAGTAAATTAATACACGACCAGTCAACCCTTTCTTTCCAACCATTCTCGGACCCATTTCCTCTTTTTCGTTGTCTTCTGTTGCTTGCAAGTTATGGATATAGCTTTTGGATGATCGACATCTTAACCTTGTAAAACCGCATTGTCAACTGACAGTTTTTGTCAGTATTATTGACAGTGTGAGGTCGCTTCAATATACTGAAGCCTTGACAAACTAGCATTGTCAATAAGTATTGAACGGCTGCAGGAGGTTTTAGAGTTCTATTTCAGAAATGTTTAAACTAAAATACACTAAGATGACAAGAGTGATGGAATAGCGACAAACATATACAGATGGCGGTAGTATCACGCACACAATGTATAAAAGGGCAATGCATTGCCGGAGCTGTCGTTTGCACTCACGTGATTCACGTGGAAAGGTTTCCGACGTGATTTGGCCCCACGATGGGAATTAACAGCCTTTCAACGCAGAAGGATATTTGGAGTTGGACGCATGGCACATTCCATAACGGAAATCGTTAGGAAATTCAATATTCAGTGATCCGCAGTGTCAAGAGTGTGCCGAGAATAACAGATTTCAGGCATTACCTCTCACCGCGGACAATGCAGTGGTCGACGGTCGTCATTTAACGACCGAAGGCAGCGGCGTTTGCGTAGACTTGTCAGTGCTAACAGACAAGCAAAACTGCATGTAATAACCGCAGGAATCAATGTCGGAGGTACAGTCAACGTGTCAGTCAGGGCAGTGCGGCTAAATGTGATGTTAATGGGCGATGGCAGCGGACGACCGACGCGAGTGCCTTTGCTAACAGAACGACATCGCCTGCAGCGCCTCTCTGGGCTTGTGACCATATCGGTGGGACCCTAGACGACTGGAAAACCGTGGGCTGGTCAGATGAGTCCCAATGTCATTGGAAAGATGATTGGGTCCGAGTGTGAAGTAGACCCAAGTTGTCAACATGACCCTGTGCAAGCTGGTGGTGGCTGCATAGTGGTGTAGGCTGCGTTAACATGGAATGAACTGGGTTCTCTGATGCAGTTGAACCGATCATTGACTGGAAATGGTTATGTTCGGCTACCTGGAGACCAACTGCAACCGTTATGGACTTCATGTTCCCAAACAATAATGCGCTATGTCATTGGGCCACAGTTTGTTTGCGATTGGTTTGAAGAACATCCTGTACAGTTCGAGCGAATTATCTGACCGCCTAGATCGCCAGACATGAATCCCATCCAACATTTAAGGAGAATAATCGAGAGGTTTGTGCACAAAACCCTGCACTTTATTACGATGACTGCACAAGCCACTCAGACTTTGTACAGTCCTCCCAGCAGAAATTTTGGATCATAAAGCGGAGTAAATGGGACAGAACCATAAAAGATCAGTGCCATGACCGCGAAAGCAAACTAGAAAAGTGTCTTGAGTTTTCTTCATTGTAGCACAGAGAAATTAATCACAAACAGGAGAAACCGCATCACAAAAATTGTGTTACCTCGATTACAACCAGCAGTGCCTAACAAAACACTTTTATAAAAGCAAAACCGACGGTACTTAACAAGCTGTGTTATACAGTAACTGATGGGTTTTCAGAAAGGAATGCCTGTCTGCAAATACATACTTTGAGCGCTGTGGTGACGGTTTTGCGTTCCACATTTGGTGAAGTAACGTGTCAATAGAATCACTTGGAAAGTAAATGAATCATTTTTTATTTCTTAGCTGGGTGACTGCATACACCGACATTTCACACTCGTGCCAAATTAACGCCTGTCGGTATGCCTCATTATGAGCTGAAATTTCTGCCTGTACCGTAATGGTCATTTTCGAGTTGTTTGGAAGCAAGTAATATGTTGTCTGACTCTTCTTGAAACATACGCTCTTGCTGTTTATTAAACTTCATTTAAGCTTAAATTAGAGCCAGTTCAGAAGCTTACCAACCATCATTCTTCCCACGCACGTGTCGCCTTATTTATGTCACTTCATTGTAAGCTAATAATTTTTGTAGCTGTTTTTGTGGGATCGAAAATAAATCGACTGTTTTTTTTTTTTATTATTATTATTGCCGGCCCAAGTGGCCGCGTATCTGGCGCTGCGGTCTGGAACCGCGAGACCGCTACGGTCGCAGGTTCGAATCCTGCCTCGGGCATGGATGTGTGTGATGTCCTTAGGTTAGTTAAGTTTAACTAGTTCTAAGTTCTAGGGGACTAATCACCTCAGCAGTTGAGTCGCATAGTGCTCAGAACCATTTGAACAATTAGCCATTTTTTTTATTTTAAAAATGAGAAAATACCAGATTACTAATTCAAAGGTCTCAGTTTCGATCAACGGTCTGTCCTAGCATTTTTGTGCGCCACTTACAACGCTTATTTCACCTCTCAGTGTTTGTTGATGTGAAAAAATAGCGAGTTGCACCGTGGTTCGGAATCCACGCTAAACTGTAGGTCCCCCTGTAACTGGTTAGATAAGACAGTCCAGAGGTCGAAGGAAGGCAACACCATACCACCTCCAACAGGACCATGCCTAGAAAAGCACTATGATGGTCAAAACAATCTTCGGATTTGTTACTGCTTCTCTTCACTACTCTACACGTTTTGTAGGCTCTCTTCTTCAACGACCATTAATTATTTTGCTGCCCAAAAATCAAAATTCATCTACAGTATACGACATTTGTTGCCGCGTTTCCAAATCCAACTAGCCTGTAATTCAGGCCGCAATCCATTAATGTTTTACTTGACCTGAAATTAATCATATAACGTATTTTCAAGACAGTATTCATTCTATTAAACTCATCTTACAAGTCCTTTGCTGTCGCTAACAGAATTACAATTTCATCAGCAAACCTCAAAGTTTTTGTTTCATTTCCCTGGAGTCTAATCCACTTTTCAAATTTCTCTTTGCTTTCCTTCGAAATTTGCTGACTATATAGATGAAAGAGCATCGGAGATAGGCTAGAATCCTGTCTCGCTCCCTTCAGAACCATTGCTTCCTTGCACGTCCTTCGATTCTTATAACTACAGTCTTGTTTCCGTACGAGTTGTAAATAGCCTTTCATTTTCTATATTTTATCCTTGATACTTTCAGAATTTCAAAGAGTACGTTTCGTTTGCAAGGAAATCGTTTCTGAAAAAGAGAAATTTGTTAACATCGAGTATTCAGAATGAGATTTTCACTCAGCAGCGGAGTGTGCGCTGATATGAAACTTCCTGGCAGATTATGAAACTTCCTGGCAGATTAAAACTGTGTGCCCGACCGAGACTCGAACTCGGGACCTTCGCCTTTCGCGGGCAAGTGCTCTACCATCTGAGCTACCGAAGCACGACTCACGCCCGGTCCTGACAGCTTTACTTCTGCCCTAGTTTGGAAGGTAGGAGACGAGATACTGGCAGAAGTAAAGGTGTGAGGACCGGGCGTGAGTCGTGCTTCGGTAGCTCAGATGGTAGCCGGCACGGTAGCTCAGCGTGTTCGGTCAGAGGGTTAGCAGCCCTCTGTAACAAAAAACTGAGTTAATCGATCAACAAGGAACTTAAACGGATGTCTTACGACGTCCGCCCCGAGCAGATTCAACGAACAAAAGCGAACAAAATGAGATCACAAAAAAAAGATGGTAGAGCACTTGCTCGCGAAAGGCAAAGCTCCCGAGTTCGAGTCTCGGTCGGGCACACAGTTTTAATCTGCCAGGAAGTTTTTTAACATCGAGTATTGATTTAAGTGTCAGGAAGCTGTTTCTGAAAGTATTTGTATGGAGTGTAGCCTTGTATGGAAGTGAAACGTGGACGATAAATAGTTTACACAACAAAAGTATAGCAGCTTTCGAAATGTGGTGCTACAGAAGAATGCTGAAGATTAGATGGGTAGATCACATAACTAATGAGGAGGTATTGACTAGAATTGGAGAGAAGAGAAATTTGTGGCACAACTTGACTAGAAGAAGGGATCGGTTGGCAGGACACGTTCTGAGGCATCGAGGGATCACCAATTTAGTATTGGAGGGCAGCGTGGAGGATAAAAATCATAGAGGGAGACCAAGAGATGAGTACACTAAACAGAATCAGAAGGATGTAGGTTGCAGTAGGTACTGGAAGGTGAAGAAGTTGGCACAGGATAGAGTAGCATGTAGAGCTGCATCAAACCAGTCTCTGGACTGAAGACCACAACAACAGCAGCAATGTTTCGTTTAAGTAATCCCATTATTGCTTACATTTTTATGAGTTATCTTGATTTGCTATAGCAACAGAGGTACAGCAGGTAGACAAAAGTATGGAAACACACACAAAAAGTCACAGTGCCAAGCCTAATCAGCTCTACGAAAACTGCTTCAGTCGTCTCGAGATAGATAAATACAGGTCCTGTATGATTCTCAAAACAATCTTATACCACTCTTCCCGCAAAATAGTGAAAAGTTCAGGTAAAGATGATGAAGGCGGATAGCGATCACGCACCCTTCTCTCCATAGCAGACCACAGAGCCTCAAGAATACAGGGTGTTACAAAAAGGTACGGCCAAACTTTCAGGAAACATTCCTCACACACAAAGAAAGAAAATATGTTATGTGGACATGTGTCCGGAAACGCTTACTTTCCATGTTAGAGCTCATTTTATTACTTCTCTTCACATCACATTAATCATGGAATGGAAACACACAGCAACAGAACGTACCAGCGTGACTTCAAACACTTTGTTACAGGAAATGTTCAAAATGTCCTCCGTTAGCGAGGATACATGCATCCACCCTCCGTCGCACGGAATCCCTGATGCGCTGATGCAGCCCTGGAGAATGGCGTATTGTATCACAGCCGCCCACAATACAAGCACGAAGAGTCTCTACATTTGGTACGGGGGTTGCGTAGACAAGAGATTTCAAATGCCCCCATAAATGAAAGTCAAGATGGTTGAGGTCAGGAGAGCGTGGAGGCCATGGAATTGGTCCGCCGCTACCAATCCATCGGTCACCGAATCTGTTGTTGAGAAGCGCACGAACACTTCGACTGAAATGTGCAGGAGCTCCATCGTGCATGAACCACATGTTGTGTAGTACTTGTAAAGGCACATGTTCTAGCAGCACAGATAGAGTATCCCGTATGATATCATGATAACGTGCTCCATTGAGCGTAGGTGGAAGAACATGGGGCCCAACCAAGACATCACCAACAATGCCTGCCCAAACGTTCACAGAAACTCTATGTTGATGACGTGATTGAACAATTGCGTGCAGATTCTCGTCAGCCCACACATGTTGATTGTGAAAATTTACAATTTGATCACGTTGGAATGAAGCCTCATCCGTAAAGAGAACATTTGCACTGAAATGAGGATTGACACATTGTTGGATGAACCATTCGCAGAAGTGTACCCGTGGAGGCCAATCAGCTGCTGATAGTGCCTGCACACGCTGTACATGGTACGGAAACAACTGGTTCTCCCGTAGCACTCTCCATACAGTGACGTGGTCAACGTTACCTTGTACAGCAGCAACTTCTCTGTCGCTGACATTAGGGTTATCATCAACTGCACGAAGAATTGCCTCGTCCATTGCAGGTTTCCTCGTCGTTCTAGGTCTTCCCCAGTCGCGAGTCATAGGCTGGAATGTTCCGCGCTCCCGAAGACGGCGATCAATTGCTTCGAACGTCTTCCTGTCGGGACACCTTCGTTCTGGAAATCTGTCTCGACACAAACGTACCGCGCCACGGCTATTGCCCCGTGCTAATCCATACATCAAATGGGCATCTGCCAACTCCGCATTTGTAAACATTGCACTGACTGCAAAACCACTTTCGTGATGAACACTAACGTGTTGATGCGACGTACTGATGTGCTTGATGCTAGTACTGTAGAGCAATGAGTCGCATGTCAACACAAGCACCGAAGTCAGCATTACCTTCCTCCAATTAGGCCAACTGGCGGTGAATCGAGGAAGTACAGTACATACTGGCGAAACTAAAATGAGCTCTAACATGGAAATTAAGCGTTTCGGGACACATGTCCACATAATATCTTTTCTTTATTTGTGTGTGAGGAATGTTTCCTGAAAGTTTGGCCGTACCTTTTTGCAACATCCTGTATAGATGAAAGAGCATCGGTGATAGGCTAGAATCCTGTCTCGCTCCCTTCAAAACCATTGCTTCCTTGCACGTCCTTCGATTCTTATAACTACAGTCTTGTTTCCGTACCAGTTGTAGATAGCCATTCATTTTCTGTATTTTATCCTTGATACTTTCAGAATTTCAAAGAGTATATTTCGTTTGCAAGGAAAGCGTTTGTGAAGAAATTTGTTAACATCGAGTATAGATTTAAGTGTCAGGAAATCGTTCTTGTTCGACCCCTCTGTTGATGAAAATTAAAAACACCGAACATATTCTCAGTTCGAATATAATGAATTTCCTTGAGACAGAGAAGTTGCTGTCCATGCATTAGCACGGCCTTAGAAAGCATCGCTCCTGCGAAACGCAACTCGCCCTTTTTTCACGTGATATCTTGCGAACCATGCATGAAGGGTATCAGACGGATGCCATATTCCTTGACTTCCGGAAAGCCTTTGACTCGGTGCCCCACTGCAGACTACTAACTAAGGTACGAGCATATGGGATTGGTTCCCAAATATGTGAGTGGCTCGAAGACTTCTTAAGTAATAGAACCCAGTACGTTGTCCTCGATGGTGAGTGTTCATCGGAGGTGAGGGTAAGATCTGGAGTGCCCCAGGGAAGTGTGGTAGGTCCGCTGTTGTTTTCTATCTACATAAATGATCTTTTGGATAGGGTGGATAGCAATGTGCGGCTGTTTGCTGATGATGCTGTGGTGTACGGGAAGGTGTCGTCGTTGAGTGACAAGTTGGAGGATACAAGATGACTTGGACAGGATTTGTGATTGGTGTAAAGAATGGCAGCTAACTCTAAATATAGATAAATGTAAATTAATGCAGATGAATAGGAAAAAGAATCTTGTAATGTTCGAATACTCCATTAGTAGTGTAGCGCTTGACACAGTCACGTCGATTAAATATTTGGGCGTAACATTGCAGAGCGATATGAAGTGGGACAAGCATGTAATGGCGGTTGTGGGGAAGGCGGATTGTAGTCTTCGGTTCACTGGTAGAATTTTGGGAAGATGTGGTTCATCTGTAAAGGAGACCGCTTATAAAATACTAATACGACCTATTCTTGAGTACTGCTCGAGCGTTTGGGATCCCTATCAGGTCAGATTGAGGGAGGACATAGAAGCAGTTCAGAGGCTGGTTGCTAGATTTGTTACTGGTAGGTTTGATCATCACGCGGGTGTTACGGAAATGCTTCAGGAACTCGGGTGGGAGTTTCTGGAGGAAAGGAGGCGTTCTTTTCGTGAATCGCTACTGAGGAAATCTAGAGAACCAGCATTTGAGGCTGACTGCAGTACAATTTTACTGCCGCCAACTTACATTTCGCGGAAAGACCACAAGGATAAGAGAGATTAGGGCTCGTACAGAGGCATATAGGCAGTCATTTTTCCCTCGTTCTATTGTGGTACGAGGTACCCTACGTCACGCACCGTATGGTGGATTGCGGAGTATGTATGTAGATGTAGATGTAGAAATCGAAAATATACTAGTGTTGTGGTTGGAGAACGGTGAGAAGCAGAGGGTGCGGGGTGCGCGCCGAAATGTCTCTGATCTACGGCGTCGTCGTCTGTGTAGCCTGGCGTGCCGGGACGTAGGCAAGGCCAGCCGCCGAGTGCTAATACAGCCGCGGCGCGTCTGGGACATTAGCGTTGGCGGACCGGCACGCCACGCCTCGCGTGCCCCCGACGGCACATTCTCCGCGCTCCGGAAGGCGCCTCCCACGCCGGCCGCGGCAGCCACCTGGCGTGAGAACCGCCCCCCGCTGGAGCCTCCAGGAGTGGGCGTGACCGCTTCCTGGACATCGCGCTGCCTGTGGCACGGCCAGCACTTCCGGCGATGAAAGGCGCAGCAGCCGCCGCTGCGGACCAGCGCGAGAGCAGGGCCTCACTGCCAGGAGGCGAAGTCACCTGTTGTGTCTGCAGCCGCGAAGCTTCTCCGTATTTACACGAGATTTAAGTGTCAGGAATTCGTTTCTGAAAGTATTTGTATGGAGTGCAGCCATGTATGGAAGTGAAACAGGGACGATAAATAGTTTGGACAAGAAGAGAATAGAAGCTTTCCAAATGTGGTGCTACAGAAGAATGCTGAAGATTAGATGGGTAGGTCACATAACTAATGAGGAGGTATTGAATAGAATTGGGGAGAAGAGGAGTTTGTGGCATAACTTGACTAGAAGAAGGGATCGGTTGATAGGACATGTTCTGAGGCATCAAGGGATCGTGGGGGGTAAAAATCGTAGAGGGAGGCCAAGAGATGAATACACTAAGCCGATTCAGAAGGATGTAGGTTGCAGTAAGTACTGGGAGATGAAGAAGCTTGCACAGGATAGAGTAGCACGGAGAGCTGCATCAAACCAGTGTCAGGACTGACGACCGCAACAACAACAACAGCTGCAAGTGCTTCGCCATCGACATCATAACCACCTCGTAGTTTCCAGCCGCCGGCCGGTTTACGCCCCCCTCCCCCCCCCCCCCCCCTCCGATTTTGTTACGTTAAGAATGACGCGTTGAGTTCTGTCTGCGACGAAATCCTCAATCCAGTCTGGTCCGAAGTATCGCGTGCACTACAGGGTGATTCGCGATGTTATGCAAATATTTTAATATGTTATTTTACAAGTAAAACTAAAGAAAAAAGTTCATATAAACATAGGTCCGCAAATGTTTAGTTACGGAGTTTCGGCTAATAAAGGATTTTAATTGAAATTTAGCATCTTCGCTAATGCGAAGCCATCGCAAAACTGTAAGAGGTTAAAGTAAACCACGATTTCCATTTCATTTGTTGTTATTTATCTGGTGAATCTAAGAAAACATGTTCAAATGTGTGTGAAATCTTACGGGACTTAACTGCTAAGGTCATCAGTCCCTAAGCTTACACATAACTTTACCTAAATTATCCTAAGGTCAAACACACACCCATGCCCGAGGGAAGACTCGAACCTCCGCCGGGACCAGACGTACAAGAAAACATGACCCAGGTGTGTACATGCAGTAGTTTTCCAGAGCATCTGGAGAAGCAAAGACATAATTTCCTGAAATTATTATATATTAACTACGTGGCCCAATTTGGTTTTGTAAATTCCAGACAATTGAACAAAGTTTTCAACAGAAGAGAATTTAATCTTGGAAAAATGATGGTAATATCGTTAACTGAAACTGTATGAATGCGTCAGATAATCTGCTTTTATTAATACCATAGCGGACGTGAATTAATGCTAAACCGGAAAAAACAAAGCTCAGTGTCAAGAACGTTGTTCAGCGTACATAAAATTTCACAATAAATTTACAATAAATGTTAAAAAAGGTCTCCACCGAGTTCAATGCATTTAGCTGTACATGTATGAAGTTCTGAATTTCGTCTATTGCATTCATAATGAGAACAAGTAATGCCTCACGTGTATTGACTTTGTCCTCATAAACTATGTCTTTCATCCATCCCCATGCACAAAAATCCATTGGTGTTAAATCGGGAGATCTGGGTGGCCACAAACCTGTAGCACCACGACCAATGCATTTCTGTGGAAAACGCGCATTTAAATGTGTAGTAACCGGTCTACCCTCCGGGAGGCTCTACCCACCCGACATTTATTTATACGGCGTGTCGAGTCATCTTGAAAATACATTCGTAAGTGGAACATCTTCGAGAAAGCGGGGCATCTCTTCTTGAAGGAATTGTAAGTACGTCTTATCAATTAGACGTCCTCGGAAAACGAATGGTCCAGTAAAGTTTATGCTAAATCGCTGCTGGAAATTGCATTGCACTGTTGCATGTGGGTTTGCTTCAGACAATACGTTCTCGTTATGTAAATTGTTTAAACCATCTCGAGTAAACTATGCTTCATCAATAAATAACATGTATTTGTGTAACCGCCTATTAGTATTTAACCAGTTACACAACTCCAAGAGAAGGCCAGAATCTCCCGGATGTAAATGATGCACCTTTTGTTTATGGTAAGAATACAGATTATTGTACCTCAGTGTACGCCATACCGTGGAATTTGAAATGGCTTATTGTTGAGAGATACCGTCGTTTACTGGTACCCGCGCTACGTTGAAGAGAACCCATGATATCCTCATCATCGTCTTCACGAGTCGAGCGCTCGTACCGATTAGCAACGCTAAGTAGAGAACCTGTCTCTCGTAACATTCGAAATACTCCGCTAATGGTTCGTGCATTTGGAATCCTCCGGATTGAATATCGTACGCGTTATTCGTTAACAGCAGCCGTAGTATTACCATCACATTTGCCATATTGGTGTATTCCCCTGTCGTAAATTTGAACGACATCTCTGTTTCACAAATAATCTAAAAACTACAACAGTTACTATGTGGTTTGACTTACATACGCTGTTGTTATTATGTTCTTTCACCGAACAATACATAAAACTAACTCGTTTCAAGGCTACGAAACGACTGAAACAACTCACTAACGACTGCCAACAATGACATTAACGTTTCTACATTTTTAATAGAAAGCAAACAAATTTACTTGTCCCCAGAATGAGATTTTCACTCTGCAGCGGAGTGTGCGCTGATATGAAACTTCCTGGCAGATTAAAACTGTGTGCCCGACCGAGACTCGAACTCGGGACCTTTGCCTTTCGCGGGCAAGTGCTCTACCACTGAGCTACCGAAGCACGACTCACGTCCGGTACTCACAGCTTTACTTCTGCCAGTACCTCGTCTCCTACCTTCCAAACTTTACAGAAGCTCTCCTGCGAACCTTGCAGAACTAGCACTCCTGAAAGAAAGGATATAGCGGAGACATGGCTTAGCCACAGCCTGGGGGATGTTTCCAGAATGAGATTTTCACTCTGCAGCGGGTAGAGCACTTGCCCGCGAAAGGCAAAGGTCCCGAGTTCGAGTCTCGGTCGGGCACACAGTTTTAATCTGCCAGGAAGTTTCATATCAGCGCACACTCCGCTGCAGAGTGAAAATCTCATTCTGGAAACATCCCCCAGGCTGTGGCTAAGCCATGTCTCCGCAATATCCTTTCTTTCAGGAGTGCTAGTTCTGCAAGGTTCGCAGGAGAGCTTCTGTAAAGTTTGGAAGGTAGGAGACGAGGTACTGGCAGAAGTAAAGCTGTGAGTACCGGACGTGAGTCGTGCTTCGGTAGCTCAGTGGTAGAGCACTTGCCCGCGAAAGGCAAAGGTCCCGAGTTCGAGTCTCGGTCGGGCACACAGTTTTAATCTGCCAGGAAGTTTCAAATTTACTTGTGTAATAATCTTAGCTTCTCTGGATGTTCTGGAAGACTACTTCAGATACACGTCTGGGACGTGTTTTATTACATTCACCAGATCAACAAAATAAATGGAAATCGTGCTTTACTTTAACCTCGTACAGTTTTCCATTGGCTTCATATTAGCGAAGTTGCTAAATTTCGGGCCAAATCTTTTATTAGCCGTAACTCCGTAACTAAACATTTGCTGACCTATGTTTATGTGAACTTTTGTCTTTAGTTTTACTTGTAGAATAACATATTAAAATACTTGCATATCTTCGTGGATCACCCTGTATATGCGGCGTACAAACAGGAGAGACCATACACTAGAATAAGACAGGATCCACATCCGACAGGTCAGCAGTTCGCAGTAAACGACACAGACAAATGCACAGACACGGAACCGGACGCTATATATCACAAACAGGCAGTGATGACGAAGTAAACACAGTTAAAATAAGCGAACGTTCTACAACATTATATCAAATGAATATGAAAATGTAACTCTCTATGTATCTGTTTTTTTTTTAATACCGTTTCATAGCCTGTAACACTATGTAAAGATGTGACATTTCTTCTCCTTTCGCTGCATCAGGTGTCATTGGCTCGAAGTTTTTTCGAGCCCTCGCACCTTATGTAGTTGACTATGACATTTTAAATCAACTCTCAGTGTCCACTGTTAGCTTAAGTTCGGAAACACATTATTACCTAACTAATCAATACATTAAATTAAGTATCATCACTGTCAAGACAACATACGTAACAGATGTAACCATACACGCAGAAGGTGTAAAGATAAAAACTATCACATCGTATCTAAGTAAAATTGTCATATCTTGTTTCTTCCATTAAACTCACTTTTAATTTTAATTCAAAATACATCCAAAGCTACTATGTATCTTATTTATTGTCATATTTAAGTTAGCAACAAGTTTAAACAAAATTGTAATATAAAGATGAGCAATGAGAAGATCTACTAATTTATTAAATCAGTCACAACGGAAATGAGAAAGGGAAGGCTGATGTTCTTTGGTCATCTGGTGAGACTGGATGATGGCAGATTAACGAAGAGAATCTCCAATATAATTCAACAGAGGAAAACACCCAACTCTTGGCTGCAAGAAATAAAGAAAGAACTTGGTGAACTTGGAGTTACAGAAATGGACGCAATGAATAGGGACTAGTACAGAAAGCCAATAAATGAACTCGAGGTTTTGTCAGGAGGCTCCAAAACCGAAGACCAACAGGAAACTAACAGCTGAACATCTGGCAAAAATGGCAGCAAGCAGAAGAGCAGCCCGAGAGAAGAGAAAGAAAAAAGTGAACACGAAATATAATTTGTAACGCTGTCCTTAGTTGGCCAATTCAGGGTGTATCATATTTAATTGTGTAAACGGATACAGTTGAAAGTACACGATACTTGAAGCAAAAAATTCTCAGTAAACATAGGGTCGAATATGCATACCTTAAGAGCTACGAGCAATTTTCCATCTTCGATACTGTGAAACAAATCTCTTCTAGTGCAAGTTCTTTGCTTTCCATATTTTGGGACGTGGTAGTATGGACCAAAATAAGAAAAAAATGTCCAGCAAACATGTGCTCTAAAACGCATACCTTAAAAGTTACGAGCACTTGATCATTAGAAGATTTGTGTTTCAAGGTAGTAAAGATGAACCAGTGCTTATAGCTCTTAAGGAATGCATTTTACAGCCCATGTTTACGGGACTTTTTTCCTTGTTTTGCTCCATACTACCAGTTCCCAAAATATGGAAAGCAAAGAACTTGCACTAGAAGAGATTTGTTTCACAGTATCGAAGATGAAAATTGCTCGTAGCTCTTAAGGTGTGCATTTTCGACCCTATGTTTACTGACACTTTTTTGCTTCAAGTATCATGTAGTTTCAAATGTATGCGTTTACGCCATTAATTAAGATACCCTATATATATATATATATATATATATATATATATATATATATATATGTTATTTTTTAAAAATTTATCCTTTTGTAAAATTTTCAACAGAAAATGTACTAGTAATAAAACCGAGAAGCACACAATTTACGACCTGCTATATAAAAACAGGCAGCAGGTCTTTACTTGAGAGAGAGATAAATAAATCAATAAATAATAAAAATAAATAAAGAAGGTGCTACACTGGGTAAGCTCGTATTTTGTTCACTGTAAGGACGATGGGAACAGTACTGAATGCCATCCGAAAGTCAAGGAACACGGAGTCAATCATGGCGTTCTGGATCTCGTGGACGAACAGAGTGAGCTGAGTTTCTTAAAATCTTTGCTTGTAGAATCCATCACGATTTTTATGGAGGAGACCTTCATTCTACAGAAACGTCACAATGTGTGAGCATACAACATGTTCCATAGTTCCATAACAGCTTGACGTCAGTGATATAGGCTTATAATTATCTACATCTGTCCGAAGACCTTTCTTGAAGACGGATATGATAATCCTTTTTCTTCCAATAGCTAGGCACCCTTCATGGATCCGACCACCTACGATAAACAATTACTAGATGCGGAGCAAGTTCTTTCGGAAAATCTCTGTAGAGTCTCATAGATATCTCATCTGGGTCATTTGCCTTTCCACTGTTCAGCGATTTTAGCTGATTTTCTATTCCGCAGTCGCTTATCACAAACTGACGTCTGCCATTTCACGTTCGTGCGATAACAGAAAAAGAACCGTATTACGATGTTTTTCAGTTAAACAGTTTCAGAAGACCTAATTCAGTATTTCATCCTTCTCTCTTCCAGTGTGACAGTGAACGGCTAAATAGATTATTTCGATCCGCTACTTACTTCACGTGAGACCAAAACTTCTTATATCGTTTGCAAAACATTACTCTCAGTTTCACAGAATGCTTCTGGCATCGCTCTCTTTAAGCTAATTTTGGCTTCGTTCACAGCTTTCGTTTGTCAGCTAGGCTTTCACAACCATTATAGGATCTGGAGCTATTTCTTGCTTTCGTAGCAACTTTCGAACACTTCTATTCCACAACTGTGGTTCTTTTCCATCCCTCACAATCTTTCTCGGAAAATGCTTGTTTAAGATATACTGTACAATGCTTTTGAATTTTATCCAGTTTCAAAACAAGTCTTCGTCTTGACAGTTGAATATTTGACTTTGACTACTGAGATATTCTGCAATTCATTTCCTTCCACTCTTGCTGTGCAAAAATATTTTCCTACTTTGATTAACATCCCTAGTAACACTCGAAGTCATTGAGGCTATGACAGCATTACGATCGTCGATGCCCTCATCTACCTTAACTGATTCGGTACGTTCGTGCATGTTAGTTACGCGGAAGTGTATGACGTTGCCTTCAGACGTCGGTTCTCTATCTGCTAGAAGTAATTTTCAGACAAGACATTCAAAACAATCTCAAACGAGCATCTGTCCTTGGCACGTTCTGATTGCGAGACACTTCCATTCTGTAGTTGAAAGGTTGAAGTCTCTCCCTATTACATAAAAAAAAAACAGGAAACTTATTTGCGATATTCTGCAAGTTCTCTCTGAGCCGCTCTGCCACTATCAGCTCCTGGCGTAGTTGAAAGGTTGAAGTCTCTCCCTATTACATAAAAAAAAAACAGGAAACTTATTTGCGATATTCTGCAAGTTCTCTCTGAGCCGCTCTGCCACTATCAGCTCCTGGCGTAGGTGGTCTTTAAAAACTTCCTATTACCATGTTTGGCCCATTTTAAATGCCTACATTCTCCTAAATTATTTCCTGTTGGAATCTGTAGTAACCTACCTAAATTCTGCTGAGTCGTTTAAGGGGATATACACTCCTGGAAATTGAAATAAGAACACCGTGAATTCATTGTCCCAGGAAGGGGAAACTTTATTGACACATTCCTGGGGTCAGATACATCACATGATCACACTGACAGAACCACAGGCACATAGACACAGGCAACAGAGCATGCACAATGTCGGCACTAGTACAGTGTATATCCACCTTTCGCAGCAATGCAGGCTGCTATTCTCGCATGGAGACGATCGTAGAGATGCTGGATGTAGTCCTGTGGAACGGCTTGCCATGCCATTTCCACCTGGCGCCTCAGTTGGACCTGCGTTCGTGCTGGACGTGCAGACCGCGTGAGACGACGCTTCATCCAGTCCCAAACATGCTCAATGGGGGACAGATCCGGAGATCTTGCTGGCCAGGGTAGTTGACTTACACCTTCTAGAGCACGTTGGGTGGCACGGGATACATGCGGACGTGCATTGTCCTGTTGGAACAGCAAGTTCCCTTGCCGGTCTAGGAATGGTAGAACTATGGGTTCGATGACGGTTTGGATGTACCGTGCACTATTCAGTGTCCCCTCGACGATCACCAGTGGTGTACGGCCGGTGTAGGAGATCGCTCCCCACACCATGATGCCGGGTGTTGGCCCTGTGTACCTCGGTCGTATGCAGTCCTGATTGTGGCGCTCACCTGCACGGCGCCAAACACGCATACGACCATCATTGGCACCAAGGCAGAAGCAACTCTCATCGCTGAAGACGACACGTCTCCATTCGTCCCTTCATTCACGCCTGTCGCGACACCACTGGAGGCGGGCTGCACGATGTTGGGGCGTGAGCGGAAGACGGCCTAACGGTGTGCGGGACCGTAGCCCAGCTTCATGGAGACGGTTGCGAATGGTCCTCGCCGATACCCCAGGAGCAACAGTGTCCCTAATTTGCTGGGAAGTGGCGGTGCGGTCCCCTACGGCACTGCGTAGGATCCTACGGTCTTGGCGTGCATCCGTGCGTCGCTGCGGTCCGGTCCCAGGTCGACGGGCACGTGCACCTTCCGCCGACCACTGGCGACAACATCGATGTACTGTGGAGACCTCACGCCCCACGTGTTGAGCAATTCGGCGGTACGTCCACCCGGCCTCCCGCATGCCCACTATACGCCCTCGCTCAAAGTCCGTCAACTGCACATACGGTTCACGTCCACGCTGTCGAGGCATGCTACCAGTGTTAAAGACTGCGATGGAGCTCCGTATGCCACGGCAAACTGGCTGACACTGACGGCGGCGGTGCACAAATGCTGCGCAGCTAGCGCCATTCGACGGCCAACACCGCGGTTCCTGGTGTGTCCGCTGTGCCGTGCGTGTGATAATTGCTTGTACAGCCCTCTCGCAGTGTCCGGAGCAAGTATGGTGGGTCTGACACACCGGTGTCAATGTGTTCTTTTTTCCATTTCCAGGAGTGTATATTCCAGTCTCAGTTAATGATTTCGCTGGTAGTGACTTGCGGGTCAGCGAACTGTACGTAGGCTAATATTCTATGAGCATTATTACCTTTAATAGACGAGGCCAATTCCGTGACCTTATGATGGGATGCTCCTGCAGTTTACTAATAGCACATTAACGTTCTATCTTTCCAGTCTGCAAGGTCGAAAGATCACCACTGAGAGTAACATGCTTGATACACCTTCTCTGAGCTGAAACGCTCCATGTCCACGTAATACATATTCTGCTACTCCACTAGCGGGTTGTTTTGTGTGGCATGCGTCTGACCCATATAAGCGTGCCAAACAATTCTCCACACGATAGTGATGATGGAGAAACTCGCTCTTGAGAGCGTCACGGGATCATCTGAGCCTCTGGTTTGCCGTCGTCGTAATTGCTGTCTGCTTCACGTCTGCTGTGCAGCGAGCTACCTTAATTTAAGTATTAACTGTATTTTTCTTACTTGTCACTTCTTCTTCCGTGTGTTTTTGCTTTTAGGAAGCTTTAATTGTCGAGTGCTATTAATAGTTCCATAGATTTCGTGTTTGTTTTGAATACAGTCAGAGAGAGTCCCTTTAATCAGCCATAGTGCCAGTAGTGCTAGAGTTTGTTTTCAATACAGTCCAGAGACAGGTAGTGCTATTTTCATTGTTTTCTACAAGAAGTGGCTAGCAACCACTGTTTAGTGAATAAACAGCCGCCTTTAGTGAATTAGCAGTCTAGTTAAAGGTTGATTAACTCTCTTCAGTAAATTGATTCCTTAGGATGGATAGGATGTGTGACTGCTGTGTACGGACGTAGGAGGAGCTGGCCACTGTTCGCGAACAGCTGAGCGTGTTGATGGCCGCGGTCAGCCGTCTTCAGGCTGCTGCCTCGGAGTGTAGCGGCAGTGGGGAGTCTGGTGCGTCGCAAGGTACACCCCAGGTGTTACATGCTTCACCCACTGTCCCTGCTGTCGAGACATCTTCGCGGGTACTGGCCGCGGTTGGGCCACCCTCTCCCCAAGGGGAGTGGCGGGTTCAGCGGCGTTCGCGGCGCACGAGGCGGAGGGTCAATGTGGAGGCTGGCCGTGTGGCATCGCCCGCTCTGCCTGTGAGTGGACATGTGGCTGCTCCTTCAGCAAGGTCCGAGCAGGCACACGGGGGGAGGGGTTTATTAGTTATTGGGAGCTCCAACGTTAGGCGGGTGATGGAGCCCCTTTGGGAAATAGCGGGAAGGTCGGGGAAGAAGGCCAGTGTTCACTCTGTCTGCTTGCCGGGGGGGTCTCATCCGAGATGTGGAGGAGGCCCTACCGGCGGCGATAGAGAGCACTGGGTGCACCCGACTGCAAATTGTTGCTCATGTCGGCACCAATGACTCCTGCCGTCTGGGTTCAGAGGTCATCCTCAGTTCGTACAGGCGGTTGGCGGAATTGGTGAAGGCGGAAAGCCTCGCTCGCGGGGTGAAATCAGAGCTAACTATTTGTAGTATCGTTCCCAGAACCGATCGCGGTCCTCTGGTTTGGAGCCGAGTGGAAGGCTTAAACCAGAGGCTCAGACGATTCTGCGGAGATCTGGGGTGCAAATTTCTCGACCTCCGCTATCGGGTGGAGAAATGTAGGGTCCCCCTGAATAGGTCAGGCGTGAACTACACGCCGGAAGCGGCTACAAGGGTAGCGGAGTACGTGTGGAGTGCACATGGGGTTTTTTAGGTTAGAGAATCCCCTCCCTAGGCCCGACAAGACGCCTCCTGAGACGCGGCAAGGTAGGAGTAGGCAAAATGCAACAGGGAATAACAATATTAATGTGCTAATAGTAAAATGCAGGAGCGTCTACAGAAAGGTCCCAGAACTGCTCTCATTAATAAACGGTCACAACGCCCATATAGTACTAGGGACAGAAAGTTGGCTGAAACCAGACGTAAACAGTAATGAAATCCTAAACTCAGATTGGAATGTATACCGCAGAGACAGGCTGGACAGTGAAGGGGGAGGCGTGTTCATAGCGATAAGAAGTGCAATAGTATCGAAGGAAATTGACGGAGATTCGAAATGTGAAATGATTTGGGTGAAGGTCACGGTTAAAGCAGGCTCAGACATGATAATTGGATGTCTCTATAGGCCCCCTGGCTCAGCAGCTGTTGTGGCTGAGTTTCTGAAGGATAATTTGGAAAATATTTCGAGTAGATTTCCCCACCATGTTATAGTTCTGGGTGGAGATTTTAATTTGCCGGATATAGACTGGGAGACTCAGACGTTCATAACGGGTGGCAGGGACAAAGAATCCAGTGAAATTTTTTTGAGTGCTTTATCTGAAAACTACCTTGAGCAGTTAAACAGAGAACCGACTCGTGGCGATAACATATTAGTCCTTCTGGTGACAAACAGACCCGAACTATTTGAAAAAGTTAACGCAGAACAGGGAATCAGCGATCATAAAGCGGTTACGGCATCGATGATTTCAGCCGTAAATAGGAATATTAAAAAGGGTAGGAAGATTTTTCTGTTTAGAAAAAGTGACAAAAAGCAGATTTCAGAGTACCTGTTGGCTCAACACAAAAGTTTTGTCTCAAGTACAGATAGTGTTGAGGATCAGTGGACAAAGTTCAAAACCGTCGTACAATATGCGTTAGATGAGTATGTGCCAAGCAAGATCGTAAGAGATGGAAAAGAGCCACCGTGGTACAACAACCGAGTTAGAAAACTGCTGCGGAAGCAAAGGGAACTTCACAGCAAACATAAACATAGCCAAAGCCTTGCAGACAAACAAAAATTACGCGAAGCGAAATGTAGTGTGAGGAGGGCTATGCGAGAGGCGTTCAATGAATTCGAAAGTAAAGTTCTATGTACTGACTTGGCAGAAAATCTTAAGAAATTTTGGTCTTATGTCAAAGCGGTAGGTGGATCAAAACGAAATGTCCAGACACTCTGTGACCAAAATGGTACTGAAACAGAGGATGACAGACTAAAGGCCGAAATACTAAATGTCTTTTTCCAAAGCTGTTTCACAGAGGAAGATTGCACTGTAGTTCCTTCTCTAGATTGTCGCACAGATGACAAAATGGTAGATATCGAAATAGACGACAGAGGGATAGAGAAACAATTAAAATCGCTCAAAAGAGGAAAGGCCTCTGGACCTGATGGGATACCAGTTCAGTTTTACACAGAGTACGCGAAGGAACTTGCTCCCCTTCTTGCAGCGGTGTACCGTAGGTCTCTAGAAGAGCGTAGCGTTCCAAAGGATTGGAAAAGGGCACAGGTCATCCCCGTTTTCAAGAAGGGACGTCGAACAGATGTGCAGAACTATAGACCTATATCTCTAACGTCGATCAGTTGTAGAATTTTGGAACACGTATTGTGTTCGAGTATAATGACTTTTCTGGAGACTAGAAATCTGCTCTGTAGGAATCAGCATGGGTTTCGAAAAAGACGGTCATGTGAAACCCAGCTCGCGCTATTCGTCCACGAGACTCAGAGGGCCATAGACACGGGTTCACAGGTAGATGCCGTGTTTCTTGACTTCCGCAAGGCGTTCGATACAGTTCCCCACAGTCGTTTAATGAACAAAGTAAGAGCATATGGACTATCAGACCAATTGTGTGATTGGATTGAGGAGTTCCTAGATAACAGGACGCAGCATGTCATTCTCAATGGAGAGAAGTCCTCCGAAGTAAGAGTGATTTCAGGTGTGCCGCAGGGGAGTGCCATAGGACCGTTGCTATTCACAATATACATAAATGACCTGGTGGGTGACATCGGAAGTTCACTGAGGCTTTTTGCAGATGATGCTGTGGTGTATCGAGAGGTTGTAACAATGGAAAATTGTACTGAAATGCAGGAGGATCTGCAGCGAATTGACGCATGGTGCAGGGGATGGCAAGTGAATCTCAATTTAGACAAGTGTAATGTGCTGCGAATACATAAAAAGAAAGATCATTTATCATTTAGCTACAATGTAGCAGGTCAGCAACTGGAAGCAGTTAATACCATAAATTATCTGGGAGTACGCATTAGGAGTGATTTAAAATGGAATGATCATATAATGTTGATCGTCGGTAAAGCAGATTCCAGACTGAGATTCATTGGAAGAATCCTAAGGAAATGCAATCCGAAAACAAAGGAAGTAGGTTACAGTACGCTTGTTCGCCCACTGCTTGAATACTGCTCAGCAGTGTGGGATCCGTACCAGATAGGGTTGATAGAAGATATAGAGAAGATCCAACGGAGAGCAGCGCGCTTCGTTACAGGATCATTTAGTAATCGCGAAAGCGTTACGGAGATGATAGATAAACTCCAGTGGAAGACTCTGCAGGAGAGACGCTCAGTAACTCGGTACGGGCTTTTGTCAAAGTTTCGAGAACATACCTTCACCGAAGAGTCAAGCAGTATATTGCTCCCTCCTACGTATATCTCGCGAAGAGACCATGAGGATAAAATCAGAGAGATTAGAGCCCACACAGAGGCGTACCGACAATCCTTCTTTCCACGAACAATACGAGACTGGAATAGAAGGGAGAACCGACAGAGGTACTCAAGGTACCCTCCGCCACACACCGTCAGGTGGCTTGCGGAGTATGGATGTAGATGTAGACATTTCACTTGGCTCCAAACCAGAAGACTGCGAACGGCAAACACACCGAGTGCACATTGGCTTGCTTTCCGTCCTGCCTGCTATTAGCCACAGATGCTCCATTACCGCCTACCATTGGAGCTCCCAAAGAGCAAGGTATCCACGATCTGTGCTTGTCCGGATTTGGTAGGATAAGAGCAAAAGTTAGGAAAAAAGGAGAAATTTGAAAAACGAAGTAAAGTACAGGGAGTAGAAGGAAGAACTAATGTTTACAGATGACACTGTTATCGTGAGACTGCGAATGACTTGGAAGCTCAGCTGTATCAATAGTATCTTGAAGGTAAGTCATAAAATTGTTATCAACGTAAGTAAAATAAGAGTGATAGTTTGCAGTCGAATTAAATCAGTTGGTATTGAAGGATTAGATTAGAAAATGCGACAGTAAAAATAGTAGAGGAGTTTTGTTGCTTCGACAACAAAATGTTTGACAATGTCAGAAGTAATATAAAATGTAGACTGCTAATAGCTAGAAAATCTTTCCTGATAAAAGCAGTCTTTAGACTAAAGACTACACCACCATGACAACATTGCAGAAAAATGTGTTACATGTAAAACAGATATATGAAAATATTAATGAACGTTTAGGGAGGTCATCATTGAAAATATTGAAAAAATTATTGGCAATAAGTTTCAGTGTTAGGAAGACTTTTTTTGAAGGTATTTGTATAGAGTGTAGCCTTACATGAAAGCGAAATGTGGACGATAAACAATACTGACAAGAAGAGAACATTAAATCGGTAGATCGTATAAGCAATGAACAGGTGCTAAATTGAATCGAAGAGTAAAGAAAATTATGGAAGGATTTGATTAGAAGAAAAGATGGGTTGATAGGATACATCATAAGAACAGTTAAATCGGTAAGGATGAGAGGTAAGTTACAGATAAAGATGAAAGCTTTGATGTAGTAAGAGAATGTAAATGGATGCAATTTGCAGTAGTTATCCCACGATGAAGAAACTTGCATAGGGTAGCCTAGTTTGGAGAAATGTATCAAACTGGTCTTCAGACTGCAGAAGAATGTGTAACATGTAAAAGAGATGTTTGAAAATATTAATGAATGTTTAAAACTCCATCAGAGCCCTATGATCAGGCCATTTAACCATGCCTTTCGAGGAAGTCTATGAAGTCTTTTCAGTCCCATTGAAATATTCACAAATGATATGTCCTGTGGTTAGCACCATTGCGCCTGTGTTCAATCCCCCATTTATATAGGAATGGTTTGCATCTGGCATGCTTGATTTTTATTCAGTTGTCCAGTCTCCTGATTTTTCCTTGGCAGCTGCACGCTTATGAGAGGTATTGTTAGTCAATCGTTTTGTCCGGCAAATAATATCCAGTTGGTTTCAAGAGCTGTTATTAATCACAAGGGGCAGGTTGGTGGAGGCTGTGGTGATCCCACATAGCCTTTCTAGATGTAAGTCTGGTACGTAGATACCCAGAAAGAATCTTGTTTGGAGAGTTTCCAGCAACTGATCCGTTTCATGCCTTACTGCGTTCTCAGTCCACAGCTGGTTGTCGTCTGAGTCCTTGACATGACGTATTAGATAAGAAATAAGCCTGGGAAATGGTATTGATTTTAGCTTGTCAGTGACAGTTTTCTTTGTGACGTTTAGCTAGACTATAGTCCTGTTGACACGACAGCTTCAAGCCCGCACTGGAGCACAGTATTTGGCAGCAGAACACACAATCGCTCGTGCTGCTGTACATAAGTTTTCCTTTACTGTTTAGTCTAGTTTTAATATTTTATCCAGTTGTTTCAAAATGGCTTTAAGGTATTAGAGCAGGACCGAAGATAATACACAGCATTCATCGTTCTAGAACGCACAAGTGGGAGCCAGTCTAGATATCAGATCTCTCCTGACCACACAAAACTGCAGAATCACTGACAACAAAACGAAATGACGCAATTGTTAAAGACAAAAAAAAATTACTGTCACGAATAAGTAAAGACAGAAAATTCAAGGAAAGAGGGAACTGGTCTGGTGGCAACAAATGCAAGGAGTAACAGAAGCTCTTTTTCTAAACCTAATAACAAAACAAGTAAAATAATTACAATAAAAATATGGTCAGAGGTAATATCTGTCAACTGAAGTTTGTAACAAACAATTACAGCTCGTGTCGTAAAGGTAATGGACTCATATTATCGATAAAAGACAAATTACTAATGCAGTTATTGTAACCTCAATGATGGTATGTTGCAATGGAGACGTCTGAAATTTAAATTACTAATGCAGTTATTGTACTCTCAATGATGGTATGTTGCAATGGAGACATCTGAAATATGTATACATTCGAAATTTTATGAGCGAGTAGATATGATTTTTATGTACGTCTACGCGAACAGTAATGGGCGTGATTTTGCATAATGTTAGGAAACGCGTTGCTAGAGAGAAGACAGCTGACTTATTCAACGTTTACTGCTGGTTATCAACGTGCTGCTAAGAATCGATCCGTCGCACCGTAAATGGTGGGCCAAGGTAGACCAAGACTACTTGCTCGTACGAATAATAAAAAACAACGCGTTCCTCACGTTGCTGTAGTAGATATAGAAATGTGCACAAGGCACGTCGACGAAGCGTGAGATACACAGCTCATAGCAGTATGTGGAGAGTAATCTTTAATATGTGCGGTTCTTTCGGGTGCCAGTGACCAACAGCAGGATAGCATCCGCCGATGGTTTGTCGCAAAACTAAAAATCCGTTTATTGTAGCAGCTTAAGATTAATGTTTAGGCTGGAATTGCCTGATAGATCCATACGCTCTGCCGACATGTTTTATCAATTTTGTGTGCGAGAACTTTATTCAGAACAGTCTTCGAAGCTCCTGCAAATAAGGAACATCATGAGGTTTATGCGTAGGGGGGCTTCAACAAATAGCAGTCAAATTGTTTGAGATGCTGCGGCGATATCTAGCACGACAGATGGATAAGTAGCGGAATTACAGTTTCATGGTCTGCGCGTTTCCCCAGTCTTGAACCCCTGATTAATTTCTGTTACTATAAGTTATCCGTCTTGAGTTGACTACAGTCTAATTAAAAAAGAGTTACACCAGGCGCGTTTCGCTTTTATTTATATAGCATCTCCCTCCCCCCCCCTTGCAAAAAAAAATCAATCTCTCTCTCTCTGTCTCCCTCTCCCACACACACACACACACACAAGAATCCTCTCACAGGTTGGCAACACGCACGACGTGAACGAAACAACACACACACAAAAGAATCCTCTCACAGGTTGCCAAGACGCACAACGTGAATGAAACAAATGAACAAACATAAACTTTGTGGCTGTCCATAATGTCCAGAATGAGAAACGTTTAAAGAGAATGAACTGTAAATAGTGCAGCGCAAGAAATACTACAGAATGCCAAAAACTGCCAAGTGCAGATGTGAAATGATGTATTTCGACAGCAACCGCTGTTAGCAAGGGGGGAAGGTTCAAAATGGTTCAAATGGCTCTGAGCACTATGGGACTTAACAGCTGTGGTCATCAGTCCCCTAGAACTTAGAACTACTTAAACCTAACTAACCTAAGGACATCACACACATCCATGCCCGAGGCAGGATTCGAACCTGAGACCGTAGCAGTCGCGCGGTTCCGGACTGCGCGCGTAGAACCGCGAGACCACCGCGGCCGGCCAAGGGGGGAAGGCGCAGAATATGTAAAGAAACACCGTAAGTTGCTTGAAGACTAACTTTATAAACAAAATGCTGTTTTAAACCTAAAACAGTCAAAAACGTATGTATCCAATTTACAGAATAACCACGGAAGATGCTTTATAAATAAAAGAGAAACGCGTCTGGTATAATTCTTTTTAATTAGATTGCAGTCAGCTCAAGACGGATGACCTATAGTAACAGATGTTAACAGCTGCTGCGGGAGATGGCCACGCAAGCAAACGTACTCTAATTATTTATTATTTGTGGTGCAACGTAAAACCATTGGCTTCATCGCGAACACACTTCATCCACATATGAAAACTTACGATACATCCAATGTCGTCTTGTAGTGTTTGAAAGGGAGCGGTTGCCCTTGATCCGATTAGTGTACGCGTGTGTACAAGCACGCGATGGACTTTTTGAGCATTAGTTACGACTTGAGAACTCTGTAAAGCATTATTTTATTAATAACTCAAAAACTATGGATTACCGGGCGTTATGTCAGTTTCTTTGCTTTTTTAAATTTTTGAGTGAGGGGCCTGCCTTTTTACTTTGAAAAAATATTTCTGAGACTCCTTATACATCGTTCCAGGCGATCTTATTTACGTGAGCTGATTAATGTAATGTTAGCTACATCATGTCTATCGACATTTATATTTTTATTTCTCAATTTGTTCCCAAATTTAAAATCAGTATAGCAGCATCGGTATCTGCGTCCATATCAGACAGTTTTACTGCTGCCTCACTTTTCATCCTGAATATATAAAATAAATTTTTACGATGACCACACTCTGTACCTAACTATCTATAACGAACGCCGACTTCTAACTAGTCCAATGTAAATAACACATTGTCTGGTAATCCTTTACCTGCAGATTCTGTCGCAGTTCTCTAATTACTCGCGGGACAAGACCATTTAAGTCATTCGATTCGTATTCGGGAGAGGTCGGGCTTGAATTCCCTTCCTTAAGCAAAATGTTCTGTCTAAAGCAAGGAAATATGAAAATAAAAAACTCTCTCATTATTTTTAATCTTCAACAGAATTCTACTTCAGATCGTTGCACGTCTTGTCACCATCCGCGCGCGTCCTCCCGTCGGAGGTTAGAGTCCTCCCTCGGGCGTGGATGTGTGTGTCGTCCTTAGCGTAAGTTAGATTAAGAAGTGTGTAGGCTTAGGAACCGAAGACCTTTGCAGTTTGGTCTCATAAAACGTTACCACAAATTTCCAATTTCCGTTGCACGTTGTCTGCCTTTCGGTAAGTTACAAAATATCCGCCCTGTACTCAGGACAACTCTGCTGGACACACACAGAGCTACTAACGAATTTCAATATCAACTTCGTGATCGAAACCTCACTTACTTCCTCACTAGCAGTTCTTGAGAAACGCGAAGAAGTGGTACTCGAAGGACGTTAGATACACTCCTGGAAATGGAAAAAAGAACACATTGACACCGGTGTGTCAGACCCACCATACTGCTCTGGACACTGCGAGAGGGCTGTACAAGCAATGATCACACGCACGGCACAGCGGACACACCAGGAACCGCGGTGTTGGCCGTCGAATGGCGCTAGCTGGGCAGCATTTGTGCACCGCCGCCGTCAGTGTCAGCCAGTTTGCCGTGGCATACGGAGCTCCATTGCAGTCTTTAACACTGGTAGCATGCCGCGACAGCGTGGACGTGAACCGTATGTGCAGTTGACGGACTTTGAGCGAGGGCGTATAGTGGGCATGCGGGAGGCCGGGTGGACGTACCGCCGAATTGCTCAACACGTGGGGCGTGAGGTCTCCACAGTACATCGATGTTGTCGCCAGTGGTCGGCGGAAGGTGCACGTGCCCGTCGACCTGGGACCGGACCGCAGCGACGCACGGATGCACGCCAAGACCGTAGGATCCTACGCAGTGCCGTAGGGGACCGCACCGCCACTTCCCAGCAAATTAGGGACACTGTTGCTCCTGGGGTATCGGCGAGGACCATTCGCAACCGTCTCCATGAAGCTGGGCTACGGTCCCGCACACCGTTAGGCCGTCTTCCGCTCACGCCCCAACATCGTGCAGCCCGCCTCCAGTGGTGTCGCGACAGGCGTGAATGGAGGGACGAATGGAGACGTGTCGTCTTCAGCGATGAGAGTCGCTTCTGCCTTGGTGCCAATGATGGTCGTATGCGTGTTTGGCGCCGTGCAGGTGAGCGCCACAATCAGGACTGCATACGACCGAGGTACACAGGGCCAACACCCGGCATCATGGTGAGGGGAGCGATCTCCTACACTGGCCGTACACCACTGGTGATCGTCGAGGGGACACTGAATAGTGCACGGTACATCCAAACCGTCATCGAACCCATCGTTCTACCATTCCTAGACCGGCAAGGGAACTTGCTGTTCCAACAGGACAATGCACGTCCGCATGTATCCCGTGCCACCCAACGTGCTCTAGAAGGTGTAAGTCAACTACCCTGGCCAGCAAGATCTCCGGATCTGTCCCCCATTGAGCATGTTTGGGACTGGATGAAGCGTCGTCTCACGCGGTCTGCACGTCCAGCACGAACGCTGGTCCAACTGAGGCGCCAGGTGGAAATGGCATGGCAAGCCGTTCCACAGGACTACATCCAGCATCTTTACGATCGTCTCCATGGGAGAATAGCAGCCTGCATTGCTGCGAAAGGTGGATATACACTGTACTAGTGCCGACATTGTGCATGCTCTGTTGCCTGTGTCTATGTGCCTGTGGTTCTGTCAGTGTGATCATGTGATGTATCTGACCCCAGGAATGTGTCAATAAAGTTTCCCCTTCCTGGGACAATGAATTCACGGTGTTCTTATTTCAATTTCCAGGAGTGTATATTACCTGCAGGGGGGGCCGATAACTATTTCCCGACCTCGTCTGTCAATCTTTTGTATGTCCAGCAGGACGTCTCTGGGACGACGGCCGTTTACTATCGTGACAAAAAATAAAAACACCTACAGCCGTCCTTATGATTTTATTTTACTTTGTCGCTACCAGTTTCGACGCTTCATTGCGTCATCTTCAGGCTGTTTTGATGCTGTACAGGTTGATACGATCCCCATGCATAACCCATCAGTTGCCCGTTCGAGATACCTGATTACTTTGGAATTTGAAATATGGCAAAGACTCTTCAACAGATGGCTGTCAAAGACACGGGACAACAGCTTTATGGGTCAATGCCGATACCCTTCTTGTAGACGGGTGTGACCTGTGCTGTCTTCCAACTAAAGGGCAAGGGTTGTTGTTCAGGGGTTCTATGGTGTATTATGATTAACAGGGTGTCCGCCTCAGTAGCTGATGGTCTGCGTGACGGAATGTCATGCCAAGGGGCCCGGGTTCAATTCCCGGCTGGGTCGGAGATTTTCTCCCTTCAGGAACTCGGTGTTGTGTTGTCTTTAACATCATTATCATCTCATCCCCATCGATACGCAAGTCGCCGAAGTGGCGTCAACTCAAAAGACTTGCACCAAGCGACCGGTCTACCCGAAGGAGGCCATAGCCACATGTCATTCCGTGCTGACTTGGACGCCAGTTCTATACAGAAACTGATAGGAATTCCATCGGACCCGGGAGAAATCGTAGCGATTTCAGCTATGGTTCAACGCCCCTGACACTATTATAAACATATCTTATCTTTGCTGTAGTGCGAGAATTAAGCTGGGGCAATACTCCAGAGTTTTCCTGTCCAAAGAAAGATTTGAAAACATAGTTCAGAGTTACTGCTTTTGCTTTGTTACCCTCAATATCATTTCCTGTAGCATCCATTAGTACGTGACACTAACTTTGTTGCCACTGTCGGGCTTTTAATGTGTACTTTAAATTGTATGGCAGGAGGTGCTTGTACAGCCTGAAAATTCTTGCTAATTCAAACAGATGCGCTGCAACTAGGTCCCTGTTAGTTTTTGTCTACAATTGACGCAATCTTTCCTGGTTACAGCGAAAGGAACTTTCCGTTCCACTTTGTACACTGAGGCAGCACTGGTATGCGACGGTGCAAATCGATTTGGAAGTAGTTCCGTGTGAAGCGGCCGAACACCAGCCCCATTACGGCGAACCTTGCCACAAAGCAGCGGCGTATAGGTGTCTTCTCTGAAACAGGCACCTAACACGCTTCTTGGAATCGCTGTTTCTCACGAACTGGCCAGTTTTCGTTCCATGGGGACATCTCCAGACACCGACAAAATTTCTATTCGTCTCCTCGAGTCCCGACTTTCACGACTCGTAACGCGAGCACTGACTTCCTTCCTTGCGTAAGCAAAAACTGCCGCACAGAGACGATGAATGGAATGAAATGCCACATTTACGTATGTGATTACGAAATTATTTATGCGCGATGACGCATTTCTAGCCACAAAACTACTCTTCAGGCTGTAGGTGCAAAATATGGCGTCACAATTCTTGAAGATGTTCAACCAACTTTGCCTTGATAATTCGTGCCACCAGCGTCGAATCTTCCCATTTGACTCATCTTGGTATATAAAAAATAAACGAAAGAAGGTGTTTATATATTGATACATCAACGAACTATTACGTACGGTGAATTGTGGATGGTGAAAGATTCCACTGCTTGACCTTCTCTTTCCGAATTCACTCGCGAATGGACCCCTGGGCGAAAAATATTGTCCGCATGCTCGCGCAGACGCTTTCACCACTCTTATCTTGTTCATATAGTCCTTCTGCAGCTACATCTACGTACACACCTCACAAGTAACTGCACAGCATGTGGCGTACGGTACTTTGTACCAGTAGAACCGATTTTATGTTGTATTACGTTCGTGTGTGAACGGGTGATAAAGAGCAGATTCTGTTCCTCGTTTTTTTCTTTTTCTGAGTCAAATGTCTTCTGATTTGATGCAACCTTCCACTGTTTTCTCTCTTTGCCAATCTTTACACTTCAGTCTAGTATTAGACACAACGTCCTTAAATATCTCTACATCTCCATCTCCATCTACAATCCGTAAGCCACCTTGGAGTGTGTTGCACACGGTGCTTTGTGCACAAGTGTCTCCTCACTCCCTCCCTCCTTTTTTCCTGTTGCAGTCGCGAATAGTTCGCGGGAAGAACGATTGTCAGGAAGCCTCTCCATGGGCATGAATCATTCTAATTTTATCTTCATGGTCTTTTCGGGAGATACATGTAGGAGGAACCAATGTAACTGTTGATTCTTCTAAGAATATATTCTCTCGAACTACAACAATATACCACACAGTGTTGCAGAACGCCTGTCTCGCAGCGTCTGCCACTGGGTTTGGATGACCATCTCTCTGACGCTTTCGTGCTTACTAAATGAGCCTGTAACGAAACGCGCTGCTCCTCTTTGGATACCATACTGACGAGCAGCATTCAAGTATTGGTCCAATGAGTGTCTTATAAGCTACGGACTACATTCCCTAACGAGTCTCAGTCTGGCATCTGACTTAATAGCGATTAATTTTGTGTAGTCGTTCCACTTCAGATCGGTCTGTACGCATACTCCTTGATATTTTATAGAAGTAACTGCTTTCAATGATTGTTCTGCAATCGTCCAATACATGCATATTATAAAAACGGATGTATACGTGTACGAGGGGTGTTTGGAAAGTCCGTGCACATAGAAAAACTGTTTACGTGTTTGGGGTCAACATTTTTTATTTTTTGACATGGTCTCCTTTTAGACTTATAAACTTCGTCCAAAGCTCTTCTAATTTGTTGATCCCTTCCGAATAATAGGAATTCTCCAACTCTACAAAATAGCTATTAGTTGCTGCAATCATCTCCTCGTTTGAATAAAATCTTCATCCTGCGAGCCATTTCTTCAAATTAGGGAACAAACAGTAGTCCGAAGGAGCCAAGTCTGGAGAATAGGGGCGATGTAAAACGGGTTGGAATCCTAATTCCATTAATTTTGCGACCACAACTGCTGAGGTGTGTGCTGGTGCATTGGCGTGATGGAAAATGACTTTTTTGCTGTCCAGTTGCCGGCGTTTTTCTTGCAGCTCAGTTATCAAGCGGTCCAATAACGATGAATAACATGTACCTGTAATAGTTTTACCCTTTTCCAGATAGTCGATGAGGATTATTGTTGTTTGGTCTCAGGAGTATAGTAATGTATCCATTTTTCATCCACAGTGACGAAACGACGCTTAAAGTCCTGCGGATTCTTCCTGAACAGCTGCAAACCATCATTGCAACACTTCACACGATTCCGTTTTTGGTCAAGCCTGAGCAACCGCGGAACCCATCTTGCGGATAGTTTTCTCATGTCCAAATGTTTATGTAAAATATTATGTACCTCATTCGAGATGCCCACAGCACTAGCAATCTCACGCACCTTAATTCTTCTGTCATCCATCACCATATCATGGATTTTATCAATGATTTCTGGAGTCGCAACCTCTGCAGAGCGTCCAGAACGTTCAGCATCATTTGTGCCCATATGATCACTCTGAAAATTTTGAAACCACTTATAATCTTAGACGTTTGGACAACATGGTTGTGGAGAAACAGCGATTGCTGTAAATTAACTCAGTATTAAGAAAACAGTCTTCATCGCGATTTTTTATTTATTTAGTGCCGACCGTTTTCAGCCCATCGCAGGGGCCATCTTCGGGGCGAACATATGGTCGACTTATGGTGGCTGGTCGGCACTAAATAAATAAAACATCGCGATTAAGACTGTTTTCTTGTTACTGAGTTAACTTATAAACTGTTCTAATCGAAGGTGCGTAGTCACCGTAATGTTTATCAAGCTTCCCTTTAGTCTCCTGAGGCGTTTTGCCTTTCATAAAGTAATGTTTTATCATCACACGAAATTCTTCTTCGTCCATTTTTTGACAATCACTCGACTTCCTTGATTCACACGAATGCCAAACACAAAGAAATAGACCAATGTGGCTGAAACTTGGTGTGCGTTCTTTCCAAAGATGCTACTAACTAAACATGACCTCTCGGACTTTGCACGGACTTTTCCAACGCTCCTCGTATATGTATGTGCGTATGTATATTCCATATCTCCACCTTAACCATTGGACTGATTTCAACCAAACTTGGTACACATATCCCTTACTGTCAGGCAACAATCGCTGTGGGTATAAGAACCACCTACCTGTCATAAGGAAATGAGACACTTAAAGTAGTAAATGAGTTTTGCTATTTGGGGAGCAAAATAACTGATGATGGTCGAAGTAGAGAAGATATAAAATGTAGACTGGCAATGGCAAGGAAAGTGTTTCTGAAGAAGAAAAATTTGTTAACATCGAGTATAGATTTAAGGGTGAGGAAGTCGTTTCTGAAAGTATTTGTATGGAGTGTATCCATGTATGAAAGTGAAACATGGACGATAAATAGTTTGGACAGGAAGAGAATAGAAGCTTTTGAAATGTGGTGCTACAGAAGAATGCTGAAGATTAGATGGGTAGATCACATAACTAATGAGGAGGTATTGAATAGAGTTGGGGAGAAGAGGAGTTTGTGGCACAACTTGACTAGAAGAAGGGACCGGTTGGTAGGACATGTTCTGAGGCATCAAGGGAGCACCAATTTAGTATTGGAGGGCAGCGTGGAGCGGTAAAATCGTAGAGGGAGACCAAGAGACGAATACACTAAGCAGATTCAGAAGGATGTAGGTTGCAGTAGGTACTGGGAGATGAAGAAACTTCCACGGGATAGGGTAGCATGGAGAGCTGCATCAAACCAGTCTCAGGACTGAAGACCACAACAACAACAACCTGTCATAGTTCAGGAGGTATGACGTCATTGCGTGGAAAACTGCTGCGTTGTGCCCGATGTTTAAATTTATGACTTCTTTGCTACTAGTATTCGCAACATATTTCGCAGATAGCCTCCACATATGCCACTGAATGAAGGTACACAAATATATCATTGTACGACATATAGTTCAAGAAATACGTCATAAACAATGAGATGTGTGAAAAATGCCACATCATGCATGAAGTTTTAATACAGCCTTAAATCTAAGATGTGTCTGTAGTGCCGGCAACGATGGCCGAGCGGTTCTAGGCGCTTCAGTCCGGAACTGCGTGACTGCTACGGTCGCAGGTTTGAATCCTGCCTCGGGTATGGATGTGTGTGATGTCCTTAGGTTAGTTAGGTTTATGTAGTTCTAAGTTCTAGGGGACTGATGACCTCAGATGTTGTCCCATAGTGCTCAGAGCCATTTGAACCATTTTGTTTCTGTAGTCGACTCAACTTAAGGAACTTCTTGACACCCAACAGCGCTTTTGACACCCTTCATGTTGCGAAGTGCTCACGACTGCAGGAGAAAACGATAGCTACCTACAGAGCTATGAAGAGGCATAACCAAACAGACGTTTACAAAATCGCGGTCAGCGCACACCAACTGTTCAGGGTCATCTCACACCAAGTCTACTGCTGGAGTACTCACAAGGTTTCCTTTCTAATACAAATCTGGCCAAATGAACACCAGGACAATGGCGTGTTTGTAAGCTAAGGACACAATAATATGTTCTTCTGTCTATATATTGGCAATATCTTACATTTGTTGAGATTGAGGGCCAATTGCCACTCCTTGCGCCACGCATCGGTCCTCTACAGGTCTTCCTACATTTCCCTACAATTTTCTAGCATCGCGACTTCTCTGTATAGTACAGCATCTGTCGCGAAAATCGTCAGGGAACTTCCGACGTTATCTACTAGGTCATTTATATATATTGTGGAAAGTAATTGTCCTGCAAGACGAGTTACTTTTACGTATCAAGACTTCTTCAATCCAGTCACATAGTTGGTCTGAAATTCCACACGTTCGTATTTTGTTCCTCAGGCGGCAGAGCGGAACTGTGTCGATGGCCTTCCGGAAGTCAAGGAACACGACATCAACCTGGGCCTCGTGAACGAGCAGAGCGAGATGTGTTTCACCTATCGTTGTTTCCGGAACCCATACTGGTTTCTACAGAACAAATTTTGTATTTCCAGAAATGTCATAATATGCGAGCTAAGTACATGTTCCAAAAATCTCTAAGTGACTGGCGTCAAAGAAATAGGCCTTGAGTGTTGTGCACCTGTTCAACAACGCATCTTGAAAACGGTAATGACCTGTGCTTTTCTCCAGTCATCGCAAACACTTCGCTCCTCCAAAGACCTACCGTATACTGGTGCCAGAAGAAGGGAAAATGCTTTTGCTTTCTCTAGACAGAATCGTATTTGTATCCCGTCAAGTCCTGTGACCTTCTCTCTGTTCTATATATCTGTTCTACATTTATCAACCTCTGTCTCTCCTACAATTTCTGCCGTTTGCTGCTCCTTGTATTACCATGCCTATCACCTCATCCCAATTTCTAGCTAGTGTTTACCACATATTCCTCTGTCTGATCATTCTAAGGAGGACTTCGTTACTTGCCAGCCACTGTGGCCGAGTGTTCTAGGCGCTTCAGTCCAGAACCGCGCTGCTGCCACGGTCGCAGGTTCGAATCCTGCCTCGGCATGGATGTGTGTGATGTCCTTAGGTTAGTTAGGTTTAAGTAGCTCTAAGTCTAGGGGACTGATGACCTCAGATGTTAAGTCCCATAGTGCTTAGAGCCAGAGACTCTTTACTTATTTTATCAGTCCACTTAATTTCCAATATTTCCAGCACGTCTGAATCGCTTCAGTTTTTACTGTCTTCCTGCAACCCATTATTCAGTTCTATGCGTGTCGTACTCTAGGCGTACATTCCATAAATTTCTTTTTCAAGCTAAGGCCTATATCTGACACCAGTAGTTCCGTTTTAGCCCTCATCGCCTGTGCTACTAGTCTGCTTCTTACACCCTCCTTGCTTCATCCGTCTTGCGTCATTTTGCCTCCAATGCAGCGGAATTCCTTTATTTCGTCTACTACATTTTCCCAATATCTGATATTAATATTGCTGGTAATCTCATTTCTGCTACTCCTTAATACTTTCGTATTCCTTTGGTTTACTTCTTTCCTTCGCCCTGTATACCAGGGACCACTCGAATGTGTAAAATTAACAACTTGTCAACTTTGGTAACACACATACTCCGTCTTCAGGCCACTAGTGGCCTACCGGGACCATCCGACCGGCGGATAGGAGGGGCGTGGGCTCAGCACACCGCTCTCTCGGTCATTGTGGTGGTATTCTTGACCGAAGCCGCTACTGTTCGGTCGAGTAGCTCCTCAATTGGCATCACGAGGCTGAGTGCACCCCGAAAAATGGCAACAGCGCATGTCGGCTTGGATGATCACCCATCCAAGTGCCGACCACGCCCGACAGCGCTTAACTTCGGCGATCTCACGGGAACCGGTGTATCCACTGCGGCAAGGCCCTTGCCCAACTCTGGTAAGACCAACGGAAAAATGTTCCTATCGGAGCATAAAAAATTCAAATACATTCCTGTTTAATAAAAGACTCCGACTGAGAAGTGAGGTACCAGCTGCTGCATTCTACCTTCCTCAGCAACTTTAAAACTTTTTCCAAAAAATATTGGTATGCGAACATATTCGCTCTTTTCTTAACGTACAGCTCACCTCAAACTCCGAAAATCTCCCCTAACTGCAGCTCAATCACACCCACTAGCCTCCTGCTATATGTCACTCGTACCCATCTAATCCCAGTTGACGCTTCACACTCACTCATTCAGCCCAACTTATTGTTATTATCTCTTTGCGTTTCTCTGCCATTGTCTCCTGTGTTACAGCCACAGTCGCCTTCGTCCTGTCCCACTACTTCTGTCTCTCTCACTGACACTGTCTTCCTCTTGCTCTGTTTTACTGTAAACATCTCATTCCTTCCTCCCTACTGCTGTTGTCTCCTCTCGATGTCACTATCTCTCTATTCCTCGTTGTCACTGACATAGTTTCTGTTCCTCATTATCACTGGCTCTCAGCCCCTTCCACTTTCTGTTTCTCTTTATTCCTTCCCCCTCCCCCAGCATCATCTCCTCCACTCTTTTCCTAGCACTGTTTTGTCACTGTCAACTACTGCCATCGTGCTCCCTCTCTTTTTCTCAGACTGCCATTGTCTGCTTCGCTCTTTCTATAACACAACCAGTGTCTTTCAGTATTGGCAGTGGTAAGTTCCTATGGGGCCAAACTGCTAAGGTCATCGGTCCCTAGGCTCACACACTACTTAATTTAAGTTAAACTAACTTACGCTAACGACACCACACACACCCAATCCCGAGGGAGGACTCGAACCTCCGACGGGTGTAGCCGCGCGAGCCGTGGCAAGGCGCCCAAGACCGCACGGCTACCCCGTGCGGCTCTTCCAATATTCATTACTTTTCCGTGCCTCTACCACTGTCCAATGTTGGCTTCTCTCTCAGCTGAAAATACTCGTATACAGTTTGAAAATTATTTAAACCGACAAACTCTGGGGGGTTCTAGGGGACATCAAAACAAATATTTTTCCCTAATGTCATTTTTTCCTATGAGGATTATTTAAACCGGTGGAGGCCATATTACGCTCTTCAGTTGTTAGACGCCGTATTACCCTCTTCAGTTGTAGGTAACTGCTGTCCACAAGTGTAGTAGTGCATTGTCTCTGTTTAATAATGGAGCGATACACTTGGAGTGAGGCGTGTTTATAGCGATAAGAAGTGCAATAGTATCGAAGGAAATTGACGGAGATCCGAAATGTGAAATGATTTGGGTGAAGGTCACGGTTAAAGCAGGCTCAGACATGGTAATTGGATGTCTCTATAGGCCCCCTGGCTCAACAGCTGTTGTGGCTGAGCACCTGAAGGATAATTTGAAAAATATTTCGAGTAGATTTCCCCACCATGTTATAGTTCTGGGTGGAGATTTTAATTTGCCAGATATAGACTGGGAGACTCAAACGTTCATAACGGGTGGCAGGGACAAAGAATCCTGTGAAATTTTTTTAAGTGCTTTATCTGAAAACTACCTTGAGCAGTTAAACAGAGAACCGACTCATGGGGATAACATATTAGACCTTCTGGTGACAAACAGACCCGAACTATTTGAAAAAGTTAACGCAGAACAGGGAATCAGCGATCATAAAGCGGTTACGGCATCGATGATTTCAGCCGTAAATAGGAATATTAAAAAGGGTAGGAAGATTTTTCTGTTTAGAAAAAGTGACAAAAAGCAGATTTCAGAGTACCTGTTGGTTCAACACAAAAGTTTTGTCTCAAGTACAGATAGTGTTGAGGATCAGTGGACAAAGTTCAAAACCGTCGTACATTATGCGCTAGATGAGTATGTGCCAAGCAAGATCGTAAGAGATGGAAAAGAGCCACCGTGGTACAACAACAGAGTTAGAAAACTGCTGCGGAAGCAAAGAGAACTTCACAGCAAACATAAAAATAGCCAAAGCCTTGCAGACAAACAAAAATTACGCGAAGCGAAATGTAGTGTGAGGAGGGCTATGCGAGAGGCGTTCAATGAATTCGAAAGTAAAGTTCTATGTACTGACTTGGCAGAAAATCCTAAGAAATTTTGGTCTTATGTCAAAGCGGTAGGTGGATCAAAACAAAATGTCCAGACACTCTGTGACCAAAATGGTACTGAAACACAGGATGACAGACTAAAGGCCGAAATACTAAATGTCTTTTTCCAAAGTTGTTTCACAGAGGAAGATTGCACTGTAGTTCCTTCTCTAGATTGTCGCACAGATGACAAAATGGTAGATATCGAAATAGACGACAGAGGGATAGAGAAACAATTAAAATCGCTCAAAAGAGGAAAGGCCTCTGGACCTGATGGGATACCAGTTCAATTTTACACAGAGTACGCGAAGGAACTTGCCCCCCTTCTTGCAGCGGTGTACCGTAGGTCTCTAGAAGAGCGTAGCGTTCCAAAGGATTGGAAAAGGGCACAGGTCATCCCCGTTTTCAAGACGGGACGTCGAACAGATGTGCAGAACTATAGACCTATATCTTTAACGTCGATCAGTTGCAGAATTTTGGAACACGTATTGTGTTCGAGTATAATGACTTTTCTGGAGACTAGAAATCTACTCTGTAGGAATCAGCATGGGTTTCGAAAAAGACGATCATGTGAAACCCAGCTCGCGCTATTCGTCCACGAGACTCAGAGGGCCATAGACACGGGTTCACAGGTAGATGCCGTGTTTCTTGACTTCCGCAAGGCGTTCGATACAGTTCCCCACTGTCGTTTAATGAACAAAGTAAGAGCATATGGACTATCAGACCAATTGTGTGATTGGATTGAGGAGTTCCTAGATAACAGGACGCAGCATGTTATTCTCAATGGAGAGAAGTCTTCCGAAGTAAGAGTGATTTCAGGTGTGCCGCAGGGGAGTGTCATAGGACCGTTGCTATTCACAATATACATAAATGACCTGGTGGATGACATCGGAAGTTCACTGAGGCTTTTTGCAGATGATGCTGTGGTGTACCGAGAGGTTGTAACACTGGAAAATTGTACTGAAATGCAGGAGGATCTGCAGCGAATTGACGCATGGTGCAGGGAATGGCAATTGAATCTCAATGTAGACAAGTGTAATGTGCTGCGAATATACAGAAAGATAGATCCTTTATCATTTAGCTACAAAATAGCAGGTCAGCAGCTGGAAGCAGTTAATACCATAAATTATCTGGGAGTACGCATTAGGAGTGATTTAAAATGGAATGATCATATAATGTTGATCGTCGGTAAAGCAGATTCCAGACTGAGATTCATTGGAAGAATCCTAAGGAAATGCAATCCGAAAACAAAGGAAGTAGGTTACAGTACGCTTGTTCGCCCACTGCTTGAATACTGCTCAGCAGTGTGGGATCCGTACCAGATAGGGTTGATAGAAGAGATAGAGAAGATCCAACGGAGAGCAGCGCGCTTCGTTACAGGATCATTTAGTAATCGCGAAAGCGTTACGGAGATGATAGATAAACTCCAGTGGAAGACTATGCAGGAGAGACGCTCAGTAGCTCGGTACGGGCTTTTATTGAAGTTTCGAGAACATACCTTCACCGAAGAGTCAAGCAGTATATTGCTCCCTCCTACGTATATCTCGCGAAGAGACCATGAGGATAAAATCAGAGAGATTAGAGCCCACACAGAGGCATACCGACAATCCTTCTTTCCACGAACAATACGAGACTGGAACAGAAGGGAGAACCGATAGAGGTACTGAAGGTACCCTCCGCCACACACCGTCAGGTGGCTTGCGGAGTATGGACGTAGATGTAGTTGTAGGACGAGCTGCTCAGCGGGTTTATCTACAACAGTATCCTAATCGCCGTATCCCGCATCATACGACCTTTGCTGCTGTGTACCAACGTCTGCGTGAGATCGGGTCATTGAGCAGATTACCTGGACAGGGACGCCGTCGCACGGTAAGAACGCTGCAATTTGAGGAAGCTGTCTTGCAGCATGTGGAGCGGGATCCTTCAATCAGCACTCGTGCAATTGCACCTAACATGGGGACGAATCAGACGAATGTAAGGACAGTCCTTCGAGAGCAGTTGTTATGTCCATTTCACTTACAGCGTGTCCACAAACTGGACCCAGTTGATTATCCACCCAGAGCACAGTTTTCGCAGTGGTACCTGGAACACTGTGAAATGCGTCCTACATTTCCATCCTCTGTGTTGTTTACCGATGAAGCAACGTTCGGGCGTGATGAAGTCTTCAGCATGCACAATTCGCATGTTTGGAGTGGAGGTAACCCACATGCCACAGTTACTAGCGCTCATCAAGTGCGGTTCATCGTTAATGTGTGTATCGGTGTTGTTGGAGACTGTTTAATTTGGCCATATTTGCTACCTAGGCCATTAAATGGCAGGCGCTATTACAATTTTCTCGCCAGAGTATTGTCAGAATTGCTGGAAGAAGTCCCGCTCCGTACAAGACAACGCATGTGGTTCCAACATGACGGGGCGCCGGCACATTTCAGTCGTCGTGTGCGTCGATTCCTGGACCCACGGTTCCCAGAAACGTGGACTGGCAGAGGTGGTCCTGTACCATGGCCTGTTCGATCCCCAGATATGTCCCTTCTGGTCTTTTTTGTGTGGGGAGAGATGCGCAACCTTGTTTATATAACTCCTGTTGCATCAGAAGAGGATCTGGCTACCCGGATAGTAGCAGCAGCAGGAACAATTCAGGATACTCCTAGGGTTTTTGCCCGTGTCAGACAGAACATGATCCAACGGTGTAACCTTTGTTTACGTGTCAATGGAGGCATTTTCGAAAATCTGCTGTAATTGAAATTGGTTTGTGTTAATGTGTTGTCTCTTGGTCATAAAAAAAAGTATTTGTTGGTTTAATAAATTTGCCGCCAGAGAAATCTTCCTCTACCGGTTTAAATACTCCTCATAGGAAAAAGTGACATTAGGGAAAAATATTTGTTTTGATGTCCCCTACAACCTCGCAGAGTTTGTCGGTTTAAATACTTTTCATCCTGTATATTCGCATGCCAAAAGTTTTGGGAAATTTTTTAAAGGTGCTGAGAGGGTCGAATGAAGCAGCTGGTACGACATTTAAGTCAGAATCTTTTAAATAACAAGAACATTCACATTTTTTGTGCTCCGAATGGAGCATTTTTCTGAGAGTTCCCCTTTTTTCCCTGCTTCTGCAAGGCATGAAACTCATATAGAAGCAAATGTATTGGTCAGTAAAATTTAGGTAGTTTACTTGTGTGAAACTGAAATAACGCAAAATTAATTTTACACCTCAGACCGTGTTTTACGTGCAAAAACTTTCTGCATGTGCTTCAGTACTACAACATGGCGTTCCCAGATGATAACGGATACACTTTATAGCATATTTCTCAGTGCTACGTCAGTTTATAAACTGCGTTTTCGCCTCCCACCGGATTTTACGTGTGTGGTTTACCTGTACAAGTAAGGTAACTTTGAAAATCTGTACCTTGTAAACGGATGAAGATATCAGGAAAATTTTCACCGTTGTTCGAGCCTGGGATAATAGGAATACATCGTGAAAATTTTAGTCATTTCTGTGCACAGACGTCTTGAAATCCTCGGCTGGATTTTGGTCCGCTGAGTCGGCGAAAATACAGTAAAAAATTCTTTTTTGTGGAGTTTCCCGAGGAACCGCCCATGAACTAGTGGTACCTCCGTAAGTCCCATCAAGCCCACCGTAGACCACATCAAATACAAAAAGCACGGACCGATTTGTTCCGTTCGTCTATGCATGAGGAAGTATGTAATATTCATATTTTGACCTATACTGTGGGATAGTGATACTGAGACGATGCTTCTGTCGGGTATACAAATGGCTCCTAGCCCACGGGTTATACAATACACTTGACCCTACCTTTTTATTACCAGTAGCACCCGAGGTATGAGCACAAAAAAATCCCGTTTTATGCGCAGCATTTTGGAACATAATTAGGTGCGCATTCTGTCACATGCATAGCTATAAATTTATCAAGAAATTCACAGCGAAAGCTACAGACGCAAAAAAAAAAACTGCCCAAACTGAGCCACCCATGCACTTTCTTTGACCTGTTGCATCTCTGATTTGGATTTCTAATTCCGGTGATGAGCTGCGGTCGCGACATCCGTTGTAAGTCAACAGCTGCAGCTATTACGCGCCACGCTAGGCCAACAGCGTGTACAGCGTTACACAACGGAGTGCTTTTGGTCTGCTACTGCGTCGTTTCCGCACCGTAACAACAGGGCGTGCTTTCACGTATAGGACGGAGGTCGTTGGTAAATTTCCTCTGGCTACGCCACAGAACCAATCGCGTGTGTGGAGGGAAACAGTAGGAAGGGGCGAACGCTTACAGGAACGCTTGTGGAGTTCCCAAGTGAAATAGAACCAACGAGTATCGGAGGAGATATTATATGCTATGGCTAATAAAAGAAAAAGCAGGTAACAATACAAAGCTATTACGAGGTTAACTCGCTGATAACTCTTTACATAGTGTCACCTTAGAGTACGAAGGAAAGACAGGTTTGAGCAATGCGTCCAGTCGACGTCGAGATGTTTAGAGACGGAACACTAAGTAAGATTGGATTCAGGGGGTCTATAGTAAACCTGAATCTGTGTACTCGGGCGTTCATTTGAACCTTGTTTTCCTTAAACACGCGCCCATTGTCTTAACCAAGGCGAAACCGCAGTCGAGATGAAACATTGTGTACACCCTACAAACATCTATCTTTAGTTCTGTATGTTTTCATTCAAGCGCTTGAGTTTACATACTAAATGAAGAACCAGCCAGCCAGCCCATCACATAAAAACACACGCATGCAGGTTGCTGCACTACCCAACTGTCGTCAACACCATGCGTAGATTCGATTTTATGCAGTTTGATTTCACCTCCTATGCGTTACGTTGTACAAACAAGACTTACCTCTGTTTGGTCGATACAGCTTTACAAGGTAGTCTGAAGGACACGAACTATGTTTCACAAAAAGAATTTTAAAAAAATTCTACCTACAAAGTGTGAACAATTCCCTCGACCACAAAAACTGCCGTCTCTCTTGACAAAATACTTTATAGTTATCTTATTTACGCTTTACTTCTGCTATTTTCCCGCAGCTGAAATCTACTTACAATTAGTTATGGGTTAACCCGTCGCTCTCTGCGGAGTCGAAGTACATATGGAGCAGACTTTCATTGTTCTCCAGACTATTTGAAAACTAGACCGGAGTATGTAGGACAACGGCGTTTCACGTGAGAGGAGTGTATATTTTCCATAGACGAGCAGGTGCCTGTAAGCAACACATATTCTTTTTCTTTCTCCTTACACATTGTCATCATGATGAGTTGAGCTTGCTTGATATAGGGGCATAATTTATTTCACTGGTAGCCACCTTGCTCATGAGAGAAAGACGTAGTTTTAATTTATTGTTTTTATTGCTATTGCATCAAGATCTACCCTGTTGAATGTCGTTTAACACGTAAGTGACATTACATTACAACCTATTATTGTACATACACTCCTGGAAATTGAAATAGGAACACCGTGAATTCATTGTCCCAGGAAGGGGAAACTTTATTGACACATTCCTGGGGTCAGATACATCACATGATCACACTGACAGAACCACAGGCACATAGACACAGGCAACAGAGCATGCATAATGTCGGCACTAGTACAGTGTATATCCACCTTTCGCAGCAATGCAGGCTGCTATTCTCCCATGGAGACGATCGTAGAGATGCTGGATGTAGTCCTGTGGAACGGCTTGCCATGCCATTTCCACCTGGCGCCTCAGTTGGACCAGCGTTCGTGCTGGACGTGCAGACCGCGTGAGACGACGCTTCATCCAGTCCCAAACATGCTCAATGGGGGACAGATACGGAGATCTTGCTGGCCAGGGTAGTTGACTTACACCTTCTAGAGCACGTTGGGTGGCACGGGATACATGCGGACGTGCATTGTCCTGTTGGAACAGCATGTTCCCTTGCCGGTCTAGGAATGGTAGAACGATGGGTTCGATGACGGTTTGGATATACCGTGCACTATTCAGTGTCCCCTCGACGATCACCAGTGGTGTACGGCCAGTGTAGGAGATCGCTCACCACACCATGATGCCGGGTGTTGGCCCTGTGTGCCTCGGTCGTATGCAGTCCTGATTGTGGCGCTCACCTGCACGGCGCCAAATACGCATACGACCATCATTGGCACCAAGGCAGAAGCGACTCTCATCGCTGAAGACGACACGTCTCCATTCGTCCCTCCATTCACGCCTGTCGCGACACCACTGGAGGCGGGCTGCACGATGTTGGGGCGCGAGCGGAAGACGGCCTAACGGTGTGCGGGACCGTAGCCCAGCTTCATGGAGACGGTTGCGAATGGTCCTCGCCGATACCCCAGGAGCAACAGTGTCCCTAATTTGCTGGGAAGTGGCGGCGCGGTCCCCTACGGAACTGCGTAGGATCCTACGGTCTTGGCGTGCATCCGTGCGTCGCTGCGGTCCGGTCCCAGGTCGACGGGCACGTGCACCTTCCGCCGACCACTGGTGACAACATCGATGTACTGTGGAGACCTCACGCCCCACGTGTTGAGCAATTCGGCGGTACGTCCACCCGGCCTCCCGCATGCCCACTATACGCCCTCGCTCAAAGTCCGTCAACTGGACATACGGTTCACGTCCACGCTGTCGCGGCATGCTACCAGTGTTAAAGACTGCGATGGAGCTCCGTATGCCACGGCAAACTGTTCTGACACTGACGGCGGCGGTGCACAAATGCTGCACAGCTAGCGCCATTCGACGGCCAACACCGCGGTTCCTGGTGTGTCCGCTGTGCCGTGCGTGTGATGATTGCTTGTACAGCCCTCTCGCAGTGTCCGGAGCAAGTATGGTGGGTCTGACACACCGGTGTCAATGTGTTCTTTTTTCCATTTCCAGGAGTGTATTACAATCACGAAGTTATTTATAAAAAAATAAAATGTTAAACTTAGCATAATGAGCACAATAAAATGAAATGAAATGGGTGTAAAGACAAGAAAGTAAACCTTTATTTGTATACTATTTTATCTATATCGTGCACACTTCAAGGTTTCACAGCTGTCTCTGAGAAACGTCTTAGTCTTGCTAGTCCCTTCTTGTGAGTTCTGACCTAAGTAACTACAGTACTCAACTCGGTACCCTCCATTTGATGTGTGTTCCGGTACTACTGGAGTCTTCGGAAGTCCGTGCGTGTTGCCGCAACTTTGTTCGTAATTCTGGCAGTAAATTCTACACAGTACTTATGTTAGGTCGGGACATAAGTTTTTAGCGTTTTTGTTTTGCATGTTGGTATTCCGGTCGCCATGGTTTTCTGCATAGACTGTCATTTCTTATTTGAATGGGAATACTGAGAAACCGCACATGTCCAAGAAATTAAACTTTTCAGGAGAGACATGTTGTTGTTGTGGTCTTCAGTCCTGAGACTGGTTTGATGCAGCTCTCCATGCTACTCTATCCTGTGCAAGCTTCTTCATCTCCCAGTACCTACTGCAACCTCCATCCTTCTGAATCTGCTTAGTGTATTCATCTCTTGGCCTCCCTCTACGATTTTTACCCTCCACGCTGCCATCCAATACTAAATTGGTAACCCCTTGAGCCTCAGAACATGTCCCACCAACCGATCCCTTCTTCTAATCAAGTTGTACCACAAACTCCTCTTCTCCCCATTTCTATTCAATACCTCCTCATTAGTTACGTGATCTACCCATCTAATCTTCAGCATTCTTTGTAGCACCACATTTCGAAAGCTTTAATTCTCTTCTTGTCCAAACTACACTCCTGGAAATTGAAATAAGAACACCGTGAATTCATTGTCCCAGGAAGGGGAAACTTTATTGACACATTCCTGGGGTCAGATACATCACATGATCACACTGACAGAACCACAGGCACATAGACACAGGCAACAGAGCATGCACAATGTCGGCACTAGTACAGCGTATATCCACCTTTCGCGGCAATGCAGGCTGCTATTCTCCCATGGAGACGATCGTAGAGATGCTGGATGTAGTCCTGTGGAACGGCTTGCCATGCCATTTCCACCTGGCGCCTCAGTTGGACCAGCGTTCGTGCTGGACGTGCAGACCGCGTGAGACGACGCTTCATCCAGTCCCAAACATGCTCAATGGGGGACAGATCCGGAGATCTTGCTGGCCAGCGTAGTTGACTTACACCTTCTAGAGCACGTTGGGTGGCACGGGATACATGCGGACGTGCATTGTCCTGTTGGAACAGCAAGTTCCCTTGCCGGTCTAGGAATGGTAGAACGATGGGTTCGATGACGGTTTGGATGTACCGTGCACTATTCAGTGTCCCCTCGACGATCACCAGTGGTGTACGGCCAGTGTAGGAGATCGCTCCCCACACCATGATGCCGGGTGTTGGCCCTGTGTGCCTCGGTCGTATGCAGTCCTGATTGTGGCGCTCACCTGCACGGCGCCAAACACGCATACGACCATCATTGGCACCAAGGCAGAAGCGACTCTCATCGCTGAAGACGACACGTCTCCATTCGTCCCTCCATTCACGCCTGTCGCGACACCACTGGAGGCGGGCTGCACGATGTTGGGGCGTGAGCGGAAGACGGCCTAACGGTGTGCGGGACCGTAGCCCAGCTTCATGGAGACGGTTGCGAATGGTCCTCGCCGATACCCCAGGAGCAACAGTGTCCCTAATTTGCTGGGAAGTGGCGGTGCGGTCCCCTACGGCACTGCGTAGGATCCTACGGTCTTGGCGTGCATCCGTGCGTCGCTGCGGTCCGGTCCCAGGTCGACGGGCACGTGCACCTTCCGCCGACCACTGGCGACAACATCGATGTACTGTGGAGACCTCACGCCCCACGTGTTGAGCAATTCGGCTGTACGTCCACCCGGCCTCCCGCATGCCCACTATACGCCCTCGCTCAAAGTCCGTCAACTGCACATACGGTTCACGTCCACGCTGTCGCGGCATGCTACCAGTGTTAAAGACTGCGATGGAGCTCCGTATGCCACGGCAAACTGGCTGACACTGACGGCGGCGGTGCACAAATGCTGCACAGCTAGCGCCATTCGACGGCCAACACCGCGGTTCCTGGTGTGTCCGCTGTGCCGTGCGTGTGATGATTGCTTGTACAGCCCTCTTGCAGTGTCCGGAGCAAGTATGATGGGTCTGACACACCGGTGTCAATGTGTTCTTTTTTCCATTTCCAGGAGTGTATTTATCGTCCATGTATTCATTGGACAAATATATTATACTAGAACTGACATGCGATTACATTTTCACCCAATTTGGGTGCATAGATCCTGAGAAATCAGTACCCATAACAACAACCTCTGGCCGTAATAACGGCCTTGATACGCCTGGGCATTGAGTCAAACAGAGCTTGGATAGCGTGTACAGCTACAGCTGCCCATGCAGCTTCAACACGATACCACAGTTCATGAAGAGTAGTGACTGGCGTATTGTGACGAGCCAGTTGCTCGGCCACCATTGACCAGACGTTTTCAGTTGCTGAGAGATCTGGAGAATGTGCTGGACAGGGCAGCAGTCGAACATTTTATGTATCCAGAAAGGTCCGTACAGGACCTGCAACATGCGCTCGTGCATTATCCTTCTGAAATGTAGGGTTTCGCAGGGATCGAATGAAGGGTAGAGCCACGGGTCGTAACACATCTGAAATGTAACGTCCACTGTTCAAAGTGCCGTCAATGCGAACAAGAGGTGACCGAGACGTGTAACCAATGGCACCCCATACCATCACGCCAGGTGATACGCCAGTATGGCGATGACGAATACACGCTTCCATTGTGCGTTCACCACGATGTCGCCAAACACGGATACGACCATCATGATGCTGTAAACAGAACCTAGACTCATCCGAAAAAATGACGTTTTGCCATTCGTGCACCCAGGTTCGTCGTTGAGTACACCATCGCAGGCGCTCCTGTCTGTGATGCAGTAGTCAAGGGTAACTGCAGTTACGGTGTCCGAGCTGATATTCCATGCTGCTGCAAATGTCGTCGAATTGTTGGTGCAGAGGGTTGTTGTCTTGCAAACGTCCCCATCTGTTGACTCAGGGATCGAGACGTGGCTGCACGATCCATCACAGCCATGCGGATAAGATGCCTGTCATCTCGACTGCTAGTGATACGAGGTCGTTGGAATCCAGCACGGCGTCCCGTATTACCCTCCTGAACGCACCGATTCCATATTCTGCTAAGTCATTGGATCTCGACCAACGCGGGCAGCAATGTCGCGATACCATAAACCGCATTCGCGATAGTCTACGATCCGCTCTTCATCAAAGTCGGAAACGTGATGGTACGCATTTCTCCTCCTTACACGAGGCATCACAACAACGTTTCACCAGGCAACGCCGGTCAACTGCTGTTTGTGTATGAGAAATCGGTTGGAAACTTTCCTCATGTCAGCACGTTGTAGGTGTCGCCACCGGCGCCAACCTTGTGTGAATGCTCTGAAAAGCTAATCATTTGCATATCACAGCATCTACTTCCTGTCGGTTAAATTTCACGTTTGTAGCACGTCGTCTTTGTGGTGTAATAATTTAATGGCCAGTAGTGTAGTTTTACTGTACTACTAAATGTGTAACAGCAACACAACAGGTTTAATTGTTAAAATCAATGCTTGATTTCAGCTATAAATCAGAATATTGCAACCGTCCGCTCCACTTCACATGGCGGATACTAACAGAAACTCGTAACAAGAATTAGATGTTGGTTTCAAAGCTCATCATGGCAGACGTAGGGACATATTATCTATGGTCTAAGTAATCCATGAAGTGCAGTAAACGAAGAAACAAAATCGCTCAGATTGGTTGCATAGTTTTTAGAACAGACTTCTGTGAGCCACTGCATTTGCCCAGGTGGTACGTAACAATGTAGGAAAGGAGAAGAAACAAGCGCGCCGCGCTAGGGTCTTATCTATGCACAGCGTCCTGGATGTCGTCGAAATTGATTTTCCAGCTCATAGCACACAGGTCGTCACCAGGGAAACAGCCCACTTTGAATCGAGTGTAAGCATCAACAAACTGAAGCGACGCTAAGGGCACAGCGTGAAAGATTCAGCTTGCCCTTGCGAAACCCTTCACGATTCGATAAACCCGTATAGCAGACAACAGAAAGCAATTTTGTCGACATTTGCCTTTCGGTAAATTGTAGCAAGCCCTTTCTGAAACAAAGGAATCCTTCAACACTTTACCATGGTCTATCCCTTTTACGATTATTATACACAGGACAAAAGCAATCACTGAAAATATAAAGAATTACTCTGAATGAACTCTAATCACTAATTTTTACTGTGGTCGGGAGATCTGTAGAGAATCGTAAAAATGACTTCGCTGTGGACTAACAAACTAAGCGAATGTCACATGTTCATGAGCTCCACAAACTGCTCCCCCCTCCCCGTCCTAACCAAGCCACAGCAGCTGATAGAGCGATCAAGCACATCGGTTAAGGCACTAGATTCGTTTTCAGGATCAGCAGAGTTCAAATTCCTGTTTGGACATAAATATTTTGGTTTTATATAATCTTTCTGAATTATTCAAGGCGCAAGTCGGCATGGTTCCTATAAAGGCCCGCGGCCAACATCCTTTCCCACCCTTGTCCAATCCATATCTGATGATGCTGAAAGAGCATTATACCATAATCTTTCATAGTTTTTTTATGTTTTTGTTATTCATTAGTTTTTCCTACATAATCATTATCATCATTATTATCTGAATATATAAGAATATATAAGAAAGTATTAGAATGAACAAGTGCAACGGAAAATTCTAACATCACAGGAAAATTTTCACATCCAAAGAGCCCTTGCAATGATAAAGAAAGTGAAAAATGAATAAAGTAACATAAGTAACAACGAAAATGATAAATGAACAATGTAATACAAGTAAGAGCAAAAGTAATAAACGGACAAAAGTAAAATAAGTAACAACTCACTGATTGGATTGGATTGGATTGTTTGGGGGAAGAGACCAAACAGCGAGGTCATCGGTCTCATCGAATTAGTGAAGGATGGGGAAGGAAGTCGGCCGTGCCCTTTCAAAGGAACCATCCCAGCATTTGCCTGGAGCGATTTAGGAAAATCACGGAAAACCTAAATCAGGATGGCCAGACGCTTGATTGAACCGTCGTCCTCCCGAATGCGAGTCCAGTGTGAACAACTCACTGATCATATTACCACTATACCAGTATTATATATAGATTAAATAATAACTGCAGGGCTCGCCTACTCGTGTGCTGGAACTGTTATTATTATTATTATTCGAATTATATGTGAAATTATTAGTATGAACAACAACAACAGAAAACTCCTACCATGGCAGAAAAATTTTTTATAGCCGAAGAACCCTTGCAATGATAAAGCAAGTAATAAATGAACTAAGTAATATAAGTAACAACGAAAGTAATAAATGAGTGGAGTAGCATAAGTAACAACGCACTGACGTGTTAGCCACTAAAACAGTAACGTGGTGAGATATAACACGTAACTAGATTAAATAATAATAGTAGGGGTCGCCCACTCCCGGACTGGAATTCCTACTGCTTTGTCAGGGCACGTGGCCTGAGGGTCTGTGTGGCGTAGCTAGATGCCAATAAAACAAGATTAATTCTTACCCAGTTTATTGCTCAATATCTAACTCGAAGCTCTATGGCCTCAGTGACGGCAGGCTGTTATGTAGGCCGTAGTGGAATCTGCTGTCATCAGTGGCAGACTCAACGTTGCCAGAGGTTGCTGTGTCAGCTCAAGCATCGGCCGGCGAATTGTGGAGTGACGGGTTGCTCCATGCCGATCCGTAGGTGTTTCCCTTGCGGCAGATGCGAACGACCAACTGTGGCGCAGGTCCCACAAAGTCGTGGACCCATGTTGTCAGCAAGGCACTGTGCAAGCTGGTGGTGGCTCCATAAATGTGAGGGCTGTGTTTACTTGGAACGGACTGGATCTTCTGCTCCAACTGAACTCTTCATTGACTGCAAATAAGTATGCCCGGAACTTGGAGACCATCTGCAGCCATTCATGGATTTCAAGTTCCCTAACACCAGCGGAATTTTTCTGGATGACAATGCGCCTGTCTCAGGCCCACATTTGTTCGCGATTGGCTTAAAGAACATTCTGAACAATTCGAGCGAATGAGTAGGATCGCCCAACACTAATCCCATCAGACATTTATGGGAAATAATCGAAAGGTCAGTTCATGCTCAAAATCCTGCAAAAGCAATACTTTCGCAATTATTAACGGCTATAGAGGCAACATGGCTAATTATTTCTGCAGGGGACTTTCAATGACTCTGAGCGGCAGAGAACTGGAAGTTCATTATGGTGGGTATTCAAAGCACTGCATTGGAAAATTGGTAGAAATCTATTGTAAGGACACGATAAGCGAGATCTAAAAGTTAGATGCAGTTTGCGGAGGCAGATACCCCTCACCAATAAGCAGATGGACATGTCCTAGGCCTTGAACCAAGGGAAACGAAAAATAATCCATCTAAAAATTACATTTTGAAGAGTTGGCTTGAAAGGGTACAGTACCGCCCGACATTGAAAATAGGTACAACATACTTCATTATTTTTGTCAGAACAACACTTTTTTTTTGTAAAATAACTCAATTTAAATTAATACAGCGAAGCCGGATACCAGTGGGGGAAAGAATGACAACTTATTTATTTAATTGATCACATGTGCACTCCCACAAAATAAATCCCTACATCCAGTTTGGTGAGATCTGTGAAATGAATGAATGTATGGTCGTCTGCTAACTGCAGATAGTGAATGTGAATATATGATCATCTTTGAGACGACCCTTTGGCCACCTTTGGTGGAACCAAAGAGATGAAATTTACCTGAGCATTGAGCGCCTGAAATGTGGCTGACCAATACAGTAGCAAGGTGCTCCCCCACTTCAGCAGAGGTGCGAGAGAACCTGAAGAACGGCCATGTTTCAGCACTCTTCCGCTGGATCTTGTGCTGTTAAGACCTATCTTAGTTGTGCTCTGTAAAGACAAAAGAGTGGAGACATGGTATGCATGTGGAATATTTAAGAGTAGTTTGAAATAATAATTTCTCTATTTCAGGAACTTTTGTGGGGAGAATTAAATGTCAGGCAGGTAATATTAATGGGATCGTAGTAATCTTCGGAAGTGACCAACGGTCATAATGAAACCACGTGTAGCAATAAGTTGAAATACTTCCGTGTGCTTAAGTTAAGCTGAATTACTAGCGTGTGTACTATAAGTTGAAATATTTAAGAAATAGCGTGTGCAGGACTTGAAATTAGAGGCGAGTACTTCCACGTGGTGAGTACTGTGTGAGTCTCAATCTGTGTATGAGACAAAGGATAAAGAGAAGTACTCGTCTATGGTATCAGTTGAGGACTCATGTGTGTGATGAATGTGTTCTTAATATTACTTTGCGAGATATGTTTCCGTGTGACACTTGATTCAAACTACAACACTCTGATAGAGAAACAAGGTGAGTCAGCCGTCTATCCAGCAACGCCACTTGGCTTGCATTGCACAGGAAGACGTGCATATATCTCCAGAGTTCATAGTGGGAAAGTAGAATTACGAAGTGGGGCAGTGTCGTGTGAAACTGGGATAAATATTAATTGAAGTGGGAAAGCTGAAAGTGATAATGTTGTGACTATTCCCTGTCTTGTATTTCATGTTGCAGTGTGGTGTACGTCATGTAATTTAACTATGTGTGGTTTGCATGGGAGAGTAGCAAGGTAGTTTCAGAGGTAGTGGGTATGCATGTTCCTTTTGTACCGCTCGGTCTGGAGGAAAGTTTCGTGATGATGGTTGTGAGAGTCGAAGTGTGAGATATAGCAAAAGATCCACCATCCTATCCAGAAAGTGCGCTGTAGCGTTAAATAATTACTAGACCATAAGGTAGAGAATCACCCACTGGGCGGAATTTCTCATGTGTTATTGTTGTAGGTTATAGAATTTGTGTGTTTAGGTTATAGAATTTATCGGAATAAATAAGATAGTGAAAAGAAAAAGATTGGTGGACTTTTCCTTCGAACTGTATGTTGTCATGATGTCCCGAATTTATAATGTGTGCGCCATTCATATTCAGTGCGGTGGCCACGTGTTGATAAAATCCGTTAAATAAAAGAAAAAAGAAAATGTGGTATTGCCAGTGCGTAGTGAACAGTCAGAGTTCTGTAAATTACTGATAGTCAGATGTGCGTTTCCGTTGCGTATTATTCATACAGGAGGATAATTTGTAACTTAATTGAGAGTACTGGAGTTCATATTACTCGATAAATAAGAATGAATCCACTCGCTTGGCAGACCACTCATCTTGCAGGCCTGACTGCTTGATGCCACAGTATGAGCAAGGCATGTGGGTGCCTCTCAGGCTGACTGTGTGGAGTTAAGGGGACCAAACTGCGAGATCATCAGTCCCTTCATCCTATATGTATCGAACCAGGAATAATCCTCAGAAGAGGGATACGGAAGACCAATCCTGAGTGAGCTGTGTGGGGTAGAACTTCTGTCGATTTCATCCCTCGTTGACGATTTTTATCTGAATAACTTTGGAGGTACGCTGGTGGCGCCATCGGTGGGGACAAACACCATGAAGCAGGAATGTTTTGGGCATGGAGTGTGTGGTGTGCGGAGCGAGTTGGCGGTGTGCGTGAGAGGTTTGGTGTCCTGGATGGTACATGAGAGAACAAATTGGCTCCTGTGAAGACGCTGAACCTGGTCTGACTGTCAGTTATAGCCTGCATTGTGAAGCAGTGTCCGTGAATGGTCATGATATTTTAGAAAACACACCGGCGACTTGGAAGTTATTTGGCTGGTACGACGCTAGTGAAGGCAGTCCGGTCTCTTGCAGGCTTGAGAACTGGAAGGGCGGAAACCATCCTGTCCGAGTTAAGTAACATCCGTGCATGTCCTTACCTATCACTCTCCCCCCCCCCTCCCCTGATGGGGTTTATGCAACCACCAGTTATAATTAATTGCAGCTATATAATAGTCATTCGGTTAAAGACTGATCACTGAATTTTGGCTAACTGTTAACTTATTTAAAAGTCTGTATTTTGCTGTCTACTGGATGATAGTGTGTTCATAATTACTTGCCGCTGCTTATAAGTCATTATCTTAAAACCTGATCAGTGAATTTTGGGTAACTGTAACTGTATATACGGCGACCGTATTTTTTTTTATTCTGTGTTTTGCTGTGTACTAAATAACGGTGCGTTCATAATTAATAGCACCTGTTTATAAGTCATTTACTTAAACACTGATCAGTGAATTTTCGCTAACTGTAGCTGCTTACTCAGTGAATGTTAATTCTTTTTAAAGGCTGTGTTTTGCTCTCTGCTGAACGACAGTGGTTCTACAACTAACAGCAGCTGTTTGAAGCTCATTTGCTTAAGTCTAGTCATCAATTTTGGCTAACTGTGCTGCTTATTCAGTGACTGTTAATTGTTTGTTTTCATTCTGTATTTTGATCTCTATTGATTAAGAGTGGATTTGTATTTAATAACTGCTGTTTAAGACTATCGGCTTAAAATCTGATCAACGAATTTTGGCTAACTGTAGCTAACTATTCAGTGACTATTAACTGTTTTTAAATTCTGTACCTTCGCTGTTTATTCACTGAAAGTGAGTTTATAATTAATGGTAGCCGTTTAAAGGTAATTTAGTTGAAAAGTTCCTCAGTGAATTTTGCTAATGTAGTTAATTGTTTTTAAGATTATGTACTTTTGGTGTCTAGTTAACGGCTGGTTAAAAGTGATTTTTCTAAAGTTTGCTCAGTCAGTTTTACTGTTGTCTGTTTTAAAACTTGTTGGGCAGTCCTCATCTCTTAATTTTGTTTTAAAATTTATCGTATACAAGGTCCAGACAACAGCGCAGCCGACGCTTTAAGTAGCATGTATGAAGACTGCGACTCCCTGCAATATGCAGTGGATGGTGGCAAACTTGCCTTGGGCGGCGGTGTGTTGACTGAAGTTCCTGAACTCTTTTGAGATCTCAAGGGCAGACAGGAAGAAGATTCCCATATTTTGAATAAAGAGAGGCGTTTTAGTGGCGAGCACATAGACGGGTATATTCTCTATAATGATATTGTACCTTAAAAGGAAAAAGGCGACCGCACATTTAAAATATGTTTGCCTCGGGTATTGTTTCCTGCTGATTTTAGGTTGTGGGCAGTCATCTAGATTATATAAGACTTTGGCCAAAATTAGACAACATGTGGTCTGAACGTCAATGTGTATGGATGTACGTCAGTTAATTGGAGACTGTTAGTTATGCAAACAAGGGAAACTCAATTCTGTCCCTCACAAGGGTCTTCTAGAGCTTACTCATGAGAACAGACCCATGGAACATCTCTTTGTAACCACCTAGGAGCCCTCCCACGTACCCAGTGGGGGGAGGGGAAGGGGAACCGTTACATCTTGGTGGTGGTGGATGAGTTTTCCCGTTTTAGCTGGCTAATTCCCAGCTGCAGTTTCACTAGTGTCTATCTGTACAGCTTCTTACCAAAATATTTGCCATTTTTGGACCATCAAGCACCTTACTAAATGATGATGATTTGGCTTTTGCATCTAGGGAATTCTGGAAATTTTGTTTCGATCATGTTGTTAGGCATGTTACTATTACTCCTTAGTATCCCCAGCCGCCCTTTGCTCAGAGCATTAATAGCAATTTTAAGGTCACGTTGATAATATTTCATGCTAGGCCCCAAAAACGCCTGGACCTTTTTATTCCATGGTCAAATCTTGTTTTTTTTTTTTTTTATACCACCCAACATGAGTCCATCAAGGCCACTCCAGGCTCATCAATGCTGGCCTATCTGATTAAATCTCCCTTATGTAATCTTTGGGCCACTGACGAGTTGCTCCCTGAGTGGGTCATTCCCAAACACCCAACATAAATGGGAGAGAGTGAGATGCAATATAGAGCTCGCACATAGGCATGAGGCACATAGTTAAAATTGTGGCAGGAGCGCGCGCAAGGGGAAGGTAGGAGAGCATGTGTTTGCGTGTAGATTTGGCGTCAGAACCAGGGCTGGAGCAATCCCTGCTCTTAAACTGGCTCACCATTTAATAGGCCCCTGTAAAATTCTAAGATTTATGAGTTCAATTAATATCTTGTTCTGTGATCAGTTGAATGGGAAGATCTCTAGAGTACATGTTAATTAAGTTAAATCCGGTAGCTAGCCCCATCTTTACCTTCTGCCCATCGTGCCAAACCTCAGCAGGGTATCACTGAGTTACAGTGGCTGAGGTTGAGCTGTGTAGGCTCAGCCTTCTATCGATTTCGGCTTCTTCGACGGTCTTTGTGTGGATAACTTTGTAGGTGCTTCGGTGGCGCCATCAGTGGAGACAAAAGCCAAGAAGCAGGAAGGTTTTGGGCATTGAGGGTGCGCGATTCGGTCGGGGAAGTGGGGGGGGGGGGCAGAATTTTGGAGTCCTGGATGGTACATGAGACAACTAATCGGCTCCTGTGAAGGCGCCGAGCGTGGTTCGATTGTCGTTTATTGCCTTTCCTGCGAAGTGGTTTCCATGAGTGAGCATGGTATTTTGGAAAACACACCAGCGACTTGCGATTGTTTGGCCAGTTCGACGCTAGTGAAGGTCTGGTCTCCTGCAGACTTAAGAAATGGAAGGTCGGCGGCCATCGTTTCCAAGTTAGGTAAATTCCGTGCATGTCCTTAATTCTTGCTCTTTCCCTCCCCTGTCACCCCTCTGTAGGGTTTATGCAACCACCACTCATAATTAATAGCAGCTGTTTAAAAGTAATTTGGTTAAAAACTGATCACTGAATTTTGGATAACTGTAACTGCCTTTTCGGTGACAGTTAATTGTTTTTAAAATTTTGCTGTCTGCTGAATAACAGTGGGCTCATAATTAATAGCAGCTGTTTAAAAGTTATTTGCTTAAAATCTGTTTAGTGAACATTGTTTAACTGTAGGTGTGTAGTCAGTGAATGTTAAATTGTTTTTAAAATCGTGTATTTTGCCTTCTACTGAATGACAGTGGATTCATAATTAATGGCAGCTGTTTAAAGGTAATTTAGTTAAGAGAACGGCTCAGTGAGTTTTGCTAACTGTGGTTAATTGTTTTCAAAATTCTGCACTTTTGGAGTATAGTCAATGGTTAGTGGCTCATAATTAGTAGCAGCTATGTAAATGTCATTTTTCTAAAGCCTGCTTGGTCAGTTTTACTGTTCATTGTCTTTAAAACTCGTTTGACTTTAATGAAGGCGAGTTATATATTGAAGACGATGAACGCTGAAGTAGTTATGTGGGAATCCCAGCCCTTCTATTAGGGTGACCCAATACCAAATCTTCCTATCTGAATTCCTAGTTATTACTGAAAAGCCCGATTGTAACCAAGATACAATAAGGTAGCGATAAAAACAAGGAGAAATGGGAGAGGAGTGAGAGGGAGCAGGATGGGAAAGCCACTCAGCCCAGGACGTAGTTGAAGGTCTCCAGGGCATGGTATGGGATGGGAGACACACCCTCTGCATCCAACCAGGACTACCTCGCCCTCCGTTACCCCATGAAAACGAGCAACACAGACAAAACAAATGTATGTGAAATCTTATGGGACTGAACTGGTAAGAACATCAGTACCTAATCTTACACACTACTTAACCTAAATTATCCTAAGGAGAAACACACACACCCATGCCCGAGGGAGGACTCGAACCTCCGCCGGGACCAACCGCACAGTAGATGACTGCAGCGCCTCAGACCGCTCGGCTAATCCAGCGCAGCAACACAGACAAGATGATAACATTGTAGGAAAGGCAAAACATTAAAACTGGCAAATGTAAAAGAATAAGCAGAATAAAAAGGTGGGAAGGGTAGCATCTGGGCTGGACCACTGAGCAAGGTCCGCCATGGATCCTCTCGAACACAGCAGGTTGGTGTCCATCCAACCCCTCAGACAGTCAATGTGGCGAAAATTCCCCATCTAACAGAGATGAGTAGAATCGACCGGCGCATGTGATATGTAAAACCAGGTCAGTCTCTTTGGAGCCATCCTCCAGAGTTACTGTGTCAGGAAATTTAAGATATCGCTGCAAAGCAGCCAAAATTTGGGAAGTTTAGTAGGATGCAGGCCACCATCAGATGGGCACCACATTGGCAGTAAAGTGTGTCCTCAGTTCAGAGAATGTGGCCATGGGTCAGGCAATTGTGGCCAATGTGTAGCCAACAACGGCAGTGGATTCCCTGTGAAAACTGTGAAAGAAAGACTGATATGTGGTACTGTTGTCCTTTATCGCCCTCAGTTTGTTAGGGGAGTCGATCTTGGACCATTTCAAGTTGCAGACTTCCAACAATTGATGGTCTAGAGTCGACTGAAGGTCCTGTTCCGGCACTCTCATTTCCAAAATCATCAGCATAGTAACCAACTTTACCAGCCAATTGGCATGTACATTCCCTGAGATCTCAACATATTCAGGGGTCCAGACAAAGACAACCGGTCGTCCATCTTGATGGAGGTCAGAAAGAAAATCCTGGATAGTCCTGTCTAATGGGTGGCATGAGTAGCACTGGTCCATAGTCTGAAGCCCACTCAAGGACTCGCTTCAGGTTAGAAACATCTTACTAGTGCAGGAATGAGCATGTCAAAGGGCTCGTTTCATGGTCACCAATTCATCAGTGAAGACGCTGCATCCATGCGGCAGGGAGCATAGTTCGCTGCACCTTGCATGTGTATATTCTAAACTGGTTCATCCATCGACTGTTGAGCCAAACCCGAAAATGCATGGAGGGCAGCCAAGGACAGGTAAGGAAAAACCATGGGGTCAACTGAATCTTTCGATCTGAAGGATAAACGGAGACAGATCCAAGGTGGGGTTATGTGCTAAGGGGCATACACAATTGCTTCCTGACAAGAGGCGACATTGGGGACAATTGGAATTCAGAGCCGAGACACTGTAGTCGAACTGCAATTGTGACCCAAGTTCTATGTCTCTGTTGTAGGAGGTAAATCTGAGTAGTCTCTGAGAGTAGGTTGTTCACAGGGCTGGTTCGAACGGCTTCTATTCCCAGTCGGATCCCACAGTGGCGTTTCGGGTCCAGTGGTTGCTGTGTTGACAGTGGTGCCGAACCATATGCCAGACTCCCATTATGACATGACATGACAGGATCAGGGCTTTGTAGAGCTGCAGGAGGGTAGTGAAGTCTGCATCCCAGTTGGTGTCACTGAGGCAGCGAAATCGATTAATCTGTAGCCAGCACTTTTGCCTAAGTTGGCGAAGATGGGGAAGTCACTTTAACCACACATCGAAGACCTGTCTAAAAAAGCGGTAAGTCTTCACCACAGCGAGTATTTGATCGTCGAGGTAATGTTCTGTGGCTTAACAGAAGTGGCTGAAAACTGAAAGTCGTGGGTGAAGGCTTAGATTGCGCCTTTCGAATGGCACCCTGCAGTCAGCGTTCAGCAACATTCACACTAGAGAAGTAATAGTAAATGCAGGTATCGTCAGCATACAAGGAGGTTGATCCTGAAGGCCGCACAGATGCCGCTAGACTGTTGATGACCGCTAGAAAGAGAAAGACACTTAATGCAGAGCCCTGCAGGACCCCATTTTCACGGATATGGGGGGGGGGGGGAGGGGGCACTGTGGGAAGCACCAACTTGAACCTGGCACGTACAGTGTGACATGAAGTTTTGAACAAAAATCGGAAGCAGGTCCTGGGGACCCCACACATGGAAGGTAGCAAGAATGTGGTGACGCCATGTGACGTCATACGCCATTTGTAGGTCGAAGAAGACAACAATAATGTGTTGACATCTGTCAACATCTGCCCAGATGGCAGACCTCAGGCAAACCAAATTATCAGCAGTGGAACAGCCTTGGTGAAAACCGCCCTGGGATGGAGCCAGAAGGATCCAAAACTCAGAGAGCCAACAAAGCTACCAGCTCACCATGCGTTTGAACAACTTATAGATAACATCACTGAGACTAATTGGGCGATAGCTATCCATCTCCAGGGGATGATTAACTGGTCTGAGTACTGGGGTAACGATGCTTTCTCAACACTGAGATAAGAACTCACCCTCGCTCCAGATACAGTTGAAGATGGTAAGACAACGCTGACAGTCCATCGATAGGTGTTTGAGCATTTGGTTGTGGATGGGGTCTGGCCTTGGGGCTGTATCGAGCAAAGGACTAGGAAACTGAAGGATTCCCAATCACTGAATGGAGCGTTATAGGATTCCAGGTGGTACGGAGAGAAAGATAAGTGCAGTCACTCTACCCTCTGTTTAGGACACGAAAGGTAGGTTTTTAAGAGTTGGCATTAAGGGAAAATTATTTCAAGTAGTGTTACAGAAGAGTCTCCACCGGGGGAACCGACGTAGGATACTATGTTACTAAAAGAGAAAATATTAGTTAAATGACTTGTCTGTCATCGCAGTAATCCAGAGAGTTATTAGTAGGGGTGACAGTCCATCACGTAAAGGAGAACAGGGCACATGTTGATTGATGCAGGACCGTGTCGAATAACAGTTCCATTTCGGTTGCGTATTAAGCTTTGTATTTGTCCATTTTATTCTCAATATTAATGAAATTTTCCAACAGCGGTGTAGCTAAGATATTATTTTATTTTATTTTGAGGACAGCCAGTTTCAGCATTCCGTAGTTGAAGAGGGTCGTAATGTTTAATAGGCAGACATCTATCCAGACCATCAGAGAGGAAATCCAAACTGCATCAGGATCCACAGCGGGTACCATGACACTTAGGCGGGAGGTGAGAAAACTTGGATTTCATGGTCGAGCGGCTGCTCATAAGCCACACATCGCGCCGGTAAATGCCAAACGACACTTCGCTTGGTCTAAGGAGCGTAAACATTGTACGACTGAACAGTGAAAAAAAGTTGTGTGGAGTGGTGAATTATGGTACACAATGTAGCGATACGATGGCAGGGTGTGTGAATGGCGAATGCCCGGTGAACGTCATCTACCAGCGTGTGTAGTGACAACAATAAAATTCGGAGGCGGTGGTGTTATGACGAGGTCGTGGCTTTTATCCCTTGTTGTTTTGCGTGGCACTATCACAGCCCAGGTATACATTGATGTTTTAAGCGCTTTCTTGCTTCCCACTGTTGAAGAGCCATTCGGTGATGGCGATTGCATCTTTCACCACGATCGAGCACCTGTTCATAATGCACGGCCAGTGGCGGCGTGGTTACACGACAATAACCTACTTGTAATGAACTGGCCTGCACAGAGTCCTGACCTGATCCTATAGGATACCTTTGGGATGTTCAGGAAACACATTTATTATCTGCAAGCAACGAACAAATATTAGCGGCCACTGAATATGCTTTGTAAACAAAAAGAAACGAAACGCGTATTGCGTAAATCATACAGCCTTTTAGTTGCTTAGTCTTTACTACAACTTTTAGCCCATATATCTGCAATGTACGAATCGGTACTATCCCATAGTAATGACTAAAGTTTAAGGAACGAATATTTTGAAAGATTATGCGGTGAGACACGACTGCAAACACGGGATAAAAATCACGTGACTTTTTCAAGACTACATCCAGAGGCCTCCAGTTTATACTAACCTGAAGATACGTGATCAGCGGGCACTATAAAATAAAACAGACTGCGTAAATATCAAAACCCGACGACTTCCCTTAACAGTACCACATTTGACGCACTGATGTGCTTCAAAAAATGGCTCTGAGCACTATGGGACTTAACATCTGAGGTCATCAGTCCCCTAGAACTTAAAACAACTTAAACCTAACTAATCCAAGGACATCACACACATCCATGCCCGAGGCAGGATTCGAACCTGCGACCGTAGCGGTCGCGCGGTTCCAGACTGAAGCGCCTAGAACCGCTCGCCCACACCGGCCGGCGCACTGATGTGGCTTGCAGTTCTTTTAAGGAAGACGTTTCGGAACAGTGGCAGTGCAGACGCAGCTTCCGTTGTAGGTCTCGTAATCTACTTTATGTTTATTTTCACATTGCGTCCTTATAAAAATTCTGAAGAGTCACTGTGTTTATGATTGGCTTGTTGAGGCAGCGTTTATGGTTGTTCTCAGCCATGGAACGCCTGTTTACTGGAACTTACGCGTCGTCATGATACAGGCTGAGAGGGGAGAGTATGTTAACAAGGATAGTTCTCGCTTACCACATCCTCTGGCAGGTCACACACCTCCGCCCCTCTTCCCCCCCCCCCGCTCCCCCACTCCCACCTACACCAGGGAGATACTCAGGCTCACCCAGGAGAAACCACCATATGATCAGTGCTTATGTCACAAAAAAATTTTGGCTGCACCTAAATATAAATGCAGATATCCTGCATGGCCATAATGCATCTGAATATTATCGATTTTTTTACATTTTCCACATTTTTCGATATTTATACGTTCTTGTCATTATGTAAATGTGCATATATCGTGTATATGTGGTGGCAGCAGTGTTGGACGTAGTGTAGGATGAATCTCTTTTTGGGCACTAACCCGGATAACAGATTGGTGAATCCATACCAAACATTATCCGAGAATTATTGCACAGACTGCTCCGCCACAACCATTACCTGAGATCTGGGGTAGGTGGGTCCAATCCGAACAATATTCCTGGCTGTACTGCATGCTGGATCCAGCTCAAACAATATTCTCGTATGTAGCGCATGCTGGATCCAACCCAGACATTATTTACAGACATAGCGCTGGTGGATCAACCTTTTCGACGATGCCTCAGACTGTATGCAGGTGGACCCGTATCTAACATTTCCCCAGAATTCTTTTGCACATGGATCTGCCCAGAAACATTACCCAAGACTTCAGGCAAATGGATAGACCCGAACAACATAAAAAAAGTGTGTGAAATCTTATAGTACGTAACTGCTAAGGTCATCAGTCCCTAAGCTTACACACTACTTAACCTAAATTATCCTAAGGACAAACACACACACACACACACACACATGCCCAAGAACAATATTCCCACATTTACTACATACTGGATCCAACCTGAACAATATTCCCAAGTGTAGCGCTGGGAGATCCACCTTTTGGACAATGCCTCAGACCATACATGGGCCGATCCATACTGAACATTATCCCAGAATCTTTTTTGTGCATATGGATCCACACTAACCATTATCCTGGACCTTTTGCAGTGGATCTGCCTTATAAAATATCCTGAATGTAGAACATGGTGGATCCACACCTAATAATATTCCTGGGCGTAGCACACTGTGGAACTACCATTAGCATTAACACACGACAAATAATGCAACTGGAGCCACCTTTCAGATTCAACTCCAAACCCACCACAAGACGCTGTCAGTGCCATCAATGACACCAAGCCTTCCACTTCTGATGATGCTTCCAGCACTGGTAAAGGCGGGGGAGGGGGGGGTGAGACCCCAGTAGGGAAGCCAACACATGAAATAGCATAACAGTGCTACATGTGTGTTTATAACAGAATAACACTCTACCCCCCCTCCCCCCCACAGCAATCAATGTTAGTGCATCTGTATTATTTAGCATGGGATTTGGCATTTAGTGTTGACATTTGGAGGAACAAGTACAGTTTTGAAGATACCATGGCTGGGTTGGAACTCAGTATAAAAAAGCTAGATGGTCTAAAAAATAGCAATAACAGCAAATATACACTACCAGGAAAATATTGGTACACCCTTTTAGGGGTTTCCAGTTTACTCTAGATTTATTGTTGCAACAGTGGAAAGGGAGTACATGAAATGATTACATTTACAGATCAACAACATAAGCGTTTCTTTGGTATCACGTATCGACTCATGCTGAAACACCCATATTAGTACATGGTGTAGCCTCCACAGGTTGGAATGAAGATGCTGACTCTGGCATCCAGTCGAATGTACAGATTCCAAATGCATTCTGAGACACATTATGCCACACCTGCTTGACTTGCTCATGTATTTCTGTAAGAGCTGCTGGTTGACGAGCTGCACGAGTCACTTCTCATCCCATTGTACCTAACACGTGCTCGATTGGAGACAAGTCTGGAGATCTTGTTGGCCAGGGAAGTTGCTGCACATCTTGCAGAGTACGTTGAGTTTAACAGGTAGTGTGTGGGCGAACATTACCCTGTGGGAACAACACATCACCTGCCTATTGCAAGAATGACAAAAGAATTAGTCTAACAACACTCTGCATGCACCAAGCACTGGTTAGCGTCTCGTACAGAAACAGCAAACGTGAACGAAAGTTGAAGCTTATCACACCACAGACCACAAGACCTGGGGTGGAGCCAGTGTGTCCTGGACGAATGTACTTTACAAGGCAGCGCTCACGAAGTTTACGTCGCACGCGCAAATGACCATCGCGTGTGTGCAGGCAGAATCTGAAGACCATGGCGTGTCATTCCATCTTCCAAGTGATCCTCTGCCGCCAGCAGTCGAGCTGTGAACGTCGATGCTATGGCATGAGTGGAGGACAGGCTAGAGGTGTGTGCCCATAGTCCCACTGCTAATAAACGGTTCACAACGATTCATGTTGACATGTCTGATCTCACCAGCCCTGTTATCAGTGCTGTGGTAGCTGTACGATCTGCCACAGCTGCCCTGACAATACGACAATCCTGCCGGGCGTCTGTGCTGTGTGGTTATCCAGAACCTCATCTATGCGTTTGAGAATGTTTATTGGACCACTGATACCAGCATCGTTGCACAACTGAAACAAAACGTCCAACTTGTGTGGCAGTTCTTCGAAAAGGACCATTCCACCACTCAGAAGGCCATAGTTCGACCTCTTTCAAACTCGCTCAGTTGTCTGTTAGGAAGCATGGGAGCATGTCCATGGCATGGTTGCTTGCTTGCTTCACAAGTCTGCACCACACGGAGCCTTCTGGCTGCGAGCATTTCATGTTAAAGGGTAGACACAGATGGCTGTCACTACGCTATCTGTTGGCAGACAATGTTGAAACCATTATTAGTACATCTGCTATTCCCCAGGTGGCTTATGCTGTCATCAGATCTAAATCGACATCGTCTTTCCAGTTTTCCGGCACTGTGTATACTTGTGTATTTACATTTGGAGAAAAATGTGGAAAATGTCAAAAAATTCGGTAAAATCCGGATACAACTTAGTCTCACAGGATATCTGCATTTATGTTGCTGTACAGTGCAGCGGATTATTTTTTTTTTTTCATAAGCAGTAGATAATGCGTGAGGGATTCTCCTGGGTGACATTGTTCAATTCATAGTGATTCCCTGGTTGATGTGGGAGTAGGAGGTGACATTCAGTGGCTAAGTGTGTAACCTGACACTGGATGTGACAACATCGTTATCTCAGGCCGAATTCTACTTGATAACTTGATGGTGAGCAGTCACTCCTGTGATTACAGTTGCTTCTCTACTTTTAGATAACCCAGAGATCTAACAATCATTTGCACGCCAATACTGTTACGTATAATGCTTAATTTCTATGTTAACTGGTACCAACGTTCAACGAGGAAGACAGGGAAAGATTATGCGCATTTAAGCTTTCATTCTGTATCTTATGATTAATGATTCCATTACTACTCGCAAAAAAATGAATACATACAGCTCATACGATAAGGGTCGAACAAAGTTGTGCCATGGTTGTGACGATAAAACTGAACTGAAACCTGTTCCGTCAGCACGTAGGTACAGTCTCAGACTGTTAAACTGTGAGGCTCTAATTCCGTTTTCCTATTTCTAAACAAATTAATGGTACACGTTTTGACAATTAAATCAATTACTGTGATATACGTAAGTATATCTTAATCAAAGATTCAGAGTGACATTGAAACCATAACAAATAATTTTTGCGACGTCACGAAATTTTTAAGAATATGCGCCTGGCACTCCTCACTTACCCCCCCTCCCCTCCCCCCACGAACCATGGACCTTGCCGTTGGTGGGGAGGCTTGCGTGCCTCAGCGATACAGGTGGCCGTACCGTGGGTGCAACCACAACGGATGGGTTTTTGTTGAGAGGCCAGACAAACGTGTGGTTCCTGAAGAGCGGCAGCAGCCTTTTCAGTAGTTGCAGGGGCAACAGTCTGGATGATTGACTGATCTGGCCTTGTAACACTAAACAAAACGGCCTTGCTGGGCTGGTACTGCGAACGGCTGAAATAAATGGGAAACTACAGCCGTAATTTTTCCCGAGGGCATGCAGCTTTACTGTATGATTAAATGATGATGGCGTCCTCTTGGGTAAAATATTCCGGAGGTAAAATAGTCCTCCATTTGGATCTCTGGGCGGGGACTACTCAGGAGGCCGTCGTGATCAGGAGAAAGAAAACTGACGTTCTACGGATCGGGGTGTGGAATGTCAGATCCCTTAATCGGGCAGGTAGGTTAGAAAATTTAAAAAGGGAAATGGATAGGTTAAAGTTAGATATAGTGAGAATTAGTGAAGTTCGGTGGCAGGAGGAACAAGACTTTTGGTCAGGTGAATACAGGGTTATAAATACAAAATCAAATAGGGGTAATGCAGGAGTAGGTTTAATAATGAATAAAAAATAGGAGTGCGCGTAAGCTACTACAAACAGCATAGTGAACGCATTATTGTGGCCAAGATAGACACGAAGCCCGTACCTACTACAGTAGTACAAGTTTATATGCCAACTAGCTCTGCAGATGATGAAGAAATTGATGAAATGTATGATGAGATAAGAGAAATTATTCAGGTAGTAAAGGGAGACGAAAATTTAATAGTCATGGGTGACTGGAATTCGAGAGTAGGAAAAGGGAGAGAAGGAAACATAGTAGGTGAATATGGATTGGGGGTAAGAAATGAAAGAGGAAGCCGTCTGTTAGAATCTTGCACACAGCATAAATTAATCATAGCTAACACTTGGTTCAAGAATCATGAAAGAAAGTTGTATACATGGAAAAACCCTGTAGATACTAAAAGGTATCAGATAGGTTATATAATGGTAAGATAGTGATTTAGGAACCAGATTTTAAATTTCCAGGGGCAGATGTGGACTCTGACCACAATCTATTGGCTAAGAACTGTAGATTAAAACTGAAGAAACTGCAAAAAGCTGGGAAATTAAGGAGATGGGACCTTGATAAACTGACTAAACCAGAAGTTGTAGAGAGTTTGAGGGAGAGCATAAGGGAACAATTGACAGGAATGGGGGAAAGAAATACAGTAGAAGAAGAATGGGTAGTTCTGAGGGATGAAGTAGTGAAGGCAGCAGACGATCAAATATGTAAAAAGACGAGGGCTAGTAGAAATCCTTAGGTAACAGACGAAATGTTGAATTTAATTGATGAGAGGAGAAAATATAAAAATGCAGTAATGAACCAGGCAAAAAGGAATGCAAACGTCTCAAAAATGAGATCGACAGTAAGTGCAAAATGGCTAAGCAGGGATGGCTAGAGGACATCTGTAAGGATGTGGAGGCTTATCTCACTAGGGGTAAGATAGATACTGCGTACAGGAAAATTAAAGGGACCTTTGGAGAAAAGAGAACCACTTGTATGAATATCAAGAGCTCAGATGGAAACCCAGTTCTAAGCAAAGAAGGGAAAGCAGAAATGTGGAAGGAGTATATAGAGGGTCTATACAAGGGCAATGTACTTGAGGACAATATTATGGAAATGGAAGAGGATGTAGATGAAGATGAAATGGGAGATACAATACTGCGTGAAGAGTTTGACAGAGCACTGAAAGACCTGAGTCGAAACAAGGGCCCGAGAGTAGACAACATCCCATTAGAACTACTGACGGCCTTGGGAGAGCCAGTCATGACAAAACTCTACCATCTGGTGAGCAAGATGTATGAGACAGGTGAAATACCCTCAGACTTAAAGAAGAATATAATAATTCCAATTCCAGAGAAAGCCGGTGTTAACAGATTTGAAAATTACCGAACAATCAGTTTAATAAGTCACAGCTGCAAAATACTAACGCGAATTCTTTACAGACGAATGGAAAAACTGGTACAAGTCGACCTCGGGGAAGATCAGTTTGGATTCCGTAGAAATGTTGGAACTCGTGAGGCAATACTGACCTTACGCCTCATCGTAGGAGAAAGATTAAGGAAAGGCAAACCTATGTTTCTAGCGTTTGTAGACTTAGGGAAAGCTTTTAACAATGTTGACTGGAATACTCTCTTTCTAATTCTAAAAGTGGCAGGGGTAAAATACAGGGAGCGAAAGGCTATTTACAATTTGTACAGAAACCAGATGGCAGTTATAAGAGTCGAGGGGCATGAAAGGGAAGCAGTGGTGGGGAAGGGAGTGAGACAGGGCTGTAGCCTCTCCCCGATGTTATTCAATCTGTATATTGAGCAAGCAGTAAAGGAAACAAAAGAAAAATTCGGAGTAGGTATTAAAATCCATGGAGAAGAAATAAAAACTTTGAGGTCCGCCGATGACATTGTAATTCTATCAGAGACAGCAAAGGACTTGGAAGAGCAGTTTAACGGAATGGACAGTGTCTTGAAAGGAGGATATAAGATGAACATCAACAAAAGCAAACGAGGATAATGGAATGTAGTCGAATTAAGTCAGGTGATGCTCAGGGAATTAGATTAGGAAATGAGACACTTAAAGTAGTAAAGGAGTTTTGCTATTTGGGGAGCAAAATAACTGATGATGGTCGAAGTAGAGAGGATATAAAATGTACACTGGCAATGGCAAGCAAAGCGTTTCTGAAGAAGAGGAATTTGTTAACATCGAGTATAGATTTAAATGTCAGGAAGTCGTTTCTGAAAATATGTGTATGGAGTGTAGCCATGTATGGAAGTGAAACATGGACGATAAATAGTTTGGACAAGAAGAGAATAGAAACTTTCGAAATGTGATGCTACAGAAGAATGCTGAAGATTAGATGGATAGATCACGTAACTAATGAGGAGCTATTGAATAGAATAGGGGAGAAGAGGAGTTTGTGGCACAACTTGACAGGAAGAAGGGACTGGTTGGTAGGGCATGTTCTGAGGAATCAAGGGATCACAACGTTAGCATTGTAGGGCAGCATGGAGGGTAAAAATCGTAGAGGGAGACCAAGAGATGAATACGCTAAGCAGATTCAGAAGGATGTAGGTTGCAGTAAGTACTGGGAGATGAAGAAGCTTGCACAGGATAGAGTAGCTTGGAGAGCTGCATCAAACCAGTCTCAGGACTGAATACCACAACAACAACAACAACTACTACTACTACTACAACTTCTCACTTGCTACGAGGAAAGTCATCATTGTATAGGAATCTCAAGCAATACTTCGCCAAGAAAAGGTAAAACATACTGAAAATGTAGCTGAACCGAGCTCGACTACTGGTTACGACAGCATTTAGAAAAATTTCTAAAGCTATGCTTTTCGTCTGCGTACTGCAGATATTCACCACACAATGTGATGCTTGTTCCCCGCCAGCGGATGAGGTGAGAGATGTTCTGATTGAAGGAATCATCATTTTGGCTACTGCATATCCTCTCCTATTGTCTCCCTCTTCTCTTGAAAATGGTTACCACCGAGTTGTCTCTTGTGGTGTGGGGCGACTGTCCACCGGGTGAGCGAACATGGAAGGTGGACAAAATGTCATCTTCCAAAATAGCGGCATACGTCAATGTCTGCTGTGACGAACGTGTTGTGCTACAGTGGCTCAGAAAACGAAGTAACTTGTGCAGCTTCTCGTGGCGTTCATCCATGTTTACCACCAGACAAAAAAATGGCTCTGAGCGCTATGGGACTTAACTTCTGTGGTCATCAGTCCCCTAGAACTTAGAACTACTTAGACCTAACTAACCTAAGGACACCACACACATCCATGCCCGAGGCAGGATTCGAACCTGCGACCATAGCGGCCACGCGGTTCCAGACTGTAGCGCCTAGAACCGCTCGGCCACCCAGGCCGGCGTACCACCTGACACATCGTCAAGATATCTGGTATCATTTTCTCTCACAGACTTAATCGGTCGACAACACACCTAAATAACTCTCAGCATGCTCGTCACGAATGTTGTATTTTTTCCCCTCCTTTTTGTGCTAAATGCGTCGACAGCGTAATGATTCTAACACATTCATGGACAGTGACAATTGCTCGAAAACAGTTCCAGGATGGTACTGAGGAATATGAAACATTTTGTATGCTGGTTCCTTTCGGGGTCAGTTTCGTTCTGTTGACGTCAACCGCAATAGTCCTTATGCGGAGATCTTTGTCGTATGGGAAGCACGTGCGTGTAATTTATTACTGCACCGGTACTAATGTGCATTTTGTTCACCATTTATTCGATAGGAATGTGTTGGACTTGGAGCACCAGAGCCTCCATTAGAGCACCAAATCTCATTTCGTTACTGAGTACTATTTCTTAGCTCGTCTTCCAGGCTCGTTCGCGCAAATTGGTTGTGTCCACATCCCAAACGCCTACGCCACTGAAGTATGGGTCCATACCTTGGGCATTGTGTAGTTATATAACAGCAACTTCATTGTGAATTTTCTTGTAGTTTTTCCGTTCTAAAGTGGGAAACGAACCATCGCCCAAGATTCTGAGCAGAGTAAGCCATCTTGAAGTTTGTACCCCGGTGGCGTTTCGTGAAACATGGCCGCGGAAAAATTCAAGTGACGAAAGCTACGGCGACACGTGGTTGCCAGACGATGTGAACTGTGTAGTTATTCTTGAGTGTCGTCTCTGATAGCATGAAATTTATGACCATCCCTCGTTAGCGCGGCCTTGCACGTGTAGGTGAGATACAAATCACAACAGCTCATGTTGGAAGTTCCGACATGCACAGTGTGTTGAAACAGCGTTTAATGTGCGACATAAGGTCGCTTTGGAGGACAGGGACCATTACGTGAATCCTGAGCACATCTTTTTCATCGCTTTCTTAATTGACAATTGCAACATACCACTCGTTAAAATTTACTTGTTTACGCGTTTCGGGTACAGCCCGTCATCAGAACATCAGATAAAAGGACTTAACACAACTTATCGTGTCACATGATTTCACTCTTAACATCTGCGCTCAAATTAGCTCAATTTAGACGAAGGATTTTGAAAAGGCATCGTACAAAATGCTTTTGCTAGCTATTCTAGAGAACTAATAGTGTGTTTGGCATCACAACCACGTCAAATTAAAGGAGAAACATCAAATCAATTCAGAGGCGTGTTGCTAAATTTATTGCTGATCGGTTCGATCAGAACAAAAGTGTTACCAAAATTCTTCGTTAATTCAAACTAGAATCCTTGGAATGAAGCAACACTATTGAGAAAGTTTGGCGAAGTAACATTTGCGGCAGACTGTAGAATGATTTTTCTGCTTCCAAAGTACGCCACACGTAAGCACCGTAAGTACAACATAAGAAAGATTAGTGTTTTTGTGCGTGCATACAGGCAATCGCTTTTTGTTTCTTCATTAGTGAACGGACATGGAAGTGTATAAGTTGGAATAGTGCAAAGTGCCTACTGCCATTCGCTCCGCAGTGCCTTACTTAGTATGTATATGGATGTAGACGGTTGATCGTTTCACTCCAAAAGCAACAGAGTAACGTTCGTTACATCCGGTAATGAGCCAAAACATTATGAGCATCTGCTTCACAGCGTGTTGGTCCACCTTTGGAAAGCAGTACAGCAGCGATTCTGGGAGGCGATAGTCCTAAAGTCCTTGGTAGATTTCCATAGATGCCTAAGTACAGGTCACGCAGTTCCCGTGAATTACAGGTCATTGGTCAAAAAGATTTCGGGTTTGCAGCCGGTCGTCGTAAACTTTATTGCACGATATTTCGGCTGGACAACTGCCAGCCATCTTCAGGTGATCCAACTTATATAGTGCGCTGATAGTACTACCGCGCATACGTTGCAATTGCGGAGACAGAAGGGCCACGCCGACCAGCGGCAGCGCCCTCGCTGGTGGAACTGCAATAAGCAGCTGCCGTCGGTATTCTCGCTGGCCGCAGCTATCGAAGTCTTCTGGCGTCTTCGTCTCGAGCAAATTTCTGAGATGACGGGATTCCACGCGTTGTTCATTTGGTAACCACTGTCACGGTTCATTAGATTTCCCGCAATGCGTATTTCAACGGATTCTTTGATAATGGAGTCCCAAAAAGTTTTTGCAGTGGCCAAAATCGAAGTTTTGTCGTACTCCATTGAATATCCGTTAGAAATACAATGTTCCGCAACTGCAGACTTACTGGGTTGCAGCAGGCGAGTGCAATGTTGATGTTCTGTACAACGCTCTTCCACTGTACGCGTTGTCTGTCCTATATAGGCCATACCACACTGACATGGTATTTTGTAAATTCCTGCCTTCCGCAGTAACAAATCATCCTTCACCGATCCCAGCAAATCCGAAATCTTAGAAGGCGGAAGAAAAACCACTTTCACATTAAAACGATTACGAATCCTTGCTATCTTGAAGGAGATATTTCCGACAAAGGGAAGAAAAGCTAGGGAGTTAGCTGGCGCGTCCTCCTCTTTATCCACTTCCCGGTTCCTGGCTCTTGTTGAGAAGGCCCTGTTTTTTTGCTGGGTCTAGTACCCATTGTCTCTGAACACCGTCCTCAAATGTGCCAGTTCCTTAGGCAAATTCTCTGCATCCGACACTGTGTGTGCCCTGTGCACAAGGGTTTTAAGTACACTCATGGTCTGGGGTGGGTGATGGCAACTTGAAGAATGCAAATACAAATCAGTGTGAGTGGGCTTGCGATAGACAGAATGTCCCATAGTGCCGTCACTCTTCCGTTTAACCAAAACATCCAGGAATGGAAGGGAGCCATCTTTCTCTAGTTCCACAGTCTATACAAGGGCAATGTACTTGAGGACAATATTATGGAAATGGAAGAGGATGTAGATGAAGATGAAATGGGAGATACAACACTGCGTGAAGAGTTTGCAGAGCACTGAAAGACCTGAGTCGAAACAAGGGCCCGAGAGTAGACAACATCCCATTAGAACTACTGACGGCCTTGGGAGAGCCAGTCATGACAAAACTCTACCATCTGGTGAGCAAGATGTATGAGACAGGTGAAATACCCTCAGACTTAAAGAAGAATATAATAATTCCAATTCCAGAGAAAGCCAGTGTTGACAGATTTGAAAATTACCGAACAATCAGTTTAATAAGTCACAGCTGCAAAATACTAACGCGAATTCTTTACAGACGAATGGAAAAACTGGTACAAGTCGACCTCGGGGAAGATCAGTTTGGATTCCGTAGAAATGTTGGAACTCGTGAGGCAATACTGACCTTACGCCTCATCGTAGGAGAAAGATTAAGGAAAGGCAAACCTATGTTTCTAGCGTTTGTAGACTTAGGGAAAGCTTTTAACAATGTTGACTGGAATACTCTCTTTCTAATTCTAAAAGTGGCAGGGGTAAAATACAGGGAGCGAAAGGCTATTTACAATTTGTACAGAAACCAGATGGCAGTTATAAGAGTCGAGGGGCATGAAAGGGAAGCAGTGGTGGGGAAGGGAGTGAGACAGGGCTGTAGCCTCTCCCCGATGTTATTCAATCTGTATATTGAGCAAGCAGTAAAGGAAACAAAAGAAAAATTCGGAGTAGGTATTAAAATCCATGGAGAAGAAATAAAAACTTTGAGGTCCGCCGATGACATTGTAATTCTATCAGAGACAGCAAAGGACTTGGAAGAGCAGTTTAACGGAATGGACAGTGTCTTGAAAGGAGGATATAAGATGAACATCAACAAAAGCAAACGAGGATAATGGAATGTAGTCGAATTAAGTCAGGTGATGCTCAGGGAATTAGATTAGGAAATGAGACACTTAAAGTAGTAAAGGAGTTTTGCTATTTGGGGAGCAAAATAACTGATGATGGTCGAAGTAGAGAGGATATAAAATGTACACTGGCAATGGCAAGCAAAGCGTTTCTGAAGAAGAGGAATTTGTTAACATCGAGTATAGATTTAAGTGTCAGGAAGTCGTTTCTGAAAATATTTGTATGGAGTGTATGGAAGTGAAACATGGACGATAAATAGTTTGGACAAGAAGAGAATAGAAGCTTTCGAAATGTGATGCTAAAGAAGAATGCTGAAGATTAGATGGATAGATCACGTAACTAATGAGGAGCTATTGAATAGAATAGGGGAGAAGAGGAGTTTGTGGCACAACTTGACAGGAAGAAGGGACTGGTTGGTAGGGCATGTTCTGAGGAATCAAGGGATCACAACGTTAGCATTGTAGGGCAGCATGGAGGGTAAAAACCGTAGAGGGAGACCAAGAGATGAATACGCTAAGCAGATTCAGAAGGATGTAGGTTGCAGTAAGTACTGGGAGATGAAGAAGCTTGCACAGGATAGAGTAGCTTGGAGAGCTGCATTAAACCAGTCTCAGGACTGAAGACCACAACAACAACAACAACAACAACTACTACTACTACTACAACTTCTCACTTGCTACGAGGAAAGTCATCATTGTATAGGAATCTCAAGCAATACTTCGCCAAGAAAAGGTAAAACATACTGAAAATGTAGCTGAACCGAGCTCGACTACTGGTTACGACAGCATTTAGAAAAATTTCTAAAGCTATGCTTTTCGTCTGCGTACTGCAGATATTCACCACACAATGTGATGCTTGTTCCCCGCCAGTGGATGAGGTGAGAGATGTTCTGATTGAAGGAATCATCATTTTGGCTACTGCATATCCTCTCCTATTGTCTCCCTCTTCTCTTGAAAATGGTTACCACCGAGTTGTCTCTTGTGGTGTGGGGCGACTGTCCACCGGGTGAGCGAACATGGAAGGTGGACAAAATGTCATCTTCCAAAATAGCGGCATACGTCAATGTCTGCTGTGACGAACGTGTTGTCCTACAGTGGCTCAGAAAACGAAGTAACTTGTGCAGCTTCTCGAGCTTCTCGTGGCGTTCATCCATGTTTACCACCAGACAAAAAAATGGCTCTGAGCGCTATGGGACTTAACTTCTGTGGTCATCAGTCCCCTAGAACTTAGAACTACTTAAACCTAACTAACCTAAGGACACCACACACATCCATGCCCGAGGCAGGATTCGAACCTGCGACCGTAGCGGCCACGCGGTTCCAGATTGTAGCGCCTAGAACCGCTCGGCCACCCAGGCCGGCTTACCACCTGACACATCGTCAAGATATCTGGTATCATTTTCTCTCACAGACTTAATCGGTCGACAACACACCTAAATAACTCTCAGCATGCTCGTCACGAATGTTGTATTTTTTCCCCTCCTTTTTGTGCTAAATGCGTCGACAGCGTAATGATTCTACCACATTCATGGACAGTGACAATTGCTCGAAAACAGTTCCAGGATGGTACTGAGGAATATGAAACATTTTGTATGCTGGTTCCTTTCGGGGTCAGTTTTGTTCTGTTGACGTCAACCGCAATAGTCCTTATGCGGAGATCTTTGTCGTATGGGAAGCACGTGCGTGTAATTTATTACTGCACCGGTACTAATGTGCATTTTGTTCACCATTTATTCGATAGGAATGTGTCGGACTTGGAGCACCAGAGCCTCCATTAGAGCACCAAATCTCATTTCGTTACTGAGTACTATTTCTTAGCTCGTCTTCCAGGCTCGTTCGCGCAAATTGGTTGTGTCCACATCCCAAACGCCTACGCCACTGAAGTATGAGTCCATACCTTGGGCATTGTGTGGTTATATAACAGCAACTTCATTGTGAATTTTCTTGTAGTTTTTCCGTTCTAAAGTGGGAAACGAACCATCGCCCAAGATTCTGAGCAGAGTAAGCCATCGTTAAGTTTGTACCCCGGTGGCGTTTCGTGAAACATGGCCGCGGAAAAATTCAAGTGACGAAAGCTACGGCGACACGTGGTTGCCAGACGATGTGAACTGTGTAGTTATTCTTGAGTGTCGTCTGTGATAGCATGAAATTTATGACCATCCCTCGTTAGCGCGGCCTTGCACGTGTAGGTGAGATACAAATCACAACAGCTCATGTTGGAAGTTCCGACATGCATAGTGTGTTGAAACAGCGTTTAATGTGCGACATAAGGTCGCTTTGGAGGACAGGGGCCATTACGTGAATCCTGAGCACATCTTTTTCATCGCTTTCTTAATTGACAATTGCAACATACCACTCGTTAAAATTTACTTGTTTACGCGTGTCGGGTACAGCCCGTCATCAGAACATCAGATAAAAGGACTTAACACAACTTATCGTGTCACATGATTTCACTCTTAACATCTGCGCTCAAATTAGCTCAATTTAGACGAAGGATTTTGAAAAGGCATCGTACAAAATGCTTGTGCTAGCTATTCTAGAGAACTAATAGTGTGTTTGGCATCACAACCACGTCAAATTAAAGGAGAAACATCAAATCAATTCAGAGGCGTGTTGCTAAATTTATTGCTGATCGGTTCGATCAGAACAAAAGTGTTACCAAAATTCTTCGTTAATTCAAACTAGAATCCTTGGAATGAAGCAACACTATTGAGAAAGTTTGGCGAAGTAACATTTGCGGCAGACTGTAGAATGATTTTTCTGCTTCCAAAGTACGCCACACGTAAGCACCGTAAGTACAACATAAGAAAGATTAGTGTTTTTGTGCGTGCATACAGGCAATCGCTTTTTGTTTCTTCATTAGTGAACGGACATGGAAGTGTATAAGTTGGAATAGTGCAGAGTGCCTACTGCCATTCGCTCCGCAGTGCCTTACGAAGTATGTATATGGATGTAGACGGTTGATCGTTTCACTCCAAAAGCAACAGAGTAACGTTCGTTACATCCGGTAATGAGCCAAAACATTATGAGCATCTGCTTCACAGCGTGTTGGTCCACCTTTGGAAAGCAGTACAGCAGCGTTTCTGGGAGGCGATAGTCGTAAAGTCCTTGGTAGATTTCCATAGATGCCTAAGTACAGGTCACGCAGTTCCCGTGAATTACAGGTCACTGGTCAAAAAGATTTCGGGTTTGCAGCCGGTCGCCGTAAACTTCATTGCACGATATTTCGGCCGGTCAACTGCCAGCCATCTTCAGGTGAGCCGATCAAGGACTGACGAAGACGTTCTGCGCTCCAACTTGTATAGTGCGCTGATAGTACTACCGCGCATACGTTGCAATTGCGGAGACAGAAGGGCCACGCCGACCAGCGGCAGCGCCCTCGCTGGTGGAACTGCAATAAGCAGCTGCCGTCGGTATTCTCGCTGGCCGCAGCTATCGAAGTCTTCTGGCGTCTTCGTCTCGAGCAAATTTCTGAGATGACGGGATTCCACGCGTTGTTCAATTGGTAACCACTGTCACGGTTCATTAGATTTCCCGCAATGCGTATTTCAACGGATTCTTTGATAATGGAGTCCCAAAAAGTTTTTTCAGTGGCCAAAATCGAAGTTTTGTCGTACTCCATTGAATGTCCGTTAGAAATACAATGTTCCGCAACTGCAGACTTACTGGGTTGCAGCAGGCGAGTGCAACGTTGATGTTCTGTACAACGCTCTTCCACTGTACGCGTTGTCTGTCCTATATAGGCCACACCACACTGACATGGTATTTTGTAAATTCTTGCCTTCCGCAGTAACAAATCATCTTTCACCGATCCCAGCAAATCCGAAATCTTAGAAGGTGGAAGAAAAACCACTTTCACATTAAAACGATTAAGAATCCTTGCTATCTTGAAGGAGATATTTCCGACAAAGGGAAGAAAAGCTAGGGACTTAGCTGGCGCGTCCTCCTCTTTATCCACTTCCCGGTTCCTGGCTCTAGTTGAGAAGGCCCTGTTTATTTGCTGGGTCGAGTACCCATTGTCTCTGAACACCGTCCTCAAATGTGCCAGTTCCTTAGGCAAATTCTCTGCATCCGACACTGTGTGTGCCCTGTGCACAAGGGTTTTAAGTACACTCATGGTCTGGGGTGGGTGATGGCAACTTGAAGAATGCAAATACAAATCAGTGTGAGTGGGCTTGCGATAGACAGAATGTCCCACAGTGCCGTCACTCTTCCGTTTAACCAAAACATCCAGGAATGGAAGGGAGTCATCTTTCTCGAGTTCCATAGTAAATTGAATATTCTCATGGATGGAGTTAAGTTGATGAAAAAACTCCATTAACTTTTCTTCTCCGTGGGGCCACGCTATGAAAGTGTCATTGACGTATATCCAGAAAACAGTTGGTTTACAGACCGCTGATTGAAGTGCTCTCTCCTCAAAATCCTCCATAAAGAGGTTAGCCACCAGAGGGGACATAGGGCTGACCATGGCGACACAGTCAGACTGTTCAAAATATTCCTGGTTAAACATACAATAAGTTGAGGAAAGAGTATGTCGGGACAAAGCAGTAATGTCCGATTCAAACTGTTGATCAATTAGAATCAAGGAATCCGCAAGAGGTACTTTTGTGAAAAGGGAAACTACATCAAAACTCAGCAGAAGATCCGAACTACTAAAGTGGAGAGCCCCCAGTCTGTTAATAAAATCAGGAGAGTTCTGTATATGGTGTGAATATTTGCCAACAAATGGTCTCAACAGAGAAGCTAGATAGTTATCCTGCTGGAAAGCACCGTAGCCGTCGGGGGCAGACATCAAGCATGAAGGGATGCAGGTGTTCCGCAGTAATGTTCACGTAGTCCACAGCTGCCAAGTCCTCCATAGCGCAATGCTACTCCCATCGACTTGCGTTCGTGGTGCGATCCTTGTTTTGGATGCTTGATGACGGAGTATCCGGACACGAGCAATCTCGTTTAGGAAGAAACGTAATTCATCCAACCATTTGACCGTTTCCATTGATCTCATCTAGAAGATACCGTGTTCACTGCAATCGTAATTGATGTTGTCGTTGGGTCAAAACGTAGAGGACTGATGCGGACCTCCTCACTCAACATGTGTGCTGAACCTGTGCCACAGTCTAAAACATACAGTCGCGACACTCTCTGGTGTGCCAGTTGTTGATAGCTGGAGCGACACCAGCGCTCCAAGTGGTGAGAAAGCAGTCATATGAGTCGTAAGGTTAATGTACGTTTTTAATCAATTTTTTGCTTAATTAACGAAATAAATATTATGTTTTTGCGTTCCATGCATTGGTAAATTACCAACGGACATGAATTACTGTGAAATAAACGTAAAATAGCAGAAGCTCACTGATTCACTAACATAAGCTACAACTTATTCCTGAAGAAATACTTTCCAATATACACTCCTGGAAATGGAAAAAAGAACACATTGACACCGGTGTGTCAGACCCACCATACTTGCTCCGGACACTGCGAGAGGGCTGTACAAGCAATGATCACACGCACGGCACAGCGGACACACCAGGAACCGCGGTGTTGGCCGTCGAATGGCGCTAGCTGCGCAGCATTTGTGCACCGCCGCCGTCAGTGTCAGCCAGTTTGCCGTGGCATACGGAGCTCCATCGCAGTCTTTAACACTGGTAGCATGCCGCGACAGCGTGGACGTGAACCGTATGTGCAGTTAACGGACTTTGAGCGAGGGCGTATAGTGGGCATGCGGGAGGCCGGCTGATGATGATGATGTTTGGTTTGTGGGGCGCTCAACTGCGTGGTTATCAGCGCCCGTACAATTACCCTATCTTTGCTCAGTCCAATTTCGCCACTTTCCGGGATGATGATGAAATGATGAGGACAACACAAACACCCAGTCATCTCGAGGCAGGTGAAAATCCCTGACCCCGCCGTGAATCGAACCCGGGACCCCGTGCTCGGGAAGCGAGAACGCTACCGCGAGACCACGAGCGGCGGACAGAAGGGAGGCCGGATGGACGTACCGCCGAATTGCTCAACACGTGGGGCGTGAGGTCTCCACAGTACATCGATGTTGTCGCCAGTGGTCGGCGGAAGGTGCACGTGCCCGTCGACCTGGGACCGGACCGCAGCGACGCACGGATGCACGCCAAGACCGTAGGATCCTACGCAATGCCGTAGGGGACCGCACCGCCACTTCCCAGCAAATTAGGGACACTGTTGCTCCTGGGGTATCGGCGAGGACCATTCGCAACCGTCTCCATGAAGCTGGGCTACGGTCCCGCACACCGTTAGGCCGTCTTCCGCTCACGCCCCAACATCGTGCAGCCCGCCTCCAGTGGTGTCGCGACAGGCGTGAATGGAGGGACGAATGGAGACGTGTCGTCTTCAGCGATGAGAGTCGCTTCTGCCTTGGTGCCAATGATGGTCGTATGCGTGTTTGGCGCCGTGCAGGTGAGCGCCACAATCAGGACTGCATACGACCGAGGCACACAGGGCCAACACCCGGCATCATGGTGTGGGGAGCGATCTCCTACACTGGCCGTACACCACTGGTGATCGTCGAGGGGACACTGAATAGTGCACGGTACATCCAAACCGTCATCGAACCCATCGTTCTACCATTCCTAGACCGGCAAGGGAACATGCTGTTCCAACAGGACAATGCACGTCCGCATGTATCCCGTGCCACCCAACGTGCTCTAGAAGGTGTAAGTCAACTACCCTGGCCAGCAAGATCTCTGGATCTGTCCCCCATTGAGCATGTTTGGGACTGGATGATGCGTCGTCTCACGCGGTCTGCACGTCCAGCACGAACGCTGGTCCAACTGAGGCGCCAGGTGGAAATGGCATGGCAAGCCGTTCCACAGGACTACATCCAGCATCTCTACGATCGTCTCCATGGGAGAATAGCAGCCTGCATTGCTGCGAAAGGTGGATATACACTGTACTAGTGCCGACATTGTGCATGCTCTGTTGCCTGTGTCTATGTGCCTGTGGTTCTGTCAGTGTGATCATGTGATGTATCTGACCCCAGGAATGTGTCAATAAAGTTTCCCCTTCCTGGGACAATGAATTCACGGTGTTCTTATTTCAATTTCCAGGAGTGTATGTAGCCAGAGGCTATAAATACATATGTCATGCATGAGAAGCCTGTATTTCTGTTGTCTCTTTGAATGATTGGAGCCGGCCGGTGTGGCCGTGCGGTTCTAAGCGCTTCAGTTTGGAAACGCGTGACCGCTACGGTCGCAGGTTCGAATCCTGCCTCGGGCATGGATGTGTGTCATGTCCTTAGGTTAGTTAGGTTTAAGTAGTTCTAAGTTCTAGGGGACTGATGACCTTAGAAGTTAAGTCCCATAGTGCTCAGAGCCATTTTTGAATGATTGGAACTTCCCTTGAGAAGGAAAACATTTTTAAGGGGTCTAATGACTCGCCCATTCTTGCAGTTCATTCGACGTTCTGACACACGAATATTTTTGTAAATGTAATTACTTTTGCTTCGAAAGCGAATGTGTTGAACATTCTTGCCGTTTGTTGCTCACAAGCAGCAACAATTCTGAAACTGGTTTCTTGTCTGTTGGGAAACTATTTTATTGCTTTTGTGGTTTTATTGTCATACCTGCGTGGTTTTCCCTTAAGTTACAGGTGTGGTGGCTTATTTGGTACTTTAAATAAAGTAGATATTACACATATCAAAAAGAGTTGTGCATCACCTAGGTTCCGAGAGTTCCCGAACCTGCCCAGAAAATTGGAATAGAGATCAGGATGGACATCATTTCCGCCCTTTTTACTGCTCATGAAAACCACACGTTGCATGTTGTACCACCATACAGCAAGACCTTCAGAGGTGGTGGCCCAGATTGCTGTACACACCGTACCTCTAATAACGAGTAACACGTCCTCTAGCATTGATGCATTCCTGTATTCGGCGGGGCATAATATCCACAAGTTCATCAAGGCACAGATTGTCCCAATCCTCAACGGCGATCCTTCACAGTGGTTGGTGGGTTACGTCGTCCATAAACAGCCCTTTTCATTCTATCCCAGGCATGTTAGATTGGGCTCATGTATGGAGAATATGCTGGGCACTCTGGTGGAGCGATGTCATTATCCTGAAGGAAGTCATTCACAAGATGTGCACGATGGGGGCGCGAATTGTCGTCCATGAAGACGTATGCCTCGCCAATATGCTGCAGATATGGTTGCACTATCGGTCGGAGGATGGCATCCACGTATGGAACAGCTGTTATGGCGCGTTTCATGACCACCAGCGGCGCACACCGGTCCCACATAATGCCACCCGAAAACAGCAGCGAACCTACACATTGCTGCACTCGCTGGACAGTGTGTCTAAGACGCTCAGCCTGACTGGATTGCCTCGAAACACGTCTCCTACGATTGTCTGGTTGAAGGCATATGCGAGATTCATCGGTGAAGAGAACGTGATGCCAATCCTGAGCGGTCCATTCGGCATGTTGTTGGGCCCATCTGCACCGCGCTGCATGGCATCACGGTTGCAAAGATGGACTTCGGCATGGACGTCGGGAGTGAACTTGTGCATCATGCAGCCTATTGCGCACAGTTTGAATCGTAACAGGACGTCCTGTGGCTGCACGAAAAGCATTATCCAACATGGTGGCGTTGCTGTCAGGTTTCCTCCGAGCCATAATCCGTAGTCAGCGGTCATCCACTGCAGTAGCAGCCCTTGGGCGGCCTTAGCGAGGCATGTCATCGACAGTTCCTGTCTCTCTGTATCTCTTGCATGTCCGAACAACATCGCTTTGGTTCACTCCGAGACTCTTGGACACTTCCGTTGTTGAGAGCCCTTCTTGGAACAAAGTAACAATGAGGACGCGATCGCACAGCAGTATTGACCGTCTAGACATGGTTGAACTACAGACAACACATGCCGTGTACCTCCGTCCTGGTGGAATGACTGGGACTGACCGGCTGTCGGACCCCCTCCGTCTAATAGGCGCTGCTCATGCATGCTTGTTTACTCTCTGGGCGGGTTTAGTGACATCCACAGTCAACGTCTGTCTTCAGGATTTCTGAGAACTGGGGTGATGCAAAACTTTTTTTGATGTGTGAACATTCCATACAAGTTTCCTGAGTTCCACGTTCGCTGATTTGGCTCAAAGTTAGCGTACAAAACTTCATGTTATTGGATAGATATACGACATCTTTCCGCAAAAGGTCAGGTCTTCTGCTCTTTATAATAATTTTTTGTTAGTAAAGGAAAACGACATTTTTCAGCAATTAATTGTACGTTAGAAGAGAATCGTAAATAAACTGCCCTGGAATGTAGTGTTTCATACCTCCCAGGATCCTTAGGAAACTAAAGAATGACAAATATGGTGTCATTTTCAGCTATTGTCGACTCTTATGGTACTACATACGCTCCCTATTGTAAAAACTGTATTACAATTCAATATAAACGATAGTATTGGTACTCATCCGATGCCGCGTTCAGAAGTGCCTCTCTCTGGCCGCTTAGCGCACTCCTATCGCAGTGGACAATAAAAGCGGGCTGGAGTGTCGCGACTGTCATGTTAGGCTGTCGTTGCGCTCCGAAACACTCGCGCCTGCACCAGCATTATGTACTCTGCGGCCAGACCTGTCACAGATTCACCACCCTAGCCTGCCTTACAGAACGGGCTGGCCTCCGGCCTCCTCGTTCTGTGATGAGGCGTGGAGTCCAACGACTTGTCACCCTCGTGCCACACATGCTGACGACAGTAGTAAGCGAACATCCGACCGTTTTTCCCGTTTCCGAGATGCTCGTTCCCGGGCAACGGGCTATAACAATCCGTCCACTGCCAAAGTCGCTGACGTCAGTGGGTATCCCAATGTCCGGTCCGTATTGTCGCTACAATGGTTCCCCTTTTGTCTCTGCCCCGCATATATACGAGGTGCGAGGATAAAGTAATGAGACTGATGTGAAAAAAAATGTTGCTTACCGTTTTAGTCAAGTTTAGTGTTGTCTCCTTCAAAGTAGTTCCCTTCTGATTGCACGCACTGCTTCCAGCGCTTCTGCCATTGATGGTGACATTTCTGGAACTCATCTTCTGTAATATCCCCCAAGACCCTCGTCACAGCTTTTTGGACATCTTGTGTTGTTTCAAAATGGTGTCCCTTGACCGCCGTTCCGAGTCTTGGAAATAGAAAAAAGTCGGATGGAGCGATATCTGGTGAACAAGGTGGCTGTGGTAGTACTGAAATTTGTTTTGAGGTTAAAAACTGCTGTACTGACAGAGCAGTATGGGATGGCGCATTATCGTGATGCATAATTCAATTATCAGCAATGATGCCACGGACACGAAGAACTCTTTTACGAAGTCTTTCTAAAATTTCTTTGAAGCAATACTGGTTAACTGTTTCTTCAGGAGGCACCCACTCTTTATGAACAATTCCCTTGGAATCAAAGAAGCACAAAACATGCATTTCACTTTCGACTTTGAGAGGCGAGCTTTTCTTGGTCTGGATGATCCCTTTGAGCACCATTGCGAACTTTGGCGTTTTGTCTCTGGATCGTACTCAAAAAACGAACTTTCATCACCAGTGATAACACGGCTCAACAATTCAGGATTGATTCCCGTTTGCTCTAACAGAGCGGCTGCCACATTTTTCCGTAGTTCTCGCTGTTGTGATGTGAGTTTTTTGGGGACCATTTTTGCACAAATCTTTCTCATAGCAAGATCTTCAGTTATTATTAGACGAACCGTTTCTCGATTGATGTTCAGTTTTTCTGCAATCATTTTCACGGATAATCTTCGATAAGATCGTACAAGTTCATGCACCCTGGCCAATTTGACATCCGTCCGTGAGGTTGACGGTCGTCCACTGTGGTCTTCATCTTCAACATTCGTTCTGCCTTCACTAAACATTTTATGCCAACGAAAAACTTGAGCTCTTGACATAACCTCCTCTCCAAAAGCCTGCTGAAGCTTACCACAAGTTGTCGTTGCGTTTTCACCCAATTTAACGCAAAAAGAAATGGCATACCGTTGCGAAATATTATGCGGTTCCATTTCTGTGACAAGAGACACATACATGTGTTAAGTTATTACAGCACAGCTCACGACTGAGCAGTTGGAGACACATACATGTGTTAACTTATTACAGCACAATTCATGACTGAGCAGTTGCATTGATGTGCCACTTGGACTAGAAGCAGCTTATAGACCAAGGTCAAAGATATTGTGCCTACGCAGGCCTTTAGGATTGCCTAATCTTGCAAAGAAAATCTGTCTCATTACTTTATTGTCGCACCTTGTACTTTCCTTACCACACCACTAGGGGTATTCAGTGTCGCAGTGTGGTGGTGGTCATAATGTCATGGGTCATCAGTTTATAAATGGCAATCAGTCAGTGCATCCGGCACTGCAATCGCGCAAGAATTCCTTCAACACAACTACACGTATTACGGAAACACACGAAATGATCTGTACATGACGAACAAGAAGTCAGAAAGCCAAAGAATGTCTAGTATGAAATAAGAGTCCTCTTCTCTGGCTCTCGGAGACACCCACTATATGGAATTCTATCGATATTTTCCGCTCTAGAACCTCAAGGTGAAAGACCAACCTGCAGACGCAGTCTTGAGTCACCGCTTTACACATACAGAGCTACGCTAACGGCAGATCACTTCCATGCAAAGAGTTTAGTTTACTGCTATGTGTACTCTGCAAGGCGCGCTGCAAGTGAGACCAAACGTACTTGCCAACTACTGCCCTCTACAGCAAAACTTTTCCAGTTGTCGCACCATGTCGTCATGTTGACAAAATGATGAGACCGTCACATAAACATTTAGTTGAACATAGCAACGACTATTTTCGCACTTATTGGATCCTCTGTCATGTTTAATTCGAAGTTGACATTCATATTTATAGGCATACTAGCTGCGTACCCGGCGTTGCCCAGATACGTATTTATTCTAACTCTATTAGTGCGTCTCTCCCTGTCCTTTCTTCTCCTCCATCTATACACGTGCTCCACCTCTAATCTCTGACCATCTCTCTGTCCATCTACTTCTACCAAAAAATGTGTGTTAAATCTTATGGGACTTAACTGCTAAGGTCATCAGTCCCTAAGCTTACGCACTACTTAACTAAATTATCCTAAGGACAAACACATACACCCATGCCCCAGGGAGGACTCGAACTTCCGCCGGGACCAGCCACACAGTCCATGACTGCAGCGCCTTGGACCTCCTTCTACTCTCTCTCTCTCTCTCTCTCTCTGTCCATCTGGTCATCCAGCCTCCCCTCCTCCCCTCTCTCAGTCCGTCTCCTCCTCACCCCTTCTATCTACTCCTCAACCATCTCTCTCCTCCTTCACATTGCTCCGTCCATCTCGTCCTTCCCCAAACATGAATCCATATCCTCCTTCCCCCTCTCTGTCTGTCCATCTCTTCTTCCCCCTTCTTTCGGCACGTTTTTATTCCGACCTCGAGCAGGAAATTGCCGGTTTTTACCTCCACAATATTTCTTTCCAGGTAGTAAGTAATGTGTGTACCAAATTTCGTCGAAATCGATCCAAGAGATTTAGGAGCAGTTTTTTAACTGAGGTTTTGCCTAGATACGCACATGTCACATGTCTTTCAAGTATGTTTAATATATTCCACACGTACACATATTTCACCTGTATCTCCAGAAAATTTCACCCTGCAGTTTCGTTTTCATACAACTCAATGTTTATGACGTCATACCTCCTGAAGGCCGGCCGAAGTGGCCGAGCGGTTCTAGGCGCTTCAGTCTGGAACCGCGAGATCGCTACAATCGCAAGTTCGAATCCTGCCTCGGGCATGGATGTGTGTGATGTCCTTAGGTTAGTTAGGTTTAAGTAGTTCTAAGTTCTAGGGGACTGATGACCTCAGATGTTAAGTCCCATAGTGCTCAGAGCCATTTGAAATATTTATACCACCTGAACTATTTGTCGTACAATGACATAATTTTGTAGGTACATTCAGCGGCATGTCTGGATACTGCTTTCGAAATGTGCTGCGAATAGGATGATAATAAATTTAAACGTCATGCACGCTGCGGCAGTTTTTCACGTATCTTAGTGTTTATGACGTCGTGTCTGCGAACTATGTGTCGTATAAGAATATAATTTACAGGTGCATTCTGTGGTTTATTTGAATGTTATCTAAAAATGTGTCGTGAACAGAGTTAATAGAAAAAAAAGTAATACATTAAAACGTCATGCCTGATAGGGCACTTTTACGGCATGAACATCGAAATGTAGAAAGTGATGAACTTTTGTACTTTCATCATTTTGTCGGGGTTGTCAGAGAGAAAGGATTTCGAAAGGAATGAAATTATGTGTAAAATTTGTTTTGTAAGTCATTAAGTGCTAAATACTGGATGAAGAAAGTCTGGCTGTTCGTGGATCGTAAACTACATTTATTTTTCACCCATCCTTTGGTCGGTTGATGGTTCTTACCCCCACAGCACTTCTTTGCAGACAGAAAGTGCTATGTGTACCAAGTTGGGTTGATATCAGTGCAGTGGTTCGAGAGACGTGTAGCATACATATATGCATTCTTATAATATGTATGGATATGTAAATTTCTTAATTATTGTTTCTCTACTTCTGATACGCTCGCCCACCCCGAACCCTACACCCATCCTTCCAATTTCGACTTGTATGTTTCAAACAGTGTTCGTGAAGTACACCATATGTTGGGAAATCCTAGGGCGGTTTCCAACGGTTCGGAGAATGCTGCTTAGCGTCGTCGAATGCCTCCTCACTTGAGGCAATCACAGCCTACTCAGAATTTCGTTGGAACGAGCCGACAGCGACGAAATTCCTTCGTTGAGCCCAGGCTGTGAGCGTTCAGGCAATGAAACAGAAATGAGTCATTACACACAGCTACGCTCAAGTTTCCACTGTGCCGGTGAATCAGCCGACGCGCAGCAGTTTGCATTCATACGGCGTAGTCGGCCACTATCACAGAGCAACGACTCACGTTATATATACAGTTCTATTAATTGAGATCGTAGTCAAGCAACTGCGGGCTACATAATTCTTGCGTTTCGTGTGCTCTTCTTATTCCTCTACTATTTCATCAGTAAAACAATATGCAAGTCAGATCAACTTCTGGACTGTAGGTAACAGAAACTGGCAGCATTTGAACGGAAGATTTAAGAAACATTTTTGGTCCTGTGAGACTCACCGAAACATATGATTTGAACATATTGAGTATTTCAAAAAGTTTGATCCGATTTAACAAGACCATATTTTCTACCAGAATCAAGATAGAAATTTCGGCCAAACTTAACACATATGACAAGAAAGTTTTCAAAGGAACCATATATCTTCTACAAATACGAAGTTGGACTACTTTTCATAAATACCTTAAGGATCTAAGTTATCTTTTGCCTTCTAGAAAAGTTGTTAGTCCCTCCACTTAGGCTTGTCAGGTGTTCCGTTTTAGCCGGACAAATCCTGTTTTTTACGGTCGTGTCCTGCCGTCCGACCTCTCCGCCTTTTATTCGGCCTTTTAGCGATGAACTACAGAAGGCCCGATCCAAACTGACGACGTAAGCGCGAGGAATAAGTATAAGGAGATATACCACAAGGATATTACGGTAGATATGCCAACCAATGCTATTTTTATGTCTGGCTCTTATATTTTTCTTCGTAGAACGAATTGGATAATTTTAAATTATCCTGTCAGAAGTTCCACCAAAATAATTCCAAAAAAAACATCATTCTCAATAAACTAGGTTCAAAAAAGATATATTAATACTTAACTATAATTATTGTTCTTCCTTTATAAGTCTACTCGAAATGACGAAGTTACTGAATACTTTTTCATTTTCTGTCCAAGAATAATAGCTAACTGTTAATTTTGTTTTACGAAGAACTTTTTTAACTTAAGATTACCTTAGGAAGAAGACTGAGGAGCTAATAATATTGAGCACTTAGTAGCTGTCATAACTGCCAAATTATAAAGTTGTTTATCAGTTGTTTCTTTTAGTTTATGCACATTTAAGTTAATCTCTCAAAAAAACTAATTGTAATTGATTATTAATAAACGATTGAAACTTCTGTTTATATTTCTACACGGTGTATGATAATTAATAGCGCAAACGCATACAGTTGAAAGTGCGCAATACTAGAAGCAAAAAAGTCTCAGTAAACATGGGATCGAAAATGCGCACATTGAGAGCTACGAGCAATTTTTCATCTTCGATACAGTGAAGCAAATCTCTTCTACTGCAAGCTCTTTGCTTTCCACATTTTGGGAAGTAGTAGTATGGATCAAAACAAGAAAATAAATGTCCAGTGAGTATTTGCTCTACAATGCATACCTTAAAAGTTATGAGCAGTTGCTCATTAAAAGAGTTGTGCTACCGAGTAGGGAAGATGAGCACGTGCTCATAGCTCTTAAGGTATGCATTTCAGAGCAAATGTTTGCTGGACATTTTTTCTTGTTTTGGTCCATACTACTACTTCCCAAAATGTGGAAAGCAAAGAGCTTGCAGTAGAAGAGATTTCCTCACAGTACCGCAATTGAAGAATTGGTAGTAGCTCAGAAGGTACGCATTTTCGACCCTATGTTTACTGAGACTCTTTTGCTTCTAGTATCGTGTACTTTCAACTGTATGCGTTTACGCCGTTAATTATGATACAACCTGTATAAGGTGTGATGAAAAAGTTTTCGTTCGAAAGCCGTACAGTCCAGAATTGGTATGCCAATTTGGCAAAATCGCCATGAGCACCGAGGCAACCATCTCACCGACGCATCAGGCTGAAGATATCCGTTTTGTAAAACATCGTGTCTTACTGCGTGAAGAATTCCGTAAGTGCCTACTGCATTTCCTCGTCAGGCGAAATAGTGCATCCTTCAAGGCCTTTCTTTAAGGGACCGAAGGAGTGAAAATCTCATGGGGAAAGATCAGCACTGTGGGCAGGTGCTCGAGTGACTCCCACTTGAGTTGGCGTAACTTAGTTACATTAGCGACATGGGGTCGTGCTTTATCATGAAGCAGTAGCAGCGCACCGTTCCACAACGGTGGTTTTCGATAGACAGGCTGCCTGCCCCACACACGTTCTTCCTTCTCCCATGCATGTCTCCTGGTGTTTGTCCTTCGGCAGCCAAGAAAAGAATAACAGCACGTTGGTTCTGTTTGGCCGCAATTAGTAATAACGTCGCCATAGTGGACGTTTCCGCATTTTTATCGCAAACACATCGGAAAGACATGAATGCCCTGATACATAGCCGGCCGCTGTGACCGAGCGGTTCTCTGCGCTTCAGCCGGGAACCGCGCTGCTGCTACGCTCGCAGGTTCGAATGCTGCCCTGGGGCATGGATGTGTGTGATGTCCTTAGGTTAGTTAGGGTTAAGTAGTTCTAAGTTCTAGGGGACTGATCACCTCAGACGTTAAGTCCCATAATGCTCATTGACATTTGAACCATTTTTGAGCCTCAATAAATACTTGCCAAACCATCGGTTACATGTCGCTTATACTGTCTGAACATTAACGAAACCAACAAACTGCAGGAACGGGTTCCTGACTGAAAATGGAGAGTGTGTACGGAAGTGGACGGTGTGCATGCGTGATACCATCAAATCGTCCCAGAACACAGCACAGGGCTGCAACGCATCCACGTCACAACAGATGTTCAAAGTAGCCTTGTTGCAGATAATAGGGACAGTTGCGGTTGTCAACAAGACACACATGATCCTTCTTTGGTTTACACCGTGTTGACGGGCCACTTGCCTGGAGCTTGTACTTGGATTTGTCTCAGTATCCTGTAGAACCCGTCCTCCATATCAGGTGTACTCACAGTCCACTGACTCCTAGCACGTTCGTCTGTCTGAAAGCACCCACGATCACACAAACGCCCAAAAAGAGCTTGAATTGTTGTGTGATGTGGTTGGTTTCTGTGAGTGTACTTGTTTTGGTACAGCCGTGCTGCCTCTCGACCGTTTCCATCTGCTTGTCCGTACACAAACACCATCTCGGCTCGTTCCCGACATGAATAACGGACCATTCTGCTCCTTACAGTACGCTGCGTCAGTAACACAAGGTGCAAATGAAATGAAATGAGCGAATGGCATCGATGGCTGGGAGGCCTCCTCATCCGGGGAAGTTCGTCTGCCAAGTGCAAGTCTTACTTCATTCGACGCCACAGTGGGCGACTTGCGCGCCGGTGATGAGGATGAAATGATGATCAGGACAACACAACACCCAGTCCCCGAGCGGAGAAAATCTCCAACCTGGTCGGCAATCGAACCCGGGTGCCGCTTGCACGTGAGACGAGCACCTAACCACCCATCTAAGCACGCGGACACACAAGTTGCAACACACAAGGAACACACAGCACGTGGTCGGAGGAACTTTCATTCGTCAGCGCCATCTACCGTGGCAACGATACATTTCCGGACACGTGTTCATAGGACCTTTTTTCCACCAATTCCAGTCAGGAGTCCGCCCCTTCAGTTTGTCGGTTTTATTAATGTTCACCCTGTATAGAAGAACGTAGCACAGGTCATCCCCGTTTTCAAGAAGGGATGTCGAACAGATGTGCAGAACTATGTCTCTAACGTCGATCAGTCTTAGAATTTTGGAACAAGTATTACGTTCGAGTATAATGACTTTTCTGGAGACTAGAAATCTACTCTCTAGGAATCAGAATGGGTTTCGAGAAAGACGATCGTGTGAAACCCAGCTCGCGCTGTTCGTCCACGAGACTCAGAGGGCCATAGACACGGGTTCACAGGTAGATGCCGTGTTTCTTCACTTCCGCAAGACGTTTGATACAGTTCCCCACAGTCGTTTAATGAACAAAGTAAGAGCATATGGACTATCAGACCAATTGTGTGATTGGATTGAAGAGTTCCTAGATAATAGAACGCAGCATGTCATTCTCAATGGAGAGAAGTCTTCCGAAGTGAGAGTGATTTCAGGTGTGCCGCAGGGGTGTGTCATAGGACCGTTGCTATTCACAATATACACTCCTGGAAATGGAAAAAAGAACACATTGACACCGGTGTGTCAGACCCACCATACTTACTCCGGACACTGCGAGAGGGCTGTACAAGCAATGATCACACGCACGGCACAGCGGACACACCAGGAACCGCGGTGTTGGCCGTCGAATGGCGCTAGCTGCGCAGCATTTGTGCACCGCCGCCTTCAGTGTCAGCCAGTTTGCCGTGGCATACGGAGCTCCATCGCAGTCTTTAACACTGGTAGCATGCCGCGACAGCGTGGACGTGAACCGTATGTGCAGTTGACGGACTTTGAGCGAGAGCGTATAGTGGGCATGCGGGAGGCCGGGTGGACGTACCGCCGAATTGCTCAACACGTGGGGCGTGAGGTCTCCACAGTACATCGATGTTGTCGCCAGTGGTCGGCGGAAGGTGCACGTAACAGTCGACCTGGGACCGGACGGCAGCGACGCACGGATGCACGCCAGGACCGTAGGATCCTACGCAGTGCCGTAGGGGACCGCACCGCCACTTCCCAGCAAATTAGGGACACTGTTGCTCCTGGGGTATTGGCGAGGACCATTCTCAACCGTCTCCATGAAGGTGGGCTACGGTCCCGCACACCGTTAGGCCGTCTTCCGCTCACGCCCCAACATCGTGCAGCCCGCCTCCAGTGGTGTAGCGACAGGCGTGAATGGAGGGACGAATGGAGACGTGTCGTCTTCAGCGATGAGAGTCGCTTCTGCCTTGGTGCCAATGATGGTCGTATGCGTGTTTGGCGCCGTGCAGGTGAGCGCCACAATCAGGACTGCATACGACCGAGACACACAGGGCCAATACCCGGCATCATGGTGTGGGGAGCGATCTCCTACACTGGCCGTACACCACTGGTGATCGTCGAGGGGACACTGAATAGTGCACGGTACATCCAAACCGTCATCGAACCCATCGTTCTACCATTCCTAGACCGGCAAGGGAACTTGCTGTTCCAACAGGACAATGCACGTCCGCATGTATCCCGTGCCACCCAACGTGCTCTAGAAGGTGTAAGTCAACTACCCTGGCCAGCAAGATCTCCGGATCTGTCCCCCATTGAGCATGTTTGGGACTGGATGAAGCGTCGTCTCACGCGGTCTGCACGTCCAGCACGAACGCTGGTCCAACTGAGGCGCCAGGTGGAAATGGCATGGCAAGCCGTTCCACAGGACTACATCCAGCATCTCTACGATCGTCTCCATGGGAGAATAGCAGCCTGCATTGCTGCGAAAGGTGGATATACACTGTACTAATGCCGACATTGTGCATGCTCTGTTGCCTGTGTCTATGTGCCTGTGGTTCTGTCAGTGTGATCATGTGATGTATCTGACCCCAGGAATGTGTCAATAAAGTTTCCCCTTCCCGGGACAATGAATTCACGGTGTTCTTATTTCAATTTCCAGGAGTGTATTTAAATCACGTTGTGGATAATATTGGAATTTCTCTGAGGCTTTTTGTGGATGATGCTGCAGTATATCGAGAGGTTCTAACAATGGAAAATTGTACTGAAATGCAGGAGGATCTGCAACGAATTGACGCATGGTGCAGGGAATGGCAATTGAATGTCAATGTAGACAAGTGCAATGTGCATAGATAGAAAGAAAGATCCTTTATAATTTAGCCACAATACAGCAGGTCAGCAACTGGAAGCAATTAATTCCATAAATTATCTCGGAGTAGGCATCAGGAGTGATTTAAAATGGAATGACCATATAAAATTAATCGTCGGTAAAGCAGATGCCAGACTGAGACTCATTGGAAGAATCCTAAGGAAATGCAATCCGAAAACAAAGGCAGTAGGTTACAGTACACTTGTTCGCCCACTGCTGGAATATTGCTCACCGGTGTGGGATCCGTACCAGATAGAGCTCATAGAAGAGGTAGAGAAGATCCAACGGAGAGCAGCGTGCTTCGTTACAGGATCATTTAGTAATCGCGAAAGCGTTACGGATATGATAGACAAACTCCAGTGGAAGACTCTGCAGGAGAGACGCTCAGTAGCTCGGTCCGGGCTTTTGCTGAAGTTTCGAGAACATACCTTCACTAAGGAGTCAAGCAGTATATTGCTCCCTCCTACGTATACCTCGCGAAGAGACCATGAGGATAAAATCAGAGAGATCAGAGCCCACACAGAGGCATACCGACAATCCTTTCCACGAACAATACGAGACTGGAATAGAAGGGAGAACCGATAGAGGTACTCAAGGTACCCTCCGCCACACACCGTCAGGTGGTTTGCGGAGTATGGATGTAGATGTAGATGTAGGTCAATGGACCACCCTGTATAAATGAAAGGACGTTGAAAGGATATTGGCGAGAGGCAGGACCAGTGTGGAGTCATGAAGGCCACCACCCTTGGAGTGGTTCTCGGAAGGCAGTGCCAGGAGGCGCACAGACCAATGGCTTGCAGGATTGTGGACAGTTTTGTGGTGCTGCTGCTGGATGCCCAGAGCACCGCAGACAGACAAATAAGTTCTCCTGTGGCGCAAGGCCCCTAGGCTTGATCATTTTTACAATCCAAAAATGCGATGAGAGGGAACAACGCTTTTAGCGAATTCCAAAAAGGCACTATTGTGCACAGGGGTAGAAATCATTTTTTTCTCCAGAGACAGCTGGATGCTATAGATGTTATCTTGAAAACAGAGTGGGGACCCACTGTTTTGGGATGCTTTGTAGGCGTTAGATGCCTCTGAGCGTTGATTTCACATAAACCGAATGTTTGCACCACAGAAGAACTGCCAGGATTGGCTAATACGAATAAACTAGAGGTCAGACAGAGAAACTCGACTGTGCCGAGATGGAAATAGAGTGAGGTGCCTTTTTTCAATTCGAAATAGAAATTTACTAGAGTGAGACCTAGAAATGACCAAATTAATTTTTTTGGGAGTCAGTTCAGTGGTGGTTAATCCTTTTTGGGAACAACAAATTTTTACTCATTCACCATTTTTTTTTCTGGGAGAAAGTCACAGCATCCTCGTGGTTTAAAGTGATTTTACATGTTTCATCTTCGGTGCGTCTGTTGGGGCCAAATGGTGACAAGAGAGACATTTAGAGACATTTACACCCCTTCCAGAGTTCACCTTTTTTGTTAAAAATGTAAACTTCTTTCGATGTAGATGATTTATATCCACATCGACTGACTCCCCTCCTCAGTACTTACATGCTACACATGCCTAGGCTTTTAATAATAACAATAAATATATAAATATTTAATATAACAACAATAATAATAGATTAATAATTTTTTATGTCAGTGTTCAGTCTATTGCTGTAGCATAATGTCAATGATAATGCAGTTCAGATAAACACATCATTTGAGAAATACGTATGTCATGCAGTTATTTAAGAACCCTGACAGTAACAAAAAAATGGTTCAAAAGGCTCCGAGCACTATGGGACTTAACTTCTGAGGTAATCAGTCCCCTAGAAGTTAGAACTACTTAAACCTAACTAACCTAAGGACATCACACACATCCATGGCTGAGGCAGGATTCGAACCTGCCACTGTAGCGGTCGCGCGGTTCCAGACTGTAGCGCCTAGAACCTCTCGCCCACTCCAGCCGGCGACAGTAACAAAGTTTCGCAACTTTATAGTCGCAGGTATGAAATATCGTACACTTGTCATCGTGCAGGTAGTTGTCATTAGGATACTACAGCCTTGAGATCACTGTGAGGAATGTGTGTTATTGGAGCTGTTAATACTCTGAGAGCGTGTTTTTCTCAAGATTCCGGGTGACCGTCGTTACTGAAGAGGCAGCGGTGTTCTTGACAGAAGCTTTGAGCGCCGGGCAGTCCAGCGTGTCTCGTCAGAAGCGCTGCATTCCCCGTCTATGCAGACTTCCGGTTTTTAATAACATTGTAGCTCAGAGGTTGTGCAGCCGGCCGTAAACGCGTTATACACCGCGTAACTGCCTTCAATGTAAACGTCGCGAACAGTGAGTCATCTTGGAGGGCCGGTGCTCTGCAGCGTAGATACGGGCGAAGGATCTCACTGTAGGGTGGTTGTGTCAAAGTTTCCGTAAGTTAAACATTTCTTTATTTCGGCGAAATAATATCGGACGTTGAAACTATCATTAGCGAGAGATCCACAGTATGGACAGCATTATAGAACGATTATGAGACTTGTTTCGTGACAATATACCCATAGATCAGAAAATCTTCAATAACGGTACGAAGTACCTTCCGCAACACACTGTACAGTACCTTGCGGAGTATACATGTAGATGTAGATCATGCTGATACAAAAAATGTTCCACTGCACACTTACAACTTGAGTAGCATGCTATTGACTGAAATAGTCATCACGATATTTGTTGTAGTGTTAATTTTTATCTGTGCGGTCGAAATGACTTTTTTGTTACAAATCCCTCGAGGGGAGTTAAAAAAGTCATTATCATGACGAGCCAAGTAACTTTTATTGACTGGCGCACTGCACTTCAAAGTGATAAACATGACGCAATTTTTCAACATAATTAGCAAGTCTGTGTAAACGTCAGGTCGTTCTACCAGTGTGTATGGGACTTAACCGCTAAGGTCATCAGTCCCTAAGCTTACACACTAGTTAACCTAAATTACCTTTAGGACAAACACACACACCCATGCCGGAGGGAGGACTCGAACGTCCGCCGGGACCAGCCCACAGTCCATGACTGGAGCGCAATAGACCGATCGGCTAATCCCGCGTGGCACGTTCTACCAATCGTTAAGTTCGTCGACGATGAAAATTCGGTGCTTGGTCAGGGGGCCATTCGAAAACCACTGTCAGAAAGTCCTCATCGTTGTAAGATCTCTTTCCCCTCAGATGTTCTTTCAGCTTCCCGAAAAGATGGGAATCGTACGGTGCAAGAACTGGACTTCCCGATCGCCATCACCCACGTCCGTGCGTCTCTTGTTCAAAATGTTGGCACCATTTCGCTACGGCTGGACGAGACATTGCATTTTATCCACATACCGCCACAATTTCACGGGGAATCTGTGTAAATTTTACACTTTTTTGCCCACGAGAATCGTACCGTTCCCCGTTCTTTAACACTAGAGTACGTTCCCAGCTGCCGCGCCATTTCAGTGGTACACTGTGATGCGCCTGTTATCCGCATCGCAGCATATCTGTGCCTGCAGGAAAGTCCGAGATACGTACGATGGGCCGGTCTCGTTGCGCAATGGTCTTAGCATCAGACGACATGCATAGCTCATTTTCTGTTGACCCTACATTTTCTTTCTCGTAGTCGTCCAGACAATTTCGGCGAATGAGGATGTCATTTTTTTTCTCGAAAATATACAGTAAGGGACGATTCCGACAGAGCAGAGAATGCGCTTCTTAACTCCCAGGGTAGCTTTTCGCACTAGGCCGTCTGCGAACTGGAGATAAATATCCGGTTGTTTATGATGAAGGTGTTACTAATTTGTCGGGAGCGCTCTAGCTGTAATCAAGTTTTATGGTCATAACGTCTTCTCCTGCTGTTGCACAGTCGAAGCTCGGTTTTAAACGGGGAAATCATTGTCGTTCAAGAAGGTCCACGAAGCCGTCCATTTAACTACTCGCGAGTGGAGGCCACGACGTTGGGATTACATACAGATTTACTTCAAACTTTGTACACCTTTAGTAGGTCGCGAAAACAACATAATGCGCAAATAGTAAGGTGCATTACACCGGCAGTTTCGTGAAAATCGCAAGAGAAGTTTTACGGTTGTATTACGCGCCTTATGTATCCGTCAGTAGGTACTGTAGAGTTCATGGTGGTCAAATGATTAGCGTTCGGTTTCGTCAGACGATCGTGTACGATGTGACTGTTCGACTCCCGCTCACACTAAATTATAAATCTATTTTTATTTTATTTATAAGACATTTGAGAGGTAATGTAATGAAAAAAACACGTGTATTTGCATGAAGTTTCAATGTATGTTTTCCATGTCTGAACGTCAAATACCATCCTGCAAGTGTGATGTCGAGAGCACATACGACGAATAACTGTACAATACTCTTGTGGTCTGGTGATTGTGACTTATTATATTACTGACTGTGAATAACGTAATTCGCATCATTGTTTATCGAGCTGTCACTTGGGCTTTCCAAGCCTGTCCCTCGTCCTTTACAATTTAATAGAAAAATAGTAAAACTCCAGGATCCGGAAAGAAAGGGAAGTCGTCCTCAAGAACTGTTGTAACTGTTGACAAGTATAGAAATATAACTTTTTACCCTAAACAGCTGTTGGACGTACTGTGTGCTACTGTGTGTTACACACTTGCCGTGTAATACACTTAATAACGAAATTGGAGAATTTAAGACATGCAGAAAGATTCGGAGGCAGTGGCGGCTCCCAAAATATTTGTGAAGATAACTGAATGCGAGACATTCCTGAATACTCGGATGACGGCACCTATGTCCTTCACTATACAACGTACAGACACTTGCGGAAGATGATCAGATGAACAGGTGTTACTTCAGCTTCGATGAAAATTGGAGACAGTACTGCAGGGAAACGAAAAGCACATAAGATTACGTCCCTCTGAAAGGTTAGCGTTGGACATAACAGGAGACACGTCATGTTTTAGTTTTCATTCCACTGCCCACTACAAGTCTGCTGTCCTCAGCTAACTTCGACTAATTGAGACTAACGATCAATTTGGACACAGCGGTATGTCTCGATTAATGCCCCTAACATCTGTGAGTGGGATCATCGACACGAGAAAGACAGTAATGTGGTCCATTCGAAAGATGCTGCTATGGTTAGAACTGCCAAGCGGAACTACGGACTGAGGTACGGCAGAATTGCTGAGATACGAAAACCTCCGCCGTACTACTTCACATACCGTCGTCACAACGTTAGTCGTTAGACTTTAACGATCACTAAATACTTCCATTTCCTTACTATTTGTCTCCAATAAATTCATTGTAGTAAACTTTAATTCTTGTACGTTCGTGAGATTCACTGAGTCACTGTAGGCACATTTAAAAATACATCGTCTTGGAATATTTTACATATCTATATAATTTCTTTTCTGAATCATGTATCAACATCTTTTTAATGTTGACACAACTATCTTTACAGTATACATTTTTTTAAAATTTTATTCAGAATGCTGAAACCTATGTATCCTTATACATAGCTCCCATTCTTGACTTCCTTAATAACATTTGTTGCAAGACTTTGGCATTCTTATAATGGGAGGCTATATTTGATTGTTACTGATGCCTAAGCATAACTCTTTTCTGACTGTTGCTGGAACTTATCATCGCTCACCAGCTCTGGAAACCACTTGTACGCTGCATTTGGTCGACATTTTATTGAAAATAAAAGCAGTTTAACTTTATTTATATAATAACTGGAAGCAGATATCATTCAAGTATAGTACATACAAAAACACTGAAAAGACACCAACATTTGGAAATCTAGGCTATTTACGGCATTTCAAGAACCAATATTAAGTGAAGAAGTTAAGAGTATGTTATAGTTCCCTACACAGCGCTCCCATAGGAAACGCAAAGTCAAGATTAGACTCAAGTATTTAAATGTTTCCCTGCGCTCCATACGCGAACAGAACGGAAAAGAAATGTTAATATATGGTTCGATGGAAAGTAGCCTCTGCCATGCACTTGACATCGCTATCATATCAATATGATTTCAACGAAGACCCTTGCTGACATCAGCAACGACATGAAATCCGCTGCAATCAAAGTGAATGGCTCGGTTTATTCTAGCTCACAGTAAAATAAAAACATTTAGGATCTAAAGACTCATTGACAGTGATGTCATTAGAGATGAATTATTAACGAAACTGAGAAGGGTGAACAAAACTGACATGGCTTTATAGACGGAACCCCCATAAAATTCATATGAAACTATTTAGGGAACCCTGGAAAAATGTTGGCAGTTGATGATGATAATGAAAAAATATAAGTAAACCCTGTAGTAGTTGTCGCATATTGTCCACTTCCTATTATTTTGGTGACTACAAGTATGAGAAGTATTTTTCTTTGAAGTACAGACTTGATTGATGTTGTTGACATATTGTTTTTCGTGCATTTTCAGCGATAAATGAATATCTTCAAGTCTCTGTACATATTATTAAGAAGCAAAAATTATGATGTATGAACTATCAGTGGTATTAATAGACAATGGCTGGTAGCAGAAAAATGACATTGTAATTCTGTCAGAGACAGCAAAGGACTTGGAAGAGCAGTTGAATGGAATGGACAGTGTCTTGAAAGGAGGATATAAGATGAACATCAACAAAAGCAAAACGAGGATAATGGAATGTAGTCGAATTAAGTCAGGCGATGCTGAGGGAATTAGATTAGGAAATGAGACACTTAAAGTAGTAAAGGAGTTTTGCTATTTGGGGAGCAAAATAACTGATGATGGTCGAAGTAGAGAGGATATAAAATGTAGACTGGCAATGGCAAGGAAAACGTTTCCGAAGAAGAGAAATTTGTTAACATCGAGTATAGATTTAAGTGTCAGGAAGTTGTTTCTGGAAGTATTTGTATGGAGTGTAGCCATGTATGGAAGTGAAACATGGACGATAGATAGTTTGGACAAGAAGAGAATAGAAGCTTTCGAAATGTGGTGCTGCAGAAGAATGCTGAAGATTAGATGGGTAGATCACATAACTAATGAGGAAGTATTGAATAGGATTGGGGAGAAGAGAAGTTTGTGGCACAACTTGACCAGAAGAAGGGATCGGTTGGTAGGACATGTTCTGAGGCATCAAGGGATCACCAATTTAGTATTGGAGGGCAGCGTGGAGGGTAAAAATCGTAGAGGGAGACCAAGAGGTGAATACACTAAGCAGATTCAGAAAGATGTAGGTTGCAGTAGATACTGGGAGATGAAGCAGCTTGCACAAGTTAGAGTAGCATGGAGAGCTGCATCAAACCAGTCTCAGGACTGAAGACCACAACAACAATGACTGTTAATAATTTTAAAACAACTGTTGTATTCCTTTTTATCTGCAATTAACAGACGTAAAATGTATATACTCATCAGTTATTACAAATGTACAAACTAGTTCAGACATAAAATGTTGTATCTCGTAAACACAGGGAGGGGGATTTTAGAACAAAAAAACAACCTAAGAACGTTCAACGAAACATTACCTCAACAGCTATTGCTACATCGGCAGCCCTTGTCTGTAATCTGCTTCATTTACCCTTATCACCATCAAAGAAACCCTTGGATGAACCACAGGATTTTTTTATATCCTTATGGTGTCTGCTGCTTTACAATGGTTGTAACACACTTTAGAAACTGTAAAAATAATTTCTTTTTTCAGAATGATCTGTTTGATTTTGTGGGCTTTATCGTGTTATTGATACAATTCTGACCTCAGACTTAGTCCCGCAGCATTCGTATTAGTGAATCATTTTTCTATTTTTGTTTCGATAATCAAAATGAACACGTTCCACTGGGAGCGTTGTAAATAATGTAACCAGTGTATAAAAGACGAGACTAAAAACATGTCGTACTGCGCCGTCTTGAATATCATAAATTATCTTTGAAACAGGGTTCTATTTGTTTTATTCGCTTCGTTATATACACAAGTCACTTTCTGAAAGAATATGATCTGTATACACACGTCTCTGCAGTTCGGCCTGCAGAACAGGCATCACATAGTTCCTGTTCCTATTTCAGACAGCGAACTTCTTTTACACCGTACTTCAACGGGAAGTGCTTTCGTGGAAGAGCTCCAAAGTAACCCAAGCCTCCGTAGCCGGTTCATGCGACTGTTTTCCTAGCGGTCGTCGCTGCCAGAGTCCACAACCGTGGTCGTCTTGATGGGCTTTCCGATATCCGCAGCAAACACAGTGTTTCACAAGCCTTCTAATGCGTTGAAGTTAGATTTGGGAATGTGCCGCGAGCGAGCAGAGTGATTTGTTGCTCCTGTTCCTGTTACGAATTTTTGTTGCCATCCGAAACACTAAAAACGTGTATCTTTGCGTTTTCACCAATATATTCAAAAGCTGTTCCCATCTTAAGGAAGAATGGTCCCTGTGAAATCGAGGAGGAAATGAGTTACACATTACAGCAGGTCGTATTGACTGCCACCTAGCACAATGGATGTGCTAGTGACGGTGAAATTCAGAGTACCTTCACGGAAACGTATGGTGGGGATGAACCGAACAAATCCTCCATCGAGGGACTGTGTGAAAAGACTGAAAATGTGACAGACGTAACCAAAAGTGGTCCACTGAAAATACTAACACCATAACAGTTTGTCGACTTGCAAGCTGCGTGTACTGTGAGTCCCACGAGGTCTGCGCAACGCCTTATCGAGCCAGTCTCGTCTCTCCGTCGGCGGCTCCAGCACGGTGTTGTCCATGTGTTAACATGCAACGGTACAGAATCCGTGCTGTTCATGTTTTTTACCACAGGCGTCAGCAAGGGCTGGGAAGAAGGGACACTTGCCACCTCTTGGAATCTGGATACAGCCTGTTTATTCATTACGAATTTCTCACACATTTCTAGCAACGATTACAAGCGACTCTATTGAAGTGCAGTTTAATACTGCTGAGCCTGACGGGAAATACTGTGACTTTAGCAGTCTTGGAATTCGGATCTTATCTTTAGTCACGCTGTTCACAAGCAGTCGTGCGAATTCCTAGACGACTTGTCCAGGGATCTTAAACTCTAAGGGATGCAACATAGTGCCAGATGCTATCATAGAACTACGAATTCTGCAGTCCAGTTGGCCTGAGTGCTCCATAATTTTACAAACTGAAGAAACGAGCACTGCCTTGGTTTATAGGCTACCAAAAATCGGTTCTACCAACCAATTTGAGGTTTTGGAACATATTCAACATTCATCCAGTCGTATCTTGGTGCTGGGTTACGCTTAATGAAACCAATACGAAAGTGTAGCTTTCAAAGGACATTTTATTCAACTTTAGTTACGACAGTCAACATTAAAAATAGAAAGCAAGGAAGTAATGAATTGAATCCATGGACGTGATCAGATGTGAAGTTTCGTAAGCAAACAAAGTGCAAGAGGTGTCATCAAAGTTGAATAAGTTTTTTTAAAAAGCTTATTCCCTATTTCTCCACTTCGTGAAACATTGATGCGGCACTTTTTTTGTTATTTTTGTTGATATCCAAAAGGATTTTCTCAGTAATTCAGTTTTACAATACTTTCTGTATCGTAGGATAGTAATCTTCTTTCTTTCCTTTACAGTTAATGTTTCTCGCGACAAAACGATATCATTGTAACTAAATTTAAAATTATTGCATTACTTTTCATTTTCTCGAATTTCGTTTATTATTTCTTTAAATTTGACTGTAACAATGGTTCAGATTATTTAAATTATCTAACATTAATCGTAATATGAAATTAATTTTTTGTTTTACTTTCAAATCTATGTCACAGTTTATGACAAATTTCAAACTCTGTCTTCCGACAGTGTTTACCAGAAGAAGATAACGATGACAGAGGAAAAAAAACTCTTGATGTTCTAGGACTCGTCTCACATCTTGCTTTCGGTTCCTTTGGTCGTCAGTGGATGACGCAACCACATATGTAATATGAATTGACTAGATTTGAAAAACAAAGCCGATCAAAACCTGTAATTAAATTTTTTCTCAAATGTATTCCTAAGGAAAAACTACCAAAATCAACTGTCGGCAAATATCAAATGAAGAAATTCAAAATAAAACATTGTCTAGTATATAAACTGGAAATTGTACAGCTCATAACGGACAAAGTTTACTTTTGAGACGTGCTATATCGAGACTATGGAACCCATGTGCAAACAAAATTATCAAAATGCAGAAATATTTCCTTCTTAGGACATCTATCATGCAATGACAAATGCGAGCTTCTACCTTTTATAAATAACATCGAACGTCCTCGAATACGACGCAGAATCAGAACGTCGTGCTTTAGAAATATCTTAGATTGGTCTGACACCAGGCGAAACGAACACCTGTACCGTTTTTCTAAGGAGCAATGAGTAGCGCCGTTTGTGGGGGTCACGGCCGAAGACAACACAGCATACAGAAGAAGAACAAAAGATACGAAGAAGAATATGAATAAGTTGTCAAAGTAAGCCAGAAGAATCTTGATAAGCTATCAGCAACCAAGACAAACTATATGATATTGCAGTTTCTGTGTTCTTCAGAAGCCGCCCGCTGTCGCCGAGCGGTTCTACGCACTTCAGTCCGTAACCGCGCAGCTGCTACGCTCGCAGGTTCGAATCCTGCGCCGGCCGCGGTGGTCTAGCGGTTCTGGCGCTGCAGTCCGGAACCGCGGGACTGCTACGGTCGCAGGTTCGAATCCTGCCTCGGGCATGGGTGTGTGTGATGTCCTTAGGTTAGTTAGGTTTAAGTAGTTCTAAGTTCTAGGGGACTTATGACCTAAGATGTTGAGTCCCATAGTGCTCGGAGCCATTTGAACCATTTCGAATCCTGCCTCGGGCATGGGTGTGTGTGCTGCCTTTAGGTGAGTCAGGTTTAAGTAGTTCTAAGTCTAGGGGACTGATGACCTCAGATGTTAAGTCCCATAGTGCCTAGAGCCATTTGAACCATTTTTGTTGTTCAGGAGTACGAGTACGATGCAGTGTTCCTTCCGACATCCACGCACGTCCGAAGGCACAGGCGAGTATCGAAAACCATCAGCTGTATAATCGACAGCTGACGACAATGAAAATTTGTACCGTACCGGGACTGCTTTTCGTGGGCGGTCGCCTTACCATTTTTTTTTTTTTATCGTGGTTGTTCTCCTCATTTGGTCTGGATGGACGTCATATGGCACTCCTTCAAGTTGATCGTTAAATGCATCACTCAGTTTTTTATTTTTTTTATTGCAGAGCAGGCAGCACTCTGACCGAACATGCTAAGCTACCGTGCCGGTATATCAGTAGGCTATCTGGACACCACTCAAGGCCAGACCCAAACAAATGGTCAGACACAAACTTCCGTATGTCGTCAACCATGTGTCTACACTCTGCACTCGCACATTCATTACGTACATTCCCGTGCGGGGGAGACATTTTAATTGAAAGTCGCTTGCCCGGTGTCGGTGGATAAATGGGTTACGACGCTATGTTCCTTTGGACATGCACGCGTGGAATAGACACTGCGGTGACTACGGCACAATATAGTTCGCTTCAAAGACACGTCTAGACTTGCCTGATTCAAATAAATACGAGTAAAAAGACAGCTTATTTTACCGTCAAATCAACGTTCCAGACGGGTATGGGGAACGGCCGGGCGTCACGTCAGTATTTCAATAGCTCTCATAATTATATCACAACATTCAAATATTGCCCCTTTAGCTACCAAAATGAAGTGAGGCTGATAAAGTGTTGTACGCAGCAAACATGTGAGCGACGAAGTATAACAGATGGTTTCGTTGTATGTCAAGAAAGCCCTGGGCAGATCATTATATTCTGGACACATTACTATGCCATTAGTTCCAGCGCAAATATAACCGCAGAGCTGACATGTATCACTCAAGGTGAAGAGATCTCACCATTAGGGTCCACAGCACGGCGGAGCATATCTACCACCTCCACTTCCCGGTATTTTCTTGAGTCGATAATATGTTGTCGTTACGAGCAATACTGCTCAAGAGTTCATAGCGCGTTTTGTGTCAACAAATTAGTTTCCTAGGAGGATGTCGGAAAAGTTCTTAAGATGGTGACAGCGTAGCGAATGACAAGGGAGTCATGACAGAGGCAGGCCGGCCGGAGTGGCCGAGCGGTTCTAGGCGCTACAGTCTGGAATCGAGCGACCGCTACGGTCGCAGGTTCGAATCCTGCCTCGGGCATGGATGTGTGTGATGTCCTTAGGTTAGTTAGGTTCAAGTAGTTCTAAGTTCTAGGGGACTGAAGACCTTAGAAGTTAAGTCCCATAGTGCTCAGAGCAATTTTTGAACACGTCTGATGGACAGGTGAATTATGAAGATAAAGCTTCCAATAAATTCGCTGCTACAGATATATTGAAAAAGGAATGTGTTAGGAAGCTTAACATAAACGAAACACATCCATTGTCCCCTGTGAATGCAAGTCACTCCTGTTTGTAACAAGGACCGACACAGATTTACAGACCGCAATTGCTTACGTCTTCATTTTATCTTATTCTAGAATCTATATTACTAAGTGAATATCCCGGAAAGCGGCTTTCAGGTGCAATAAAAATTTGTTATATTTTTCCGACATTGATCCAGAGTGGGAGCGGTCTGCAGTGTAATAAACTCAGAAGAAAACCTTAATAAAGTCAAGATCGCTAGTAAGGCATTTATTTTTAGAACCGGTTTCGGTAAGACTAATTTACCAAATGTCCATGGTAATTCAATATTAGTGCAATGATGTCGCTACGGAAAAAAATCTAGTAATAAATAGATGTTGAGTTCTTGCATATAGCTCATCAATCAATAGTAATTAAATGATGCACAACATTCATCATTTAATTGGTCTTGGCTGTTCAGATATATGCTTGAACTCATCATCTACTTATTACTAGATTTCCTTCCGGAGCGACAGCAGTGCGTTTATATTAGATTACTATAGACATTTGCTTCCGATCGGTGCCTACATACTGTTAAACGATACACCCAAACATCGAACAATAAATTTTACTTGTTACGAAACTAATTGTATAGTACAGGTTCTTTTACATAGGTGTTCTTATTCATACACTATAAACTTATAATTTATCTAGGATATAAATTAAAATGGGCATTCGATATCTGGCTTTAGCATAAATTCACCTAGACATCGAGCAATAAATTAAATATGTTACGAAATTAACTTCTGTAGTACAGTTTCTTTATTCAGGTGGTCTTAGTCACACATTATGAACTTATATTGTGTATTTCTGAAAACAATATTATAGGATTTGTTTCTGACGGTTGTAATTCCATGATGGGGTCAAGGAACTCTGTTGCTACTCGATTAAGTGAGACATGTCCTGGACTAATTATTCTCAAATGTGTATGTCACTCGCTTCACATATGTGCCAGCGGAGCTTATAAACGTCTTCCCAAACGTTGTGAAGACTTGTCTGGGGACATTCACAGCCAGTTTAAAGCTAATGCTTAGAGACAGGCACAGCGACATAAATTTGAAAAGTTTTTAGATATCAAAATTCATAAATTTTTTGCATCCATCACAAACAAGATGGCTATCTTTAGGGCCGTTGTAGTGAGGTTTAGAAAAGTGGCATGCTTCGCGTCTCTATTTTGATTCTAAACACTTAGAAGAGAGGCTGGTTGCGGCAGAAGAAATTCACCGATCCGTCAATGACAATTTTTTAAAATTATTTTATTTTTTATTTTTGGCCTACATTTTACTGAAAGTTACAGATTCCAGTAGGTATTTCCAGAGTTGTTAGTTATTGACTTACATGAAAATTAGTAGAAGGACACAGGAAAATGTTGCTTTGCTACATGGACCGGCAGTTATGTCATAAGCAATAAACTGACTGACATTGACGCCAACAACATATCAATCTTTCTTCCTGACAGCCATATATGCAATGGGATTTTCCCGTACGACTATTTCACGAGTGCACCGTAAATATCAGGAATCAGGTAAAACATCAGATCTCCTACATCGCTGCGACTGGAAAAAAATCCTACAAGAACGGGACCAACGACGATTGAAGAGAATCATTCAGCATGACAGAAGTGCACCCCTTCCGCAAATTGCTGCAGATTTGAATGCTGGACCATCAACAAGCGACAGCGTGCGAATCATTCAACGAAACATCATCGAATGGGCTTTTGTAGCCGAAGGCCCACTCGCGTACTCTTGATGACTGCACGATACAAAGCTTTACGACTCTCCTGGGCGCGTCAACACCGACATTGGATTGTTGGTGACTGGAAACATGTCGCCTGATCGGACGAGTCCCGTTTCAACCTCATGAATCCATGGGCCCTGCATGTCAGCAAAGGACTGTTCAAGCTGGTGGAGGGTCTGTATAGGTGTGGGGCGTGTGCAGTTGGAGTGATATGGGACCGCTGATACGTCCAGATACGACTCTGGCAGGTGACACGTACGTAAGCATCCTGTCTGATCACCTGCATCCATTCATGTTCATTGTGCATTCCGACGCACTTGGGCAATTTCAGCAGAACAATGCGACACCCCACACGCTCAGAATTGCTACAGAGTGGCTCTAGGAACAATCTTCTGAGTTTAAACATTTCCACTAGCCACCAAACTCCCCTGACGTGAACATTATTGAACATATCTGAAATGCCTTGCAACGTGCTGCTCATAAGAGATCTCCACCCCCTGTACAGGAATTTCATGCAGACAGGATGTTCAGATATAACTTTGATCATGATTTATTGTTACTGCTTGCAGTTTTGACGTCTAAAAGTAATCTTTCAAACAAAGAAAGAGAAAAAAACTGTCTTTCCAATACCTCTTACGTCAAAATTGCCAAGAATAGCCTCTCTAGATCATAATCTACAAAAAATCGATGATGACTGGAGGAAACTTCCTATCGTAAAAAGAGAAGAAGATATTAAGAACTGTTCAGAAGTGGACGTATTTTGGGGAAACATACTCAACATAAAAACTTTATTTGGCGAAAGAGAACTGCCAGCCCTACCAAAGTACGACCTCATGTTTATCCTTCCCACATTCAAATGCTGACTGTGTAAGAGTTTCTAATAAGATGAATACCAAAAAAGTGAAAAATAGGAATGGGCTCGTTACTTCCACAATGAAAGGATGTTTGCTTGCCAGCCGATGTGTGAGGGGCAGCAGGTCATGCATAAATTTTGTTCCCATTGATAATATGCTCAGTAGCATGAAGAAAACGCAGTTATATTCGCGGCCATCGACTTCCAGTTTTTACCGAGCGGGGTGGCTCAGTGGTCAGCACTGGACTCGCGTTCTGGAGGATGACGGTTCAAACCAGCGCCCGACCATCCTTATGTAGGTTTTCCTTGACTTCCTTAAATTGCTTCAGGCAAATGCCGGGATGGTTCCTTTGAAAGTGCACGGCTATTTTTCTTCCCCCACCCTCCCTGTTCCGAGCTTGTGCTCCGTCTCTTTACGACCTCATTGTCGACGTGACATCAAACACTAATCTCTTCCTCCTCCGACTTCTAATTTTTCTGCTACTAACATGATGATGATGCATTCCATTTTTAAGTCTTCTTCCAAGGTAAGCTAATAACGAAGTATTTTTTACATAATTTTATGAACCATATTTAATTTTTATAAATTGTCTCCTAATAAAAAAAAACTGAAATCAACAACATTACAATCTGGAGAAGTTAACGTGATGTAATGGCACACATCTGTTTTTGTGTGGAATCAGTATAAATCTCCGGCCGAGGCCGGCGACGAGCTCTTCCCAACGCATTGCAACAATCATAATAGCGCTCTAATTCCATTATTCTTTACAATAAGCATTTAAGTGAGAAAAGTTTAGGAAATGATTGAAATTATGCTTAAAGTTTGTTGAAAGTCTCTAAGTGCTTTCATTATGAAGTACTGGATGATCATGGGACAGGTAATTTGCGCTCCATTTTAGCAGAAGCTCGTTTTTGACGCAGCTCATTATTTATGACGTCATATCTCATGAACTATTTGCTGCACAGTGAGATTATGTTGCAAGCGTATTCAGTGATACATGTATATACTGTGTGCAAAGTGTGTTGCGAGTAGCATTAATTGTAAAGAAGTGATAAATTAAAATGTCACACCTGATGTTGAAGTTTCATTCTTAATAAGGCACTACCAACATACATAAAGAAATTGGAGAAGGAAACGGATTGTACAGCCTAGTTAAAAACATTTCTTGTCGAGAATTTTTTCTACAGTGTAAGTGAATGTGTTAGGTGGCACAAATACTAGGCCCTCGCTTATTGTTGAGTACTTTGTAGTACGTTAACACTAATGTACCATCAATACTGTGGGCATCTTTTCACAAAAATGTTTCTGTTGTTGGTTTCCTGTTTCCTCTGTTTCTGATGCAGTGCTACCCTCCCCAGAGGATAACTGCTGTAAGAATAGCTGTGATGGATATAATGTTGGCGCCTGTTTGCATGCTTGTATTTTAGAGGAGTGTTTCATGTTCTTGTTATATCACTGATTATACATTGCTTGACTATAAAGAAACAGATATCTTGGACAGGAGTAATCACAGGCAGTGAAGGACAACATATAACCCAGTACGCACACAATAAATGTGGAGCAGCATATTTATAACGAAAAATAGTACAGATTTTACCACATGGGAAAGCAGGATAACACACAAATAACGTTCATGTTTGACAGAGGTCAGACTTCTAACATACAGTTGGATATCGGACTCTCATAAGGAATATGCCCTTCTCGGGAACTAATGCAGATTTTGCACCTGTTATTTGTATTGAGGAATCCTTGGGGAATATTGCCCCACTCCCTTCTCAAGGCGGTTTCCAATTCTTGCACGGTTCGGGGAGGGGGTTTTCGTCGAAAAACACGTCTGCCAAGAGCAAACGTTCAAATGTGTGTGAATTCCTACGGGACCAAACTGCTGAGGTCATCGGTCCCTAGACTTACACACTACTTAAACTAACTTATGCTAAGAAGAGCACACACACCCATGCCCGAGGGAGGACTCGAAGCTCCGGCGGGAGGGCCAAGAACACCCCAGACATGCTCTACAGGGTTTACGTCCAGGGAGTATGCAGACCATTCCATACGTTCAATATCTTCACTTTCCAGCGTGTCCGACGCCTTAGCAGTTCTGTGCGGGCCGGCACTGTCGTCCACAAACAGGAAGTGGGGATCTACCGCACTGCCAAAAAGACGGACATGATCCAGAATAATCTTCCTGCAATAATGCTGCGCTGTAACGGTACCTCGCGCAAAGATATACATACACTGGTGTATTGCCATTATGCATAATGCCTGCCCGCACCATAACGCCTGTTCCATGGCGTTCATGAACATTCTGTGGTGTGTAACGTCATCCTCTTTCTCCACATTAACTGGAGACCAGAATCACTTGCATAGTGAAGTGGGGTTCGACGGAGAACATCACTCTGGACCACTGTTGCTGACCCCGACCAACTTGCCACCAATACCAACGAACTCTTTCTCGGCGATGGCGTTGTTGGTGTGGGATGCATTTAACAGGCTTCCGAGCATACAAACCTGCCTGATTTTAATCGCCCCGAAATGGCTCTGGCAGAAACGTGTGTAACGGGAGCGGTTGCAACTCTGCAGCGATCTGCATAGGAGTGAGACATCTGTTACTTTTCCCCACACGGACTACGTTTAGATCCTCTTGCGGTGTGGTGGTCCATCTACGGCCACCGGCACGCTTTCGCATAGCATTTCCATCTTCAGCGGCTTTTTTAATCGCGAGAGGGCACTTTTGGACACACTTATTATTGTGCCCACAGTTGACACTTACCGCCCTCTACATTTCTTTTTAATACCATTGGTTGGTTGTTCTGAAGCAGTTTGCGGTTGTTCTGTGGCAGTTTGCGGTTGTTCTGTAGCAACTAGTTGTTGTTCCGAAGCAAGTGTCAATTGTTCCTTAGCAAGTATCAAGCAGCGTACGCCTTGTGCGTGATGTAAGCCTCTTGTAGACTTTGTACATATGGTTTCTTTCAAATCCATGCACCGAACTACACTTAGCTCATAAGTTAAGGATAATGCTGATACATGGTAAAACAACGCTCTGTTGGGCGGTCTGCGGGTTTAAATCATTTCGGGGTATGACCAAATGATTCAAATGACTCTGAGCACTATGGGACTTAACTTCTGAGGTCATCAGTCCCCGAGAACTTAGAACTACTTAAGCCTAACTAACCTAACGACATCACACACATCCATGCCCGAGGCTGGATTCGAACCTGCGACCGTAGCGGTCGCGCGGCTCCAGACTGTAGCGCCTAGAACCGCTCGGCCACTCCGACCGGCTCGGGGTATGACCATGCGGTGCATTTGACCTGCAGTCATCGCACGGTGGCGCTGGCAGCAGTCCACGTACGCAGAGGTGTGTTGGTGCATGTCAGAGTATGGTGCAGCAAGTAAGTGTGCAGACGTTTTCATACGTGCTAATGGTGACTGTGTTGAAAATGGCTCAAAGAACACATATTGATGACGTTATGAGGGGTAGAATACTAGGGCAACTGGAGGCTGGTCAAACACGGCAGGTCGTAGCACGGACCCTCCGTGTGCCATAAAGCGTGATCTCAAGATTATGGCAACGATTCCAGCCGACAGGGAACGTGTCCAGGCGCTACAGTACGGGACGTCCACAGTGTACAACACCACAAGAAAACCGATATCTCACCATCAGTGCCCGCAGACGGCCATGGAGTACTGCAGGTAGCCTTGCTCGGGACATTACCACAGCCACTGGAACAGTTGTCTCCAGACACACAGTCTACAGACGACTGAACAGATATGGTTTATTCGCCCGGAGACCTGCAAGGCGCAATCCACTGACCCCTGGTCACAGGAGAGCCCGTAGAGCCTGGTGGCAAGAACACAGTACATTGTCATTGGAACAGTGGCCCCAGGTTATGTTCACGGACGAGTCCAGGTATAATATGAACAGTGATTCTCGCTGGGTTTTCATCTGGCGTGAACCAGGTACCAGATACCAATCCCTTAATGTCCTTGAAAGGAACCTGTATGGAGGTCGTGGTTTGATGGTGTGGGGTGGGATTATGACTGGTGCACGTATACTCCTGCATGTCTTTGACAGAGGAACTGTAACAGGTCAGGTGTACCGGGACGTCATTTTGCACCAGTATGTCCTCCTTTTCAGGGATGCAGTGGGTCCCACCTTCCTCCTGATGGATGATAACGCACGGCCTCACCGAGCTGCTATCGTGGAGGAGTACCTTGAAACAGAAGATATCAGGCGAATGGAGTGGCCTGCCTTTTCTGCAGCAATCGAGCACGTCTGGGATGCTCTCGGTCCACGAATCGCTGCACGTCTTCAAACCCCTACGACACTTCAGGAGCTCCGACAGGCACTGGTGCAAGAATGGGAGGCTACACCCCAGCAGCTGCTCAACTACCTGAGCCAGAGCATGCCAACCCGTTGTCGGTCTGCGTACGTGTGCATGGTGAACATATCCCATATTGATGTTGGGGTACATGCGCAGGAAACAGTAGTGTTTTGTAGCACATGTGTTTCGGGACGGTTTTCTCAACTTATCACCAATACCGTGGACTTACAGATCTGTGTCATGCGTTGTTCTCTATATGCATATGCTATTAGCGCCAGTTTTGTGTAATGCCACGGTGTGTGTTACCACATTCTGCAATTATTCTTAATTTATGAGCGTGAGTGTAGATGGCTGGAATAATGTTAATACACTGGACTCGTATTCGGGAGGAGTATGATTCCTAACCCCGTTCGGGGATCCTGATTGTGTTTTCCATGGATTTCTCAAGTTACTGAGGTCAATGTTGGGATGGTTCCATTGATAAGGCCATGGTTGACTTCCTACCCTACGTTCACCTAATCCAATCCTACTTTGTGTATATACGGGGTGATTCTTATTAACGCTTAAAAACCCCCGAAGCGAAGTATATGACGTTGAGAAGAGTAATTTGATATAAGACACATGGGGTCGCAAATATCGGAAAATATCTCAAAAGTGAATGACAAACGTTGGTCTTGTGACGTCACCAGGTGTACCTCGCCGCACGTGCAGCTGTTTGGGTTTGTCGATTCTACTCTCGCTGGTGGGGACTCTGCTACATGTCGCCCCGCTAGGCTAGTCTGTTTTCTTGAATGTAAGCCGATTCATCGTAGCCTTGTGTTACTACTACCCCGAGCACTACAATATCACATCGGATAATGCAAGAACGAGTATAGAGTGCCCTACCGGAGCAATGTGTAGCACTGCGCCCTACCTAAGATCGAAAAGCCAAACAGCCGCATGTGGGGTGAGGTACGTCATCTGGTGTCACCACATGTTCAACATTTGTCATCCACTCTTGCGACATTTCCCGACATTTGCGGCCCCAAGTGTCTTTTATCAAATTACTCGTCTCAGCGTCATCTACGTCGCCTCGGAGGTTCTTAAACCTTATTAAGAAACATCCTGCATATTTGACATGCCCTATGCTGTTGTGCTGCAACCGGAACCGCGCTGCTGCTACGGTCGCAGGTTCGAATCCTGCCTCGGGTATGGATGTGTTTGCTGTCCTTAGGTTTGTTAGGTTTAAGTAGTTCTAGGTCTAGGGAACTGATGACCACAGATGTTAAGTCCCGTAGTGCTCAGAGCCATTTGAACCATTTTTTTGTTGTTGTTGTGTTGCATGGTCAAAAGACGAATAAATAAATATTATATCAGAATGATCAGTTTGCGACGTCCTGCTCCTGATATTGTTTTCTATTTCAAGTCGAAGCAGTCTAAGAGAATTGCCTAGACATCAGTTTCATTCAATGCCAAGCACTGAAAGAGCGCCCTTAGTTACGAGAGATGCAACTCGGCACTATTTGACTCCTCTTCGGACACGAACCACAGTGCAAAGCCTTTTTACTTTTTTATAAATTTCCGTACATACTAGGCATGCCGATCTCGTGAGCACTTCTTGGTCAACTCACAAATTTACAAAACCAGATTTTCAGAATACGAAATAATCCAACATAATCTAATCTTTTTACTGGAAGACAATGTCACAAATTGTACAGAGCATTTAGATCTAGATACTGAAAATGTATTTAAAGTGAGTTGCTGAAAATACTTTTCATTTTACTATTTTAATGCTTTATTACGGAATGCACTTAGCATAGTGTTATATACCTGGTCTGTATGGAATTGCCACGTTGGGACCTACAGGACATTACAAGACATCTCACCTAAAAACCCATAGAGGCGGTGTTGCGGTAGCGAACTGGAAAAACACACAAACACCAACGTTCCTGCAAAAGAAACGTTCACATTCTTATGCAATCAATGTGAGCGCCACGTGTTACACGACAGATATCATTTACTGCCACACACAAAGCAACTGGTCTCTCGTTATCGAATTCACAGCTTCAACAGTGCAATGTCGCAGACTTGAAAGTCAGGCAAAGAGGGGATAAGAATTTCTCTAAGCGCGTCCGACGTTACCTGAATGACACCATTCCGGGACATTAGATTGGAAGAGGAGAAGCAGACGATGAACTTTATCGCCGGTGGCCTCCCAGGTCTCCCGACCTTACACCTTGTGAGTTTTATCTGTGGTGTTACGTAGAAGACCACGTTTTTATCCCCCGCCCTCTATGCCTGGCACTCTTGAAAGTCTGCGACATCGCATTGTTGAAGCTGTGAATTCGATAACGAGAGACCAGCTGCTTCGAGTGTGGCAGGAAATGAGCGTCCGTTTTGATATCCGTCGTGTAACACATGGTGCTCACACTGAATGCTTAAAAGTTTGAACTTTTCTCTTTCTAGGAACGTTGGAATTGTGTTTATATCTTTTGTAGTTTGGAACCAATTAATGCCTGAAATCTGTTCCTTCTTTTTGAATAGCCCTGTATATTCATCACTTACGAAAGAGCATTCCAGAATAGTAATATGTTATTTTCAGTCGCTACTGCAATAAAACTATCACAGCTGTGTTTGAGTAACACTCCAGATCAAATACAATACTGACGCAAAATGCACCATGCATTAGCAGCCTCACAAATTTTCAGATAGTATCAATTAGAGTTGGCTAGGAGTGCAGCGGAAGTGTGTACTAGTATGTCAAACAGCTGAGCGACAAGCAACTTGGTTTGTAGGAGTAAACAGTTCTGCCTCGGTATCTTCCACCGACATTTCCACTGCATCCTGTTTGGACAGTTATATCTGCATAAGTAAGCAAAGATGAAGTAGCATAGAGCAACGGCTGGCAGTACACGCTGAAACGTCCCCTTAGAAAAATTTATGAATTACTGTGCTGATAAACCTCTTACATTATCTGATTTTAAAACAGCTGAGCAGAACTGAACGTACTCAGACAGTTCGCTCTTTACGTGTTCTGTTAAACACTAAACTGACACACAATATTTTTAGCGCAACGCAATCTGACTTTCAATAATCCCTACAAGAGAATAGCCCTGACTAACATTAACCTATACGTTTCACAAATACTTACCTCACAAAAATCTTCGTTACTCGAACTACTGCAATACAGCGAGCGCCACTACTGCCAGCTAAATAAAAGATTCGAACTACTGAAGGCACTAACTACTGATAAGCATAGTTAGCAAATGAAAGATTTTGATAGAGAACAAATAATGTACACTCCTGGAAATTGAAATAAGAACACCGTGAATTCATTGTCCCAGGAAGGGGAAACTTTATTGACACATTCCTGGGGTCAGATACATCACATGATCACACTGACAGAACCACAGGCACATAGACACAGGCAACAGAGCATGCACAATGTCAGCACTAGTACAGTGTATATCCACCTTTCGCAGCAAGGCAGGCTGCTATTCTCCCATGGAGACGATCGTAGAGATGCTGGATGTAGTCCTGTGGAACGGCTTGCCATGCCATTTCCACCTGGCGCCTCAGTTGGACCAGCGTTCGTGCTGGACGTGCAGACCGCGTGAGACGACGCTTCATCCAGTCCCAAACATGCTCAATGGGGGACAGATCCGGAGATCTTGCTGGCCAGGGTAGTTGACTTACACCTTCTAGAGCACGTTGGGTGGCACGGGATACATGCGGACGTGCATTGTCCTGTTGGAACAGCAAGTTCCCTTGCCGGTCTAGGAATGGTAGAACGATGGGTTCGATGACGGTTTGGATGTACCGTGCACTATTCAGTGTCCCCTCGACGCCGCATGCCCACTATACGCCCTCGCTCAAAGTCCGTCAACTGCACATACGGTTCACGTCCACGCTGTCGCGGCATGCTACCAGTGTTAAAGACTGCGATGGAGCTCCGTATGCCACGGCAAACTGGCTGACACTGACGGCGGCGGTGCACAAATGCTGCGCAGCTAGCGCCATTCGACGGCCAACACCGCGGTTCCTGGTGTGTCCGCTGTGCCGTGCGTGTGATCATTGCTTGTACAGCCCTCTCGCAGTGTCCGGAGCAAGTATGGTGGGTCTGACACACCGGTGTCAATGTGTTCTTTTTTCCATTTCCAGGAGTGTATTTACCTTAATAGTGTTCAGAAGTCATTATATATATATATATATATATATATATATATATATATATATATATAATCAGTCCATGATATCCAATATTACAAATTTACTCTTTCTGATGGACACACGTCCAGATCGTCCGCTCTCAAAACTCCGCCATCTCACTCCCCACATCCACCACTGCTGGCGGCTCACCTCCAGCTGCGCAACGCTACGCGCTGTTCACAGCCAACTGCCCAACACTAGAATAGCAAATTCCAACAATGCAAACCAGCCACAGACTTCACACAGCACAGCCAGTGATTTTCATACAGAGCGCTACGTGGCGTTACCAATAAAAAAAAACCTAAACAGCCTACTTACAACGCTTGTGCTCAAGTATTTCTAGTAACGTCCTATGTATTAAACACTGATCCAGGACTGAAATTTATTTATTTATTTTCAAAGTTGAATGTACAGGTCACAGCGTCGCTTATAATGCCCTTCGTACATAGATACGAGTTTTTCGAACGTTTCTGCACGTATCTTACTTGTCTCCATATCAGGTGGCCAACAGATGCCAGTGAGAGGGCACTCAACCGAGGTATCAGATTTGAGCCCTGATGCCATACGAAATTCCTTTTCTGGTGTTTAGTCGGCAATGTAGAAGAGAGCTGATGGAATATATTTCGTTACCTTTGACCCAACACCCATTTTTCTGGATTTAATTTCCACCATTTTCTCCTTGAATTAAGTCAATTGACACTGCTGACAGTGATCCGTCAGTGGGATGTTGATTGTAAATTCCGCGACCCCTTGGTTCTATAAGGGCAGACACTGAATGTTGAGAGATACAGCAACGGCTGGAAATATATTAGCGATTATTTATTACAGTCACAGTTGCAATGTAGTAACGTTGATTATGTAATATTTCTTTATTTTCCACATCCGTAGCAGCTAAGAATTAGATCGACAATTTTACAGTAAATATTAAACAGAAGATCAAGAAGAAACTTTAACGTAAGATTACGTATATCATAAATAATTATAAATCACCTGTGCCTTTCTTTCTCTTCCTCTTTCCGAAGAAGGAGACATTGAACACAGAAGTCAGTTCTAGTACGCCACTGGAGTAAAGCAGATGCATTCGCTTTCTTGTCCATCATTAGTTGCAACCTGACATACATAAGCTTGAATCCACCATTTTATCAAAGTCCATAGATACAGCGGAGTATGCAATAATAATGTAAACATGATACAGAAATTATTGTTTAACGTCACATAAATCAATTTATTTCCGCAGCTCGTGGTCTTGCGGTAGCGTTCTCGCTTCCCGCGCACGGGGTCCCGGGTTCGATTCCCGGCGAGCTCACGGATTTTGCCTGCCTCGAGATGACTGGGTGTTGTTGTGTCGTCTTCATCCCCATTATGGTCGGAGGAAGGCAATGGCATTCCACCTCCGCTAGGACCTTGCGTACTCGGCGGTGCGGTCTCCCGCTTCGTCCCCTACGCTCCTCGGAGTATGGGACATCACCATCAAATCAATTTGTGCGAGAAAAAAAAAGATACAAAGTAAATATGAAACTGCCTTGACTGTCCTACGAATTTTATTAATCACAATATGAGCTTTTTGTTCCTACACCAGTATCCTGGACGAAATTGACTGTTTGTAACTTACAAATCCCGAAACAGAGAGGGAGAGGCTACATGGTCAAATAAATAATTTGGCGGGACTAAACGAAATTAACTACAAAATATACAGGGTGACAATTACTGAACTACATGAAAAAAACGTAGATTAGTTACAAACTACGGCGTGCACACACCTTATTCAACATGTAAATGTCACTGCAGATATTCGGATTTAGGTTATGACATGTTCGGTATGACTGCCATCGTTGGTGATGTGGCACAGACGAATAGCGAAAATTCTGCGTGACCCGCTGAAGTGCCGGAACATCGATGCTGTCGACGACCTGAATGGCTGTTTTCAGCTCAGCAATGGCTTTGAGGTTATCGCTGTATACCTTGTCTTTACTGTAGCTCCACAAAAAAGGAGTCGCATATGTTCAGATCCGGAGAATATGGCGGCCAATCGAGGCCCATGCCAGTGGCCTCTGGGTACCCCAGAGAGGCCCATGCCAGTGGCCTCTGGGTACACCAGAGCCAGAATGCGGTCCCCAAAGTGCTCCTCCAAGACAGCGAACGCTCTCCTGGTCCCATGGGAACGAGCTCCATCTTGAATGAACCACAACTTGTCGAAATCAGGGTCACTTTAAATAATAGGGATGAAATCATCTTTCAAAACCTTCACGTACCGTTTGGTGGACACCGTGCCACCAAGGAATATTGCACCGATTATTCCGTGACTGGGAATTGCACACCACACAGTCACCTGTTGAGGGTGAAGAAACTTCTCGATTGCGAAATGCAGATTCTCAGTTCTACAAATGCGCCAGCTTTGTTTATTGAATGAAAATGGGCTTCGTCGCTAAACCAAACCATTATGCGTATACTAATTCCCATCATGCCACGCGGCCAACCGTGCATTTTGAACGTTCTAACGCAAACCGTTCAGAAGTAACGACGATTTTATTTCATATAGTTCAATAATGTTCACCCTGTAAGTAATAGTATATTACCAGTTTCGATCTTTATGGGGCCATTTTCAGATATTTTCAGCTTGATTACAGTGTAATTCGCCAACTTTGTCGGCGTGTAAGCAGAAAACTCATCATTAAAATACGGTATGTCAATCTCGAGGCACCCATGTGGGACGACGAAGCTGACGTGTTAAACTACAACCAAGATGAAAAACCCGAAATATGACCCAATCCGGTAGAAACCGGTAATCAGCTGTATATTGCATTACACTTACCTAATTCCACGGATCTCGCGGAGAGGGTACTGTGCACTTTAGGCGGAATGCAATGAAATGACTTAATACTGCATAATATTTTGTATTACAGTGCTAATTTTAATAATAAAATAGTCTAAAACTTTAATTTTAAAAATTTATGTGAAGAGACTCTTCAGTGGAGTGGATTTGTAGATGGAGTTGTCCAACAGAAGGTTCTATTACTCGGCCTAAAATTTTACGTCCAAGGCATTTAATATGCTCTGGCAAGTTGTACAGATAGTTGAGCTCATGTACCTGCTTCCTGTACTTCTTGGTTTTGGAGAGAATGTTTTTCGTACTGGTGTTGTAGTCATGCTTTACACTATCTTTTTTGAGAAAATAAAAACGAAGGACATTAAAAATGTGTTTATAGCAAAGCAGAACTTTCCCAAAATACCACAGTTTTAAGAGGTTTCTGGAGGATGTTCTAGTACTAAAATGAGATACATTTCTTGTAATAAACTTTTTTATTCTGAACATACTGCTCCTGAAAACTTGTTCTCAAGAAAATGATTCGCCAATTCATTCGTAAATAGAGACATGCAGAGCAAATGAGTTCTTTCATTTTTTTATTAATTATAGAAGTAATAATGGGTACTTCAAAAATAGTTGATCGAAGGTGTCTCGTTAGCTCTAGGCAGTGAGTATTACAGTTATGGTGGTGATTTATCTATAGGTCAAAAGCTTCGTGTATTTCACTGTCTGCAGACAAAAGTATAGTTCTTTGAACAGTACTGAATTGCGTGTATAATGAGTCCTGTCGAAATGATAACACTGTGCCTAGAATTATCTGTTGATGTCTCCCTTTTTAGTAAGAGGACTAGTACTACAACATCGTGTTCTGATTGTAATAAAGAGCCATAGACAAACCCCTTGATTCTATTCCAGAGTAGGAGGAGGGGGAGGAGGAGGAGGAGGAGATTAGTGTTGAATGTCCAGTCGACATCGACATCGAGATCATTAGAGACGAAGCACAAACTCGGATTAGGGAAGGATGGAGAAAGAAAGCGGCCGTGTCCTTTGGAAGGGATTTAAGGAAATCACGGAAAACCTAAATCTGGATTGCCGGACTCTGGTTTGAACCGTCGGCCTCCGTTTTGCGAGTCCAGTGTGCTAGCCACTGCGCCACCTCGCCTGGTATTCTATTCCAGAGCAGTAGACCGTCCCACAATATTCCACCCAAACTTCTCTTTTCATCGTCGCCGACAGTACACAGTATACGTACTCATTACATCCACATATAAGTTAACACTTATATACCTTTGATAAAACACGCAAATCGCGACTGAAGTGTGTTAAAAGCATGCGGAATTAGATAATATTTATGATTATGTGATTCAGTCTAGCCTCAGGATCTTTCAACTGAAAATGTCGTATGACATTTACAGTTAGGCAACATCTCTCACAAGTGACAGAACATGACAAAGAAAACCAGTAGTTAAAATCCGTTTCAGACTACGTAATCACAAGATTTCGAAGAGAATCATCTTTTTCCAGGTCGACAAATCCTGTGAATGTGTCTTGATGTCTCTTTAATCTTGTCTCTACTATCAACCGCAACGTCAGAGTTGCCCCTCTGGTGCCTTCATCGTGTCGAAAGCCAAACTGATCATCATCTGACACATTCTCAATTTTCTTTTCCATTCTCATGTATATTACTCTTGTTAGCAACTTGGATGCACGAGCTGTTAATCTGATGGTGCGATAATTCCCGCACTTCTCAGTTCCAGCAGTCTTCGAAATTGTGTGGAGGACGTTTTCCCGAAAGTCAGATGGTACGTCGCTAGACTCGTGCATTCTACACACCAACGTGAATAGTCGTTTTGTTGCCACTTTCGCCAATGATTTTAGGAATTCTGATGGAATGTTTTCTATCCCTTCTGCATTATTTGATCTTAACCTTCCTAATACCGTGGGGTCTATTATGACCCCAGGCCATAATTTTCTGTAAAATATACCTTATTTCCTATTCCTAAAAATTATGAAAAATTCGGACTTTTCCTGACTTAAGTAATGGGTTCGTAATATATTAATATAACTTTTCGAAAATATTTAGTTTTGTAGAAAATCAAGAGAGAACCACTGAATACCATTGGGGTCAAATGCGACCCCATTTCCCTCTTGTGGTGTTATTACCATAAATGCTGCATTGAATCCGTAGCTGTTGCTGTATTTCCTTTGTTTTATTCTTGTAAATATTGTTGTAACATGTGATTGTTGCCAATACTTTATAAGCCGACAGTCATTTGCTCCATACATATTGTGCCTGTTGCATTTAGCGGAAAATGTCTCGTCACCTTTCCGAAGATGAAGTGCTTGAAATATTACTGCGGGATAATCCTCTATTTGGAGAATCAAATAGTGATATCAGCGATATAGTTTCTGATGTCTCATGCAGCGATGGAGAAATTGACGTCTTAGAAGAGAATATTCCTCAATCAGACGGAAGTTCAGAAGATGATTTGGACAGCGCAGATGTTCAGCCTGAACAGGAAGTAACACATATTTCTGACTGTTATATGTAAGTACACATTGTATTTTTGTAAATGTGCGTTAGGGTCTAGCGCCAAGATATACCCTTTGTATTTTTATTTTTATTTTGTGTAGGTCTAAAATCAAAGAAGAATTGTGGCACAAACACGAGTTGAGAAGAGCTTGCGGGAGAGAAGAGAGATGGAACATAATGCAAGTAAAGCCAGGTCCAACAAAATTCGCAGTGAAAAATGTAGACTCCATAGAATCAGCTTTTCAGTTGTTTCTTAGGAGAAACATTGTTGATGTAATTCTAAAGTGGACTAACAAAGAGGGTAGTCTTGTTTACGGTAGTACAAGGAAACCAGTAGATGCCATTGAAATGAAGTGCTTTATCGGTGTCTTGATCCTAGCAGGTGCTTACAAGGCCCATAATGAAGCAGTTACACATCTGTGGCACAAAGAGGATGGTAGACCCATTTTAGTGAAGCAATGGCTAGAAATCGCTTTACGCAAATTCCAAGGTGCATCCGATTTGATGACGCAGATGTGAGACGTCACAACCATGCTCCTGACAAGCTGGCCCCCATTACAGAAATATTTGAAATGTGGGTACACACATTGCAAGAAGCATATGTTCCTCACAGCAACGTAACGATTGATGAACAACTTGTGGCATTTCGTGGTAGATGTCCATTTCGGCAATATATTCCTTCAAAACCAGGAAAATATGGGTTGAAATTATGGACTGTATGTGATAGTACAACATCTTACGTTCTTAATCTCCAAGTTTACACTGGTAGACAAGAAAATGAATCTCGTGAAATTGGTCAAGGCAAGAGAGTTGCTTTAGATATGGTGAAAGGTTTAGAAAACAGTGGCAGAAATGTAACAACTGACAATTTTTTCACTAGCTTTAGTTTGGCGAGAGAACTTCTGAAAATCAATCTCACACTCTTTACGAACAATTAGAAAAAATAAAGGAGAACTACCACAAGCTTTCATTCAGAGCATCTATTTTTGGATTCCAAGAGCATGCTTCAATTGTTTCATATTGTCCGAAAAAAGGAAATGTTGTAACTTTGCTCAGTATAATGCATTCAAGGAAGGAAGTGGAAGATCGTGAAGAATGCAAACCAGTAATGATTCTGGATTATAATAAAACAAAATCAGGAGTAGATACCATGGACAAGCTGGTTAGAAGGTGCACTACAAAGAGGATTAGCAGAAGGTGGCCAATGGTATTATTTTACAACATGATTGATATCAGTGCACTGAATGCATTTATCATATGGCTACATCCTACAGCAGACTGGGCAGAAAGGACCAACTACAAGAGACGGGCATTTCTCATAGAATTAGGAAAGCAGCTCGTCGGAAGAAAGCCAGACAAAATTATTTCCCCATTACTTCCGTCAACAGTACAGACAAAAAAAAGAGGAAGGTGTCCGTTCTGTAAAAGGTCTGAGGATAGAAAATTCACCGATAAATGTTCAAAATGTGGGTGTTCTGTGTGTAAAAACCACTCTGCAATTTATTGCTATAAGTGTAATGCGTCATAAATGTCCATTCGAAATTTAATCAAAAATATTTGTAGTTTCATGAGAATCGTTTGTAAATTTTACGGAAATAAATAATTTAAAAAATATGTGTTTTAATTTAATGTAATGTCACTGCCATCATATTTTAGATTGTGGAAAAAATAAGGAATGCGATTTTATTCTACCATTATTAAAATTATCGTTAATAAAAAATAAAATTCCGTTGGGGTCACTAAAGACCCCAATGGTATTCCGTGTAACAAAAAATACTTGGTATTAGAAGGGTTAAGTCTTCGAAAGCTCTTTTAAATTGTGATTCTAATACTGAATCCCCTACCTTTTCCAAATCAACTCCTATTTCTTCTATCAGATAACACAAATCTTCCCCCTCAGAGGCCTTCAGAACTTTCACCTACCTACCAATTACAGGCCACATCTCCTGTGGATACACATCGTTCTTAATTTAATGGTTTCCATTGCGTTCATCACGCCGTAGATCATTTCTCTTTCTTCCGCCTTTAGGAGCAGTTTCCCAACCCAAGGGCAAGAATGTGCCCTGAACCTCCGTCCGTTCCTCCGCCCTCTTTGATAACGCCGTTGGCAAAATGATGGTGACTTCTTATAACGGAAGTCTTCGTCCGCCATTCCTGATGACTTTTATTCAAAATTTGAGCGCCTACGAACCCGGAACCAAGGTCGTTTAGATTATTAATCAAAGATGCTACTCTCTAGACCACGGGTCTGTTTTTAATGTATTATTTATGGTTTGTTTGTTTTCAGTACATGGTGTTAGGGCTCACTGCCTCAAACTGTAAGAACGATACCTGTATAGTATCACTTTGTCGTCCATCTGTCTGTTTAGCTCTGTCTGCTCGGCTATTAAGAACACTTTTTCTAAGGAAAGGGTAGACGTATCAAGCTCAAATTAGTCACATATTAAGGTCTTTGTTCACTTGGCGATGTAATAGAATTTAAGCTTCTAAATTCAGTGCAAGCAAAAGATTCAGTCATTTATGTTCCATATCTCAATACTCGCAAACTCACTCTTCGGAACCTATTGCGTAATTCCCGTTGAGCTAGAATCGTGAAATTCGGCAGGAAGCAAGGTTTCACAGTTCAAGTAAAAGAATGTGAAACTTGTTAAATTGTAAATCTTCTTCTTCCATTTGAACACATATTGCATTAATCATTCGTCAAAAGCATAACAAACGATCATTAATGCCTGCAAATATAAAATTTAAGTTTTCAGTTAGTTAATAAGAATGGTTTAATGAATCCTCTCTACATAAATAAACTGAAGACCCTGCTCGCTTCTTTTTGTGTCCCTGGGCTAGTCTGAGGAATCACTGTAGAGATTTTGATACTGTCTTGGAAGTATCGGGACCAATATCTTGCCAGTATCGATATCTATAACAGGCAAAAATCATTGAGATTAACAGGCTGGATGAAATATAGTATGGAACCCTCAGTATGCGAGTTCTAGTCGCACTTGCCCAATTTTTTTTTATATTTCAATTGGAGAAGCGAATCTGGGGGTAATGGGTTCTCGGGTCGCGCGTGTGTGTGTGTGTGTGTGTGTGTGTGTGTGTGTAGGTGTGGGAAAGGGGGGGATGGGAGGGAAGTGGTTTTGTTTAAGCTATATATGTCAAGTCAAATTTGCGATACTGCGTTTTGGATTTGTGTATGTTGATTTTTTGGTACTAAGGGCTTCGTTTGTGCTTTGTAGGTGAAGTGAAATTTAAGTTTCCCGCGTATTCGTGTTGTAGCCTTACGCCTTGTGTTTAGAATTTTCTGATTGATTTTGTGGGTATTTGTTTCGGGATGGTGCTGTTTTTCGTATTACATATTTAGCTTGTCCGCTAGTTTCATTTTATTGTTGGAGTGAAATATTCTCGTGTCGTTTTTATTTTTGTTCGCGCGTCTATATAGTGACATCATGGTCGCCATATTGTATATGCTGGATGTAGGGGTGTTCGCTATCTTGATGACGTCATGGGTAAAACCAGACGAGTGGAATCGAACGCTTCTATATGCCGCTTCGTGCCCTTCTATTTTGTATCTGGGCTGTACGGAATGGGTGCCCCCCACCCCCCATATATGACTATTAATAATGCAATTTAATTTAATTTCAATATTCAAAATATGAAACATCTACATGCTCATTTCATTCTTTAGTGGCTTACTAGCTCCCTGTGCTTTCAGAAACTGATTGTGCAAACTTTATCATTTTACTAATAGGTCTTGTCTCAGAAAATACAACCCCCCCTAAATTTTTCACTTGTGTACATAATATGTACCTAAATACTGGTCGGAGGTTTGTCACCATAACCGAACCCTCATGGCGGGGAGGCGGTGACATCACAGTCTGGCTCTAGGCTCTTGATATGGAGGATGTATAAAATGTATGGTTCGGCAGGTATCAGTATATCAGAACCCATTGTTAACGGCTGGGAAAAGAATAATCTAAATGTACAATTTTGAAAAAAAAGTTGGAAATGGAGATAACATTTTACTCGCGAGAGATATAGTACCTAAATGAAATAGAAGGTAGCTGTAACCCGAACACGTCACTCGCAATGTTATCATTAGGTAGATACCTAATATTGAAGACAGCATGTAACCGTAGATAAACTCCTGTTCTATTGAAGGAAACCTGTAACAGTCTATATCAATAGCCTGATAAACCGTGTGCAGTGCGTGTTACTGTAATCTTTTCAGGACAACTAACAGGAAGACCTGCCGCTGCCTCCTTCATATACAGGGTGAAAAGTATTTAAACCGACAAACTCTGGGAGGTTGTAGGGGACATCAAAACAAATATTTTCCCCAATATAATTTTTTCCTATGAGGAGTATTTAAACCGGTAGAGGAAGATTTCTCTGGCGGCAACTTAATTAAACCAACAAACACTTTTCCATTTTTTTATGACCAAGAGACAACACATTAACACAACCAGATTTCAATTACAGAAGATTTTCAAAAATGCTTCCATTGACACGTAAACAAAGGTTACACAGTCGGATCATGTTCTATCTGACACTGGCAAAAACCCCAGGAGTATCCTGGATTGTTCCTGCTGCTGCTACTATCCGGACAACCAGATCCTCTTCTGATGCAACAGGAGTTGCGTAAACAAGGTTGCTCATCTCTCCCCACACAAAACAGTCCAGAGGGGACACATCTGGGGTTCGAGCAGGCCATGGTACAGGACCACCTCTGCCAATCGACGTTTCTGGGAACCGTCGGTCCAGGAATCGACGCACACGGCGACTGAAATGTGCCGGCGCCCCGTCATGTTGGAACCGCATGCGTTGTCTTGTAGGGAGCGGTACGTCTTCCAGCAATTCTGGGAATGCTCTGGCGAGAAAATTGTAATAGTGCCTGCCATTTAATGGCCTAGGTAGCAGATGCGGCCTAATTTAGCAGTCCCCAACAACACCGACCCACACATTAACGAAGAACCGCACTTGATGAGCGCTAGTAACTGTGGCATGTGGGTTATCCTCACTCCAAACATGCAAACTGTGCATGTTGAAGACTCCATCACGCCCGAACGTTGCTTCATCGGTAAACAACACAGAAGATGGAAATGTAGGATGCATTTCACACTGTTCCAGGTACCACTGCGAAAACTGTGCTCTGGATGGATAATCAACTGGTTCCAGGTTATGGACACGCTGAAAGTGAAATGGGCGTAACAATTGCTCTCGAAGGACTGTTCTTACATTCGTCTCATTCGTCCCCATGTTGCATGCTGCAAGACAGCTTCCTCAAATTGCAGCGTTCTTCCTTGCGACGGCGTCCCTGTCCAGGTAATCTGCTAAATGACCCGGTCTCACGCAGACGGCACACAGCAGCGGGATACGGCGATTAGGATATTGCTGTTGATAAACCCGCTGTGCAGTTCGTCCGTTGTGGTGCGCTACGTAGTACGCACCAAATACTGCGTCACTCCAGGTGTATCGCTCGATTAGTAAACAGAGACAATGCACTACTGCACTGGTGGACAGCAGTTGCCTACAACTGAAGAGCGTAATACGCCCTCTAACAACTGAAGATCGTAATGCGGCCTCCACCGGTTTAAATAATCCTCGTATGAAAAAATGACATTAGGGAAAAATATTTGTTTTGATGTCCCCTACAACCTCCCAGGGTTTGTCGGTTTAAATACTTTTCACCCTGTATGCTGTAGCATCTCTTATTGACGGTAAAACATGGTCAAATTCCGCACCAGTTGACCATAAAATTTGAACCGCTTCATAAAATGATCTTGCAACAATCTCAGGTTTCGCAATAGTCATTTCTTCGCCTGGTAGCAGAAAACATTTACTCGAAATCCGACTTCTTTAATACCCCAGCAACGAAAGTTCCAAACTGCCTGCAGCAGAGTCCGAAGTTTCGGCTATCGTAACAGTTTTCTCATTTTTACTCGTCGGAGGTAATTTGTTGCAGATGGTGTTGGTAACACTTCGGAAGACACTTTTTCTCAAAGCTGACGCTTCAGGAGTGTCAAGATTTGACTATTTGGAGAGAAATTATTTACCCCGAAGGAGATATGCCGGCTGTCACAAATGCACTACACAAATATACTCAATAAACTGAAAATGTATCAGGCCCTGCAGAAGAACATGGAACTGCATCACTAATTAGAGCTTGTTTTTTCATCAGGCACGTAACTGCAGCTGCATGTTCTTGCGTAACTCGAGCTCGCTGTTAGCTTTATTGCTATGCCATATGGTTGGCAGAACAGGACGCGTCCATCTGAACTAAAATTACCCTTAAATTCTGCAACATGCTACTGATAATTTCTTGTCGGTTTTGCTGTAGTCATTGCAGCACTGCCTTGCACTCCACAACAGCAGAAATGAGCAACATGTGAATTGAGAGGGAGGTGAGACGTTCGGCTATGGACGAGGAGCTCCCTTGCTTCTGTGGTGAGCGCAGCCGATAAGATGGTAAACACACAGCTGCAATTTGATATGTGGAAACAAAATGACGTACACTCTGCATTTAGGGCAGCAGGTGTTTAAGATTAAATAGCTCACAGGTTCTTCCTCATTTAAATAACGCAAAACACAAAGGAAGTAATCTGAAGAATTATCTTATTGATGGAAAGTGTAATATGGTAATAACTGAAAAACAGGAATTTCTGTAATTATACAACGTTTAAAATATGTATCTGCATAAATAGATATTTATTTACCTAAAAATCCGAGCCCTGGTTATAACCTACTATGCGTTGCAAAATATTGCAGTAAGTTGAGTGCCCCGTTTGCTAAGCTCGAGTATCCTCTCGACGTCTACGAGTTTTAAGCGTCTCTAGTAGTTCTGTAGATACTGTGCCTTTTTCCATGACATCATCTGTCCAACTTTTGCCCAGCCACGAAAGATAACAACGAGATGGACAGTTTCAAAATATTGCACATTCTTTTTCTCCTTCTCGAGACGCCATCAGCATTATTTCTATACAACAGCACGTACTTCCCACAGCTTCGGTTAAGATTATCTCTTGCACCTGTGAAGACACTCGGTGTTATCTAGTCAACGCGATTTGTAGGTAATTCCAAAGGACGAACTCCAGAAAATTCGCGGCATCGCAGGCGTTAGACAAGAAATCTGCCTGATAATTCAAACAACGTTGGTGGAAACACATTTTCTTCTCTTGTTTCAGTTTTGAATTACTGAACAACAAGACTAAAAGACTCAACACTGCCTACTGCATTATACCCTGTCGTCCTATGAGAAATGAGATCTAGTTGGAACATAAACAACGTAAATATGTTTCTGAAGAAAGTACATTCTAAATTCGTGACGTAACTTCGCATTCACATAGGAGCACACAAAATACTTCATTCTTGTTCTACTGAGAAGTCATTTTAACTGCAGTATTGGCAGTATTGGGGTTAAGAAACAGTGTCCGACCATTAATATCGACATTCTAAGCCGTAGTAGTTAGTCATCTTCCAGAAGCTCGCCGAGTGCGTTAGCGCTGTGGCATAACCCTGGATTAATATTCAAGAAAATGGCATTCAAATGCAAGTCTATTCCTCAGATTTAAGTTCTTCGTGGCTTCCGTAAATTATTTAAAGTGAATGTGATGATAGTTTCTCTGAAAGCACATGGCCGATTCTCTTTCCAGTCCTTCCCCAGTCCGAGCTTGTGTTCCGTTTCTGATGACGTAGTAGATCCTTATCTTCCTCTCGGAGGGTAATTCACGAAGATATGCAAATATTTTAATATGTTAGTCTACAAGTAAAACTAAAGAAAAAAAGTTCGTATAAACATAGGTCCGCAAATGTTTAGTTACGGAGTTACGGCAAATAAAAGATTTTGCCTGAAATCTAGCAACTTATTTTGCAAAACTGTAAGAGGTTAAATTAAAGCACGGCACCCATTCATTTTGTTGTTATTGGTCTGGTGAATCTAATAAAACATGTCCCAGACGTGTATCTGTAGTAGTTTTCCAGAATATCCAGACAAGCTACGATTATTATACAAGTAAATTTCTTTACCTTCCATTAAGAATGTAGAAACTTTTGTCATTGTTTGCAACCGTTAGTGTGTTGTTTCAGTCGTTTCCTAACCTTGAAACGAGTTTTCTTTCTTGTTCAGTGAAAGAACATAATAAGAATGTATTTAAGTGAAGCCACATAACTGTTGTACTTTATAGATTATTTATGAAGTAGGGATGCCTTTCAAATTTACGACAGAGGAATAGGCCGATATGGTGTTTAATGATAAATGTGATGGTAATGTTACGGCTGCAGTTAACGAATATCGCATATGTTATCCAACAAAATTAATACACGTGAGGCATTACTTTCGCATTATGAATGCAATAGACGAAATTAAGAACAACTCTGTGAAACTGAAACGAGCAACAAAATCTGTTCATACACGTGCAGCTAAATGTATTGAACTCGGTGGAGACATTTTTGAACATTTATTGTGAATGTTTCGTGAAATTGTATGTACACTGAACAACTTCCGTTACACTGAGCTTTGTTTTTTCGGGTTTAACATGAATTCACGTGTGCTATGGTATTAATAAAAGCAGATTATCTCACACGTTCATACAGTTTCAGTTAACGTTATTACCATCATTTTTCCAAAATTAAATTCTCTTCTGTTGAAAACTTTGTGCAATTGCCTGGAATTTAAGAAACAGATAGGGCCAAGTAGCTAATAAATTAAAAATTTTACGAAATTACGTCTTTGCTTCTCTGGGTGTTCTGTAAAACTACTGCGGAGAAACGTCTGGAACGTTTTATTAGATTTACCAGACCAATAACAACAAAATAAATTGAAATCGTGCTTTATTTTAACCTCGAACAGTTGTGCGATGGCTTCATATTAGCCAAGTTGCTCAATTTCAGGCAAAATATTTTATTAGCCGTAACTTCGTAACTAAACATTTGCGGACCTATGTTTATATGAACTTTTTTCTTTAGTTTTACTTGTAGAACAACATATAATATTTGCATATCTTCGTGAATCACCCTGTATTGTCAGAGTAGTCGCAAGGCTGGGAAGAAATTAATTTGGTAGTACCGAGCATCTAAAGTCTAAACTATATTACTGAACTGCTAACACGTTTCGTAGCAACCGAATCCCAGTTGCTAGATGATTATCCAACACTTTCTAGAGGCAACGAAAGTTTGATTTTCAGAACTTCATATAAAGCGAATTTAAAAATTTAAAACACTCTCATTATCTACTTGTTAAGAGCTATAATCGTATGCTAAAGGTTTGACAGAGTGAGGCACATATTATAGAAGCTATGCATATGTCTTAACTCATCGCGCGCAGATTACCTAAACTATTTTTATCCAGTATTTGACAATGAGAGCATTTAGCAACTTCCAGCAAACTTAACAATCAATTTCAAACCTCTGAGAAATTTTTTTTTCTCGCTTATACCCCCACAAATTGATGAAAGAAAAGAAGTTTATCGCTTACAACATTTTCGCTGTTCATGTAGTAGGAAAACTTCAGGACCAGATATGACGTTTCAGTTTATTACTTATATACTGCTGACACTATTTGCAACACAATTTGTTTAGGCAATGTCCATATATACCACTGGATGTACCTACAAAGTTATTTCATTGTAGGACGCAGAGTTCAGGAGATACGTCATAAAACAATGAGATGCGTGAAAAACTAGTTTCCACTTAAAATTAATCGCAAATTTCAGAGATCATACATATCCAGTGTTTGATAACGACAACAATTACCTACTTCAATCAAGCTTTTGACATTTCAAACTTCTACTCTCTTACATGCTTAACGTCAAACACTCTCTAATGCAAAAAAGAGAAACAGCGAAAGAATTGTCGGAATGGGACGCAAATCGATAGATTTAATGTACATGTGCAGACAAACAAATGATTACAAATTCAAAAAACATGATGGTTTATTCAAGAGGAAGAGCTTTACAAATTGAGCAAGTCAGTAACGCGTTGGTCCACCTCTGTCCCCTATGCAAGCAGTTTTTCGGCTTGGAACCCATTGTTAGAGTTGTTGGTTTCCTCTTAAGGGATATCGTGACTAATTCTTTCAGTTGGCGCTTTACATCGTCGAAGTCCCAATTCCTAATCCATCACACATCCTATACAGTGAAATTTTCATTTATTTATTTGTTAGTGTTTTTTACAAATGACTTGCAGTCTAATAGCAACTGAGGGCTTTGTTTCACAGTTATTATTTTTACAGTACACAGCACGTTAATAAAATGACTAGCTTCATAAATAGTTGTCCGTAAAGCCCTAAAACCAAAGCTAGATATACTAATTAATTATTTAAAAGAATTAATAAAAGTAAATTGAAGTAGAGGAGGAAGAAAAATAGAGTGGAAGGCGGAAATATAAGGTACTATCTATGAAAAAATGTTAAAAATAATCCAGAGGACACTCGTAATGGCAGTAGAAACGGGTAAGGAGATTAAATATTGCTAGGCGTCAGTAGTAATTGTCCATGGTACTCTCAATATTTTACCTGAACATGATGAAGGGCAATTCATTATTAGTTATAGGCTCGTTTCGCAAAATAGTTCATACCGTTCATAGATTATGTTGTTGCTTTAGAAGGTTTAAGATTCCACAGGTGTTTGACAGTCTGCTTGAGCAATTGATTTTTCCCATCGTGTATCCAGCGGAGCTAAGGAATATATCGGTTGTACTTCTTTAACGGTTAAAACGATTGCTAAAACAAACGTAAATCTGTGAACATAATTACGGCGAGTCATTAGTCGCGATTACAGGCCTTTATAGGTGATTCACCGAGTTTGTTTTGTAGAGCGGGCATTTCCTTATTCGAAACGCGCACCTTACAGTGACTTCTATTCGTTGTTGTTGCGGGGTTCAGCGCATTCGAAATGGCAGAACCTAACTTTTTTTAAGTTTAATTTAGTAGTGATAAAGGTTAGTTATGTAGTGGACGAGAGAGGAGTGCACGTTCGACTTATTTTGCAATGGTCGTTTGGTCATCGCAACGCAGCGTGCATTCAGGGTACAGTTCATTATTGCACTTGCAGCGTGTGTTCCTGGTCGAGAAAGTAAGGCTGGCGATTTTGAATTCGCCAAGCGATAAGCACGCAAACATGCACCTGCTCTTGCAATTTCTGATCCTACAGTGGGACTTGAAATTTCATCCATAAAAACTGACAGGTGCACCATTAATCCACGCGATTGTGTTAAAAAGCGTGTGAAACCTTTTATCGGAAACCTGACTTGGGCGCCGACCGTTGTGGCCGATTGGTTCTAGGCGCTTCAGTCCGGAACCGCGCTGCTGCAACGGTCGCAGGTTTGAATCCTGCCTCGGGCATGAATGTGTGTGATGTCCTTAGGTTAGTTATGTGTAAGTAGTTCTAAGTCTAAGGAACTGATGACCTCAGATGTTAAGTCCCATAGTACTTAGAGCCATTTGAACCATTTTTGAACCTGACTTTGACGACCTTGAGATGTCCAAAGCCGAGAAACATTTTCATTTGTCTGGATGAACGAAACATGCGCTACTGAAGAGGAACGAACGCTCGAGAACTTCATGAGTAGCTCCTGCCTAGAAAACGTGACTGGTGTGCATTATCCAAAATTGGCATTATTGACCCATGATTTCTCGAAAGGAACTACAGGGCCGTGCAGCACTGTGTGCAGATGACTGACAATTTTTTTCTGCTCGAACTTGAAGAAACTGATGTGGGGATTTCTGGTTCCAAGACGGCGCAATAGCTGTCCGAACACTTCCCCGACCGTCTCACCTCTTTGAAGGGCGATCGTCATTGGCCAGCACGCTCACCAGATTTAACTGCGTGCAACTTTTCCTTATGGGGCTATCCTTGATGTGTATCAATCGTGCACGGATCCTGGGTGAGTTGCGAAACAACATACGCTTTTTACGGAGACGCGCTAGACAAAGTGGACCGAAGCTTTATATTCGACATTCCAAATGCATTGAGCAGGGCGGAGGCTACCTTTGCGATATCATTTTCAAAACCTAATGAAATAAAGCTTTAAATGTGGCTCTATGTGAAGAACAGGGAATTGATATCTCCAGTACTTTTATGATTTTTAAAATAAGGAAGTTCCCGCGCCGCACCCTGTATTTGCTGTACACCTTCAGTCACTGTTTAGTCGCGACAAATGTTCCACACTAGACTTGACCACTGTTTCTATGTTTCGATACAGTGTATCGATACGTGGAACTGTTTCAGTGTTTCGGAACGGCTGTGGTTCACTGTAGAGATGGGTCGAACTCGTTCATTCCCGTGAACTACTTCATTCATTTCACTCTTTGCCGTGAAGCGTTCAAATGAAGTAGTTCATTCATGAAGTACGGAAGCCTGGCGAAGTTGCCCAGTTCGCCGCTCAGCCGCGGCTACGCTCGCTCGTACAATAAAGCTTCGTAATACTTCATAATTTTACCAACAGATGGCCGAACTATGCAGTAACGTGCACGCAACGTTTTGCGCTCTTATAGCGTCTGAGTTAAATAGAGCATGGTCAAAGGGGACAAAGGAAAGATAAACAGAGAAGCCTGTCACATATAAAGAAGGTATTACATTTAATCTTGCTCTACATTTTCTCATGGAGCGCCCAAAAAAGTGTTTATCTGCCAAATGAAACATTATTTGTTGTATTCATTGACTGAAAACTAGGGCTACCAACGAAATGCACCCCAATTTTATGTTCCTTTTAAAATTTAATCCAAAATAGAATGAGTATGTTTACCACTGTCACAAAGTCTATATAGCTACGTTAAGTAATTATTCAGAAGTTTTCCTGTAGATTTTATTTTTGTTGAGAGTAATAACCCTCCAGATTCAAAACGTTAACTTTCACCTGTAGTCATTGGTACGATTTCAGGTAAAATCACTCTTTCAGTGTTATTAACAAACATTTATTTTCATGTCGGCTGTGCGTGCTCACACAGCCAGCCCCTTCATTTGTATCTTTAATATTCATTTGTCTGCAAGTGCTGCCAACGGTAGGCTACCCGTAGACGCGAAGTTTAACTGCACAAATAGTCACGAGTAATGATGTCAGCACTGCAGGAAGCAACTGACGCTGCTTTCCCCTCGCCCCTCACCACCGCAACCCCTCGAAAACCTATCGTTCCCAACAAACACCGTTCGATTCGTCGACAGGCAGTAGAGGGAGGACTGAAGTGAAGTGACGTAGCACCGATGTAGTGGGAGAGGGAGAGGGGAAGAGAGTGAGTGAACTAGAAAAAAGTGTGGAGTGTGCTATCTGTGAAGAGTTTGAAGTACCAGTTCATTGAAATTGAGTGGTTAGTTCACACTTCACTGGAGTGAAGCGTTCATTTGAACGACTCATTCACGAGCTGCCCATCACTAGTTCACTGTTTCGAAACAGTGGTGTTTCATTCTGCACCTGTCTCGGATAACCGGACCAGATTCGATCTCGAGCCAGACACAGAAACTGTATCGTTGTTTCAAAATAAGGCTGTTTCAGTCCACCTGTACTTGGAACGGACTAATTGTATCGAAACAGTGATGTTTCATTCCGCTCTGTGTCGTACGAGATTCGGGCTCGGCACAGGTACTGAAACACAACAAAACACTTCATGAAACACTTTCAAGAGTGTCGAAATCTTTTTGACAAGCAATAGCATGAAGCTTAAGATATCCGAAAATAAAGCTTCGTTTCTAGCTGACTATCCTATTACGAAATGGCGTAACATCTGCTTTATAAACACTAACCAAACAATAAAACAACGCATACTATTCACATTCAAAATAATAAATATGTGAAAATCATTCGATTAAATTACACTTTTTTTATAACATACGCTTCTCTTTTCATGAACAATAATCATATTAAGAAACACAAGTAAGCCTACAACATTTTGAATAAAAAAAGGCGCAGAGTGACAGTTATTAGACATAAACATAAATTTGATGTAGGTATTATTACAAGTAATCTGTTTGACATATCACTGATAGTGTAATGGTGAACGGGAAGGGCTGGAGAGCATGGTGAATTTATAGTAACGGTTCGAAACACCTTGGAAGACGAAAATTTTTTCTGTTATATTTTGTTATTTATTCGAATTATTTGGCGTTATTTGTGAGTCTATAGTCACTGCCTATTATCCACAACGATTCCCTTTGTGTACATGTAAATTAGCAGGATGAGTATATTACCCATACTAACGGAATGTGGGAATCCCAGTAGCATTTCCGTTGTTTCTGCAGTTTGCTCCCACCTCCAGTTCCGTTCGTGGTGGTTGTTCTGTCTTCAGCTATGGCTGTCCTCAGCCAATTAAAAAGTATGAACGTCACACAACACGAAAACACCGCATTTGCTGCAGGAAATACGAAACTGCCAAGACGCCCAAGTGTAGCGCTCTCGCACCTCACTTGTGTTTATAAGGGACATACCTATACAGTAGAAATTCAAGATGATAAAATGTGTAGGTTTATTAGATTACAAAACACAAATTGTCTCACTGTTTCGAAACAGCGTATCGAAACATTACATTGTACTGTTTCATTTGTTTCGAAACAGTTACTTGTTTCAGTTTGCCCATCTCTATTCCACACTAGGTCGTTCTCGCAAAAACCAACACACTGGGGCTCTATCCTTGCAAACAGTTGCGCACACTCATGTCCCTGCCACAGCAATTATTGAACCGCTTTCGATTGGTCGATTGCTGAGTGATGCTACGTCAGGTGTTCAAATTTGCTCTGAGGGTGGGGGAAAGCAGCTGTCGTGTCACCGACACGGCCCTGCCTTTGTTGGGCACGTTCTACACGGCTGTGCATCCCAGAACTCCAATCTCCGCAGGGATAGAAAGTCGCTTTTAAGTCTCAGTTCTCTAAGCAACGTCCAACACTGCCTAAATGACACCATTCCACTACGTTGGACTGGAAGAGGTGAAGCAGAAGATGCTGCGGGGTAACGTAAAAGACAGAGTTTTTATCCCCCTCTTTACCTGTCGCTCTTGAAAATCTGTGAATTCGATAACGAGAGACCAGCTGCTTCGTCTGGTAGAAAACGAACCTACGTTTTGATATTAGTCGTGTAACACGTGGTGCTCACGTTGAATGCTTAACACTTTGAACTTTTCTCTTTCCAGGAAAGTTGGAATTGTGTTTCCGTCTTTTGAAGTTCGGAAGCAATAAATGTTTAAGATCTGTTCCTTCTTTTTGAATAGCCCTGTATATATTCCATATTACAGCATACAACTTATCTGTACTTTGAAGTTCTGAAGCAATAAATGTTTGAAATCTGTTCCCTCTTTTTGAGTAGCCCTGTATACCGGCTGATCAAAAAGTCAGTATAAATATGAAAACTGAATAAATCACGGAATAATGTAGATAGGTACAAATTGACACACATGCTTGGAATGACATGGGGTTTTATTAGAACCAAAAAAATACAAACGTTCAAAAAATGCAATAATTAGCATAACAAAGTAAGACAAAGCAAAGATGATGTTCTTTACAGGAAATGCTCAATATGTCCACCATCATTCCTCAACAATAGCTGTAGTCGAGGAATAATGTTGTGAACAGCACTGTAAAGCATGTCCGGAGTTATGGTGAGGCACTGGCGTCGGATGTTGTCTTTCAGCATCCCTAGAGATGTCGGTCGATCACGATACACTTGCGACTCCAGGTAACCCCAAAGCCAATAATCGCACGGACTGAGGTCTGGGGTCCTGGGAGGCCAAGCATGACGAAAGTGGCGGCTGAGCACACGATCATCACCAAACGACGCGCGCAAGAGATCTTTCACTCGTCTAGCAATACTTTTTTTTGTTCTAATAAAACCCCATGTCATTCCAAGCATATGTGTCAATTTTTACCTCTCTATCTACATTATTCCGTGGTTTATTAGGTCTTCAAATTTATACTGACTTTTTGATCACCCGGTATATTCCATATTACTGCATACAACTTATCGAAAGATCGCACAGATATTTTGAAGCTGTTAAGAAGTATTTCTCCTCGGTTTCTAATTGCTGTTGTAGTCTTCAGTGGAGGGTTACCAGATGGAAAATTTGTGAAGTAGGGCATATATTAATGGAAAATAGGGCGATTTTTAAAGATGAAGTACTTTTACAAGTAGATAACAATAATAAAATAAATACCAGCATATCAGGAAAAAACTACGTAGCTGGTTTCAATCGAGATCCTCAGACATAGCTGGAGCAGTTTTGTATTTGTCACTGGCACGCACTTTGGTAAGAAGTATTCGCGGTTCCTGCAGCACGTTGATGTAAGACGGTTCACAGGACATGTCTATGAAATTTCGTTTCACATTTATGATTCCCGTAACTGTCTGCGGCAGTTTTCGTCGAGAAATCTTTGTTACTTGCAGAATATAATAGCAAGAAAATAGAAGCATATTTGCTCCAACTCACAAGTCCACCATAACCCTACTTCAGTATGGGAAACTTACCTGATACAGTGCCGGCTGGAGAGGCCGAGCGGTTCTAGTCGCTACAGTCTGGAACCGCGCGACCGCTACGGTCGCAGGTTCGAATCCTGCCTCGGGCATGGACGTGTGTGGTGTTTAGGTTAGTTAGGTTTAAGTAGTTCTAAGTTCTAGGGGACTGGTGACCTCAGCAGTTAAGTCGCATAGTGCTCAGAGCCATTTGAACCTGATACAGTTCTCTTTGTATGCAAACCGAGGTCGCCCTCTACAATTTTTTTTCCCACACTTCCACCTACTGAAAAATTAAGTATTCTTTGGTGCTTCTGAATGTGTCCTATCAATCTACGAATTCCTTACCTTAGGCTGTGCCATAAATTTTTCTCGCCATCCCGAGCCAATTCTTTTTCGTAAGTAACGCGATCGATACATATAATCTTCAGTAGTTATCTGTAATATTCTCTTTAAAAAGCTTCTGTTCTGTTTTTGCCCTTAGATATGCTCTCTATCGCCCGTATTTCACTTCCATACAAGATTTCACTCCAGACAAACAGTTTAAGAAAAGACTTCTTAATACTTAATTTTATATTTGATGTTAACACTTTTTTCTTCAGCTTTTTTGCTATTGGCAGTCTGCATTTTGTACCCCATTTCCTTCCGCCGTCGTCAAAGATTTTGCTGCACAAATATTAAAAACTCGTACACCTGCGATCGTATCTCATTTCTTAATTTAATTCACCCGACGTCACCCCATTTGATTTAACTGCACCCAGTTGTTCTGCTGTTCGTATTAGAACTGCTGCTCCGAGACATAGACCATTACGTTCAAATGATGTTTCCAGTCCTTTGGTGTCGCTGACAAAATTACAAGGCTATCAGTAGATCCTTAAAGCAAAGGTGGAGTATGTCAGAACCACTTTCACATCTCTGATGACACTGGTGTTTATCTCTTAGCGCAGACATTCTTCAATAACTAATGGTAGAACTTAATAAAATATCGAAACTGGATATCAGTAATAAAAAGCTGAGATAGTGTTCAGGTAACATAATGGAAACAGTACAAATTGTCAACGAAATCATGAAATCGTAAAACCATAAACCAGATGAGATTTTTTTTACGTGTAGAGCACCTGAAGACAACTGGGTGGACAACACAAGAAATAGACAGAAGAGTGAACTTGGATTGGTATTCGAATTGAAAGCGTGGTTATAACTAAAATAAAAATTAAACGGAAGTAAGTGGAGTATGTAGCAAGGCGAGCGATCGGATCCTCAATGGATCAAGGCAATTCGTTAGATGATTTCAAGAGATAAGGAAAGGCGAAGACGACAACCTAATGGGTTGTGGGAAGCTGACATTAAGAAGTGTCTGGGGTGTCTTGACTCCCTCCCAAACAAAATTGTAGCAAAAGCTTTTGTATTTTTATATTTAGCAGTTTCCATATTTCGCAACTAACTGTCGTAACTAAAGTAACATGAACACTAAAATGTCGAAATAGCTAAGGAATATTACAAAAGCTATGTTTGTCAGAGGATATTTTCCAGTATTGCTTGCGTGAGGGTTCGCCTGCTTGACTGGGGTTGTGACCTGACTGGCCGCAGACAACATTCCAGCTAGGACCACGCACTAGTACTACGTGAAATCCTGACAACGATTAGTGAAAACTTCAGTGTTCTGTAAATTATGACACCGCCAAAAATGTGTGGGTTCGTTGCTATCATAGTTCTTAAATAAACCGTATAACACAATTTTCAAATTTTCGGACGAATGGTTTCCAAATGCTGTTATTTCTCAGAACTGCAGTTGATTGGAAGTTATGCTAAAGTGTACTTTACTATGATGTAAACATATTACGTATTGAATTCCGCGCTTTTGCATATCAAATAAAAGTTATTCATTTCCCGCGTGTACCTGTGTAAAGATACTGGTTCAGAAGAATCACTTTTTTCTGTTTGATCTCGATAAAGGTCTCATCCAGAAGCAATTAATCAGTTTCTTTAGCTTGTACACGGTGCACCACTGCGTTTTATTATATGCAAAGCTGCAACACTGAAAATAGGTGGCGTATCTCAATTTCTTTACTCGAAGCAGGAAGCTAGACAGGAATTAAATAATCAGTATTTCTCTAGCTGCCTTGAATGAATAAAAAGTAGGTGATAAGGATTAGCTATTTCCTCTACAGCATAAATTCGTTGAAATCGTAGCTAATAAAAACATAACGAAGTTACATCTCTGAAATAAACTTTTTCAGGTTTTCAAGGGAACTGTAAATGAAGTAACGCTTTTAATTTCTGTCACAATTTATGCATTTGAATATTTGTTCTGCTATGCTGTTATGTGACTGTTTGATGTTATCCAATACAAGAGTGTTCTGTTAAAGATAAAATCATTTGTATATACTGAAAATTTTCATGGCTGGCGCTCTACGTTGTTACGACGACAGAATTTCGAGCGACCAATAGGAGTTACTTCCCGCCAATTTTGTTTCCTACGTTCTCCACGGGAGTTGGCGCGGCGCCACTTTCGCTGCGAGACAATTATTATCCAAGGTCTGCGCGCCGGCCGGCTCAGTTCCAGTAGAGTCTTACTGCTGTTGAGAAGTGTGAGAAGCACTAAGGTTATATAGCGATGGCTCCAACAGTGAAGTTAAACAACGGCAAAGTTATGCCCGTCATCGGGATTGGCACTTGGCAGGTAATTATTACTGCTAGAGTTTTTGTCAATATGCGAATGGCGTTGGAGTGAGTGAAATAATTGTCACGTATCTATAAACCGGCTATTTCGAATATTATGATTTAAGGAAGCGTCTGAAGAGTTCCAGAGGAAACAAGAGCAGTTTAAGAATACGAAATGGAATATTTACACCACAGATAGTTGCACTGTGTTAGGTCTCTTGATTGTAAATGTGGAAACACGTACCGATTGTTTTAATCGTCATTAGTTTCAAGTTGATTTTATGCGTTTAAATTATATTGCACTGTTAATCTGATATACGACAGGAGAGGTACGTTGTTGTAAGGCCGGGGTAAGCGTTACGTGGATTGCGTAATTAATTACTTAGTTGACATTAGAAACAATGAATGCAGCGTATCTAAATCGTATTGTTGCGGAAACGACTTGAACGTGCTCATCCATGAAAATAACATTGAAACTTCGTTTGGTGAAATGTATTCGATCCTGGCAATGAAATTATTTTCGAAGTCTTGCGATTGGGGTAGGTGCAGTCTCGCAACAATCGGATTCAAAACGGTTAAGAAATGTTTGTTCAACTCCTTTCTTGTAATAGATTGAAGAGAGTTTTCTATGATAGATGTAGAAAGCCCTTTCTTGTGGTATTGAATGACCAAATCAGATATATACGTGTTTTGATTGTTAGGTGTAGGAACCGCGCCAGTTTGGAAAATAAGTAATTTTTAATTTTGATCTTAGAGAGTTGTGAAACATTTCATTTACTCGGAAAAAATTCGAGGGAACTAGTTGATTTGTGCCCTGACTGCTGAAGTTAATTGCGAGGTACATTTTCCATAAAATAATTTCCAACTTTTAAACCTCCATTTGTGTTCTGTAGCATACCTATACGTGAAGCGTACTCCGATATACTAGTTTGTTTGCGTTGCTTATAAGCTTGCTTGTTGCAGTCTGCCCCTGGCGAGGTCGGAGAGGCGCTGAAGTACGCGATCGAAATTGGTTACCGTCACATTGATGGGGCTGCTGTGTATCAAAACGAACCAGAAGTTGGTGCTGCCTTGAAAGCAAAGCTGGATGATGGCACAGTCAAACGTGAAGAACTCTTTGTCACAAGCAAGGTATCGTACTATAATTATAAGTCGGGCTTTATAAAACTGTCGTACACTGCTACCAATGTTAATAGGAACTTTGTTGCAGCTATGGAACACAAAGCATCGGCCAGAGTTGGTAGTGCCTGCTTGTAAGAAGACTCTTGCAGATCTTAAACTGGATTATCTTGATCTGTATCTCGTGCACTGGCCTTTCGCTTTCAAGGTGAGAGTTTGGTACAGTGTGTTGGCAGGCCTACAATAAAATTTAATGTTGTGGCAACACTGTTTTTGTTTAGTTTTAAACAGTACAGGATACCTTTTCTGCACTACTCGTTCACTCTTTTTGTGTAGATTTAAGGTATACTGTCTATTTACAGGAGGGAGATGACTACTTCCCCAAAGGAGAAGACGGTTCAATTATTACAACAGATATTGACTATCTGGATACTTGGAAACAAATGGAGGAGTGTGTTCGCCTTGGCCTTACAAAGAGTATTGGTGTATCCAATTTCAACAGCAAACAGCTAGCCAGATTACTAGAGGTTGCAAAGATCAAGCCAGTCACCAATCAGGTAACATTTGGGTAGTTTTCATTCAGTACTCTTAAGTAAATTTAATTTTTTGTTCTAAAATGTAGCTGTCACCAAATTGGTTATGACTTAAGATTCACAAGGGCATCAAATGTATTGATATACAATTAAACTTTATTGGTGAAAGAGCCTATTGAATTTACAGTGGTCCTAATTTCTATACATTGGAACATTTTGCATTTGAGGACCAGATAATTTAAATTGGTGATGCTTTTTCAAAATGACCTTGAGAGTATTCCAATCCCAGGCTTTTCTACCAACATACAGCTGTTAACCACCCCCCCCCCCCCCCTCACCGAGCGAGGTGGCGCAGTGGTAAGACTGGACTCGCATTCGGGAGGACGACGGTTCAATCCCGCGCGTCCGGCCATCCTGATTTAGGTTTTCCGTGATTTCCCTAAATCGCTCCAGGCAAATGCCGGGATGGTTCCTTTGAAAGGGCACGGCCGACTTCCTTCCCCATCCTTCCATAAATCCGATGAGACCGATGACCACGCTGTCTGGTCTCCTTCCCCAAACAACCCCACCCCCCTCCCCAAATCTTTGTGTTGAGTTTAACATTTGCTTTATAAGTCTTCATTTTCCCTGTATACCACTGTATTATACTTGCCACGTCTTGCTAGTAATTGTATATGTTTCATAGGTGACGTTGTTTTGAACATCACTGATAGGCTTTCATGAATGCTTAGAGGAAAATTATTGGTTAATGTTCGAATGAGAAAAGGCTAAATGTGGAACCTTGAGGAATGCTTTGTCTTGCTGCTTCTGCCTTGGACTGTGTACTTCATACCACTTTCAATGTGATTAAAATTTCTGTAGGTCTTGAAGCCTCTGCATTTTCCTCCTTATTCCAGAAAACAGTAGTTTCTCTGAAAGTAATGCATGGTTGACATGTTCTAAGGAGTTTGTGGGATCAAGGAACACACGTGTTAAAAGTATGCACTCGGTGTACAATAGATTTCATTCAAAAATGAATTAAGATAATCCATTTATCGATTTCCCTATCTTCAAACCAAACTGGTTGAGATTCAGCATGCACATACCTCCAAGAAAGCTATGACATCGCTCATACTACTTTCAGTGACTTATCAGTTTACCTGATTCAGTTGTTGTTATTGACATCAACCCAGTAAGAAACCCAGGAACAACTTTCGCAGCTTTAAAAATTTGGGGAAGCATCCATGCAATAAAGAGCAGTTTATTGTATCCGATTGTCATACACGAGGGAAAATTTATTTTTGAAGGTAATTGGATTAACCATCAAAACCAAAGGAATGTTCGCCCATCAACCTAAAGGAATGCGTGGTTACAGCCAAATAGTACTGTAGATTGCACATGTGTGACTATCAAGAAAATTATTCGGAATACCTCCAGATCTGGATAATGAGTGAGTGCGTAGATCCCTATGAGTTTGTCATAAATGTTTATGAAATAATTATGGAATATTCCACATTCATGTTTAGGCTCAGAGATACGCCCATAAATGCGTGTTTTTGAGTGTGTTGCCTGTCTTGTCAAATTTCATTATTTTCCACATGGGTTTTGATTTATTACTTAAGATAATTTTCTTGACTTCATGAATTATCTTGTTCAGGATATTTTGATACTGTTCAAAATAGGTATGGAATAATTTGCTGTCTGTACTCGTACTGTAAGCATATAGCAGTCTCCTATTTTTGCAAATAATGTATATTGCTGATGCTAACAATGTATTAGACATTTTGTAGGTACATTGTTTAGAAATGGGATGATGACCTAGGTTCAGTCTTAGGGAAAGCATGTGGCAGACATCATTTCATTGGTACGATAGTAGGACAGTACAATGAATCTTTAAATGACATTCTTATAAATTGAAATTGCTGTGTGGCCCATCTTAGAATATTGTTAAAAGTGGGAGAACCCATACCAGATGGATTGAACATGGGATGTTAAATATAGGCATAGAAGGGCAACATGATTGCTTACCAGACACTTGACAACAGACACGAACTGTGTTGTATAAGCTTCCCTTCAAGGTTTCAAGAACCAGTATTAAATCAGAATCGAGGAATAAACCACTGACTGCTATTGTTGCTCCTGTAGGGATGAAAATACAACATGCCATCTGTTTTGCCACACTGGTGCACAATGAAATCCTAATATGTGACTCAATGGGAACTACCTATTTCCATGCACTTCACATTGGTTTGAAGAGTATAATGTAGATGTACACTGCCTTCTGTTGCATTCTTTTATGTTTTATCATCAGACGTACACGCCTTGTTTATCATTTCAATTTGGGTGGATCCCAGAATTTAGATGCCGGAATTGCTCTGCTGTGATGTGTGATCCCAGTTTGTACAATTTATGTTAATCCTGCTAGTTCTGAATAATACTGTAGAAGTGTCAATGGAAGAAGTTCCCTGACAGCTGGCAGTCTTGTCAGCTTTCAGCTGTGAACACAGATAGCTGCAGGAGAAAACTGTAGTCATCCTCCAGAGCTGTGGCAACTTTAAGGCATTGCCATAGACACACATACAGAATTGTGTTAAGAGATTGGTTGTGGTAGATGCACAATGCAATTGTGCCAAATTCACTTGCCAGAATAAGCTCTCTGTTACCTAATACACAGCTGTGTCATTAGTAAATAGTCTTGAATTATTTTACCCCATTCCTATAGACTGATTTAAACTACAGTTTGATTAAAAGTATGTGCTTCACATTTTGGAGCTGATTACCTCCAATCATAGCTCTCAGTGTCACACGCGACCAGTTCGCTGTTGCTGAACTGTCACAACAAAATGGTCAGTTCACTTTCAGTTCCTTGTTTAGTTTTCTTTCTTGATGTCTTTGGATACTAAATCCTGGACCTGGCTCTCTTATTTCATCAGGCATAACTCTCTCTCTCTCTCTCTCTCTCTCTCTCTCTCTCTCTCTCTCTCTCTCTCTCTCTCTCTCTCTCTCTCCTACAGTGTTAATGTTGACGCACTTTCCATACATAGCACTAGCTGAACACTACTAGATTGTTTAGCATAAGACACAATTCAGTGTCATTCAGTTATCATCACAGAAATCGGCCTATGATATTGCATGAGGCCAAACTTTCTGAAGGCAGCAAATCATCATTGTGACTGGATCTGTAGAGAAATGAATATAAATCTGTAGCAGTATGTGATGATGTAGGGTAGTGGGTAAGGTAAGTCCTAATATGCAGAAGGTCATGGATTTGAATGTGGACAGGTGATACCGCTTTTAAATTTTTATAAATCTTGAGTTATATAGAAAAAACAATAGATGCTGTAACTTACCAACCGAGAAAGTGCTGGTAGGTAGACACAATAAAAAACACACAAACACACACACAAATTTCAAGCTTTTGCAACCCAAGGTTGCTTCATCAGGAAAGAGGGATGGAGAGGGAAAGGCGAAAGGATGTGGGTTTTAAGGGAGAGGGTAAGGAGTCATTCCAATCCCGGGAGCGGAAAGACTTACCTTAAAAGTCTCTTCTTGCCGAAGAAGTAAGTTTCTCTGTCGTCATCAGATATCACTTCATCAGTTTGTTCTCTGCTGAATTAGTGTCGCGATCACAAATTGTCTTGAAATTAGGGTCACTATTGCTGTTGTCAAAGTTGTCATTCTGAGAATTGACTGAGATGTTCTTCAACATCCACATCTCTTTCATGTAAAGACATTCCATAGAAGGCCTGGCTGTATCCCCATGGAGAAACAGTAACATTCAATTAACATTCAATGAAAGCAAGACATGCGAACACTATGGCACATTCACGAGACCTGTCAAGGCCCATAAATAAGAAACAGAGCAGCAACAGTGCAACGGTCCTTGTTTGTGTATGTAATTTGTTTCCAGTAGGAAGGTATACAGAAGAGTCCAGTTTACTTTGCAGTGGTGTGTGAAATACCAAAAGGCAAACAATTGTCGTAGTCTGAGAGATGGTCCACAGTAGCATAGGGTTAAGCGTCCAGTGCCAACTAGTTTAAATCTGACTGTAACATTGCAATAAATTATAAACGACTGTATCCCTAATTTACTGCTGTGGACAGTACCTATCGTTATTACTACCTGCACTTTCTTTCAACATGTAATGCTAGAAACCACAAGAATCACTGGTGAGAAGGTGGAGATGCTGTGCCAGTGTCAAGAAATGTAATGGAGGTGCTGGAAAAAATAGATAAAAACAAGACTTGTGTACCATTGATGTGTTTGCTTGTTTTTCTTGAGTGCACCACTTATAACTTTGTTACCCTGTGCATACTAAGTGAAGAAATCACCTCACCCACATAGAATGTTGTGGAGAGGAGAACAATGTGAAGGGAAGCATAATCGATTCGCCCTTCTGACTATTGGCCCCATTACGTATATATGTGCTCACAGGAAAGAAAAAATGGTGTCAGTAGTGAAGTAGGTGAAACAAGATGACAGACCAGGCACAGCTGTCTCGCTAATTTAATAGTTTAAAACTGGTTTAGGTTAAAATACAAAAACGCAACACACTACCCAGAAAATGTTCGATGGCTACTGTTATTATGCTTCACAGTTTTACTAATGTTGGCAACAACTGGAAACAAGTAAAGGATGGTAATCATGTCCCTTTGGCTGATGATTTTCTCCATTACTGTTATCACAAGTGTAGAACGAACTTTACGTCTGGTGTCTTGGTTTTGTAAGACATTGTGCTACAGTGAATGTCTACCATATTAATTTTATTCATGATCAAAGATGTCATTTAGGGATAAGTGGAATGTGGTGAATGGCACTGGTATGCAGGTAACCTGCTCTTTTAGAGTGCACATGCACAGTATCATTAGTGTTCTTGAACACAGGCAGAAGATTTCCAGGAAACTGAAATACTTTGCATGCTATAATTTCTTTGTGTAAAGCTAACATTTTTTTCCATAAATATTCCCATTTTTTCCATAAATATTCAGCAGTAATGTAATGTTTCTCTTCAGGATAAGAGGCATTGTGTTCATTGTGTGGAGCATAGCACATATTTTACGGATCTGTGTTGGAAAAGAATGATGATTGCAATTTTTAATGGAGTTATTTGCTGTTGCAGTGATTATTATTTTTTAAATAATAAATCAGCAGTGAAGAGATGATAGGGGAGGATATGTAGGATTCCAGATGTTTTCTTGGTTGCAGAAGTTTCTTTAAATGATTCTGGGATAATGTGTGGAGCAAGGTTAAAAATATGCTTTTAAGATTATCATTGATTCCTATCAAGTTAGCCAAGGATGTTACTATTTCACTATTGATGTGGATGACTGAATTTTCAGTTTAATTTATTTGCTGCATTTTCAAAAAAGGAACTTCGTTTATTTCAGATTGAATGTCATGCTTACCTCAACCAGAAGAAATTAATTCAGTTTTGCAAGGAAAGAGACATTGTTATTACAGCTTACAGTCCACTTGCAAACCCCTCCATGAAAATGCCAGAGGGTGAGGTCCCACTCATGCAGAATCCAAAGATGAAGGAGCTTGCTGACAAATATGGAAAGTCAATTGCTCAAGTTCTTTTGAGATACTTGGTATGTACAGAAATATTTGATGCTACTGTATTAGTGTTAGTGGCTTAATCATTCATTTTACTGCCTGGTAATTTTGAGCTGGCTTAGCAGTATTTATCTTTCATTGTCATTTATTAATCAGTTAATATTTCACAACTAATTCAACATGTTTAGTGAAGTTGTTGTGCTGAATCTTTTATTTTGTTAGCAATTTTGTTGTGATCTGGATCCATAAAATAAGATGAGCAGTAAGCAATGATGGCAAATAAATGCATTTCTTGGGAGCCGAACCTTTCTTTTAAAGGAAGTTTGTGTGTGTGTGTGTGTGTGTGTGTGTGTTTTACAGAATAATTAACATTGAACCAATGTGTCCCACCAAAGTGTGTGTTCATTACAGTTGTAGTACAATTTGTGTGCACAACCGGATATTGTGCATTGCAAGCAGTGTATTAACGGTTTCTAGCTGCAGTGAGAAAAATCATTCTTTCCATAACTGCCGCCCATTCTTGTTAAAGCTCTAGCTGAGGAGCTACTGATCAAAGTGATACCACTAGTGCCACGTGACAGACTTCAGATAACAAATAGGTTTAATCAGACTAGTAGAGGATCAGTGTGTTTACTCTCCAAACACTTTGTAGGGTGTAATGCGTGCTGTTACCACTTGTTAAATGATTCTTCCCTCTTTATAATGTGCAGCAATTGTAGAATTTTTGTGCAGGGTACATTGAATAATTTTTTTCTGATTTGTTGTTGCCAACATTCTCTCCATATTTAATATACTTCTTAATAAATACTTCGTATCTGAAATTCACATTCATTATGTAACTAAAGACATTTCTGGCTTGCATTTTCCTGTAGATTATGCACATACACCATTCATCAGCTTAAAAAAATACTAGTCAGAAGCTGTAAGTGACTGTTTTTAAGTACAACTGATTCACCCAGTGTGACATGAATCCCCTCTTTACTTACTTTTCAGAACATATCTTTGTCTTGAAGTTTCTTTGACATCCTTAAATTGTTACCAGAGTTCATTGTGTGGCAGTCTAATTGGAGTATTTCAAAGCTAATACTTTGGTTATGCAGTCAGGTTCTAGTTGTTGCACAATGCGCTATATTTAATATTGTACATTACCCTTTTTCCTACCCCTAAAGAGCTTAATGAACAAAACCAGTGTCTCCACACAGGGTAAAGCTCCGTTCACCACTAACCTCAAGGTACTTCAAGCATGTTATTGACTAAAGCAACAAGGCACACTCAGCATTTAGTTGTCACATTAATTAACTCAACATAGAAACACACTAATCAATTACACACTCAAAGAATTGCCATCATTGATGTGGCTATAACACACACAAGAAATGCAGTCTGTAAAAATTATACACACACATTGGGATAATTGATACTTTGCTTTTAGTTCCATTGCAGCTTTGAATTGCTCCAGTCATGATTCCAATTTTATTGGTGCAGTTAAAATAAGTTTATTCATGGGAAATTCTCCATTGAATGATACCGGTGTGGAAATTTCACATGTAGCAGTGAAAATTCCGCCATTTTGGCAAAAAATTAGAAGATATGGGTTTTTGCAAGTTGAGTCCCAGTTTATTACCGGAAATATTGGTGTTAAGTGACAGTATCATTATGTTTCGAAATCTGTCAATAGCTGAGTTGCTGAGCTCATTGCAGATTTCATGTCCAAACCATTATCAGCTTCCAATATAAAGCTTTAAAACTCTTCTTACCATGAAATTTGATGACTCACTTATGCAGAGTTAAAAAAATTACTAACCGAAGTAGAACTAAAAGATCAGCAGCCATCTATTTGCTCCGAGGTATGTGCGCTTTTGCCAGGATGAAAGTAAGTAATGATTTTAAGAGCTGTATTTCTTCATTGACTACCACCCAATGCACATTCTATAGTAGTGGTTAGTCAAGACATAAGTTTCGATGCAGTGGCTTCTATGACTGACAAAATTGTACACATTAAATGCCCAGTCAGTTCACAAATCGTGCTGTTTAATCTCCATCTCAAGATGACAGACTTTCCTATCTGGAAAGACAGCTGTTGGAGCTAATGTCTCAGAATCAGACACTATGAACTGAGACATGCTAGAAAGCAGATTGAAATCACCGCAGAGTGTGTGTGTGTGTGTGTGTGTGTGCGTGCGTGCGCTATTATGATAAATTCTAACAGAACTTAAAGAAATGTGCACCATGTTAATTTATTTTTCAACAGTGTGCTGATGCTCGGATGGAAAACTGGTACACTTGGCGTGGCATTAGTGGGGAGGCCGAATCATCTTGCCGCCTATTAATAAATGGGCACAGCACACGGTATCAGCTTTGGTCAGTTCTGGAGCAGGCATCTCCATATTGCCAGTAGCAGTATTAGATCCAAAAAGATATTCAGAAATGGCAATTCTATGCTGCAAACAGCCCCGTAATACACATGTATGGCGAATGACTACTGAACTTCAGGGATTTACATGGTCCATTCTTCTTAGAGATGTTCATCAGCCAGTTACTGGTGCCGGTTTCTTGAGCAACTAAGATTTGTTTCTTGATATCTAGTCAAAATTACTTGACTGAAAATCTACAATGAAAAATATATGCTCTGCAGATGTACATAATGACAGTTAACTATCTTTGATTAATTCACAGCACAAATCTTGCATGCTCTAGAGATATGCTAACATTCTGAAGAAGAAACCTAATTAAAATTTTCCTGAAGTTAATGTGTAACACAAAAATCACAAAAGTGGGATCCTCCAGCGCACTTGCGAGCAAGAAGTTGTCAGAAAAATTTGCTCAAGCAAAACATGAATTTCGGTAGATGATCAACGTTCCAGTATGTCATCCTTTAAAATGTGCTGCTCTAGTGCACTCCATCTCATTCCAAAGAAAGATGTAACTTAGTGTCCCTGTGGAGATACAGAGTTTTAAATGCTACCACAATGCCAGACCGCTATCCAATAACTCATTTACAAGGTCTCGACTTGGAACTCGCAAACAGGACGACTTTCTTGAAAACTGACTATTAGAGCTTATCACCTGACATTTCTCTTGCACCAGTAGGTTTGCCTAAAACAGCTGTTGCAGTGGAGTCTTGCAATTTATTCATAGCGTTTTGAATTATTTACCTCTCATGTTTTCAGATTTAGATGTACTCTCATTTCTTCAGCATCAGATAAGGTTCATATAATGCATCTGCAACAGCTTCTTGAAGAGCTGAGTTAAACATCATCTTGACATTAATGTGGGGACACAAATTTTTGGGAGAGAGAAAAGATGTTTTTTAGTAATGATGTTTTTCACCATTAGAAGAATAAGTGAAAATCATCGAGGACCTTGTTCATGGTAAAGCAGTGGCAGAACTACTCTTGTTTTGTAGGTCTGATGAATTTCCACGTATATATGTCACCAGATACTGAAGAAATCCAATGAGCATTGTTTAACTTCTGCAAGATTACTAAGAGGATGGATAGTTGCCCTGTTACATGGACCAACAAAGCAGACAGATTTTCAAGATGTTAAAAGAACTAGCTAATGCAACCTAGCAGGTTTATATCGTGACAGATCTTCTCTTAATTTGATGTTTGTTGCTTTGGGCTATGTTATAGTTGCTTCTCTTCACCAGCTGCGAGAAGGAACACATGGACAACTTGAATTTTCTTCAGGTGTCTCACTGACATATGCTGTAGCTTTAGTACCTGTGATTATAAGCTGTTTGGCAGCATGTTCAGCACTCAAAAACACTTCTGTTACTTTCTGGAAGGCATAGTTCACACTAGTCACAGATCACAAGACCACACTGGCCATTAAACAGCGCCCAGGAAAATCATCATCCAGGCAGCTACACCATCTGGAATTTCTGTCATTCCACCACAAATATTTGATACCTTCGTGGTGGAGAGAATTTCCATGACAATGTCAGGATAACATAAAGAGCCTGAGTTTTGGGTGACTGAGTTGTTGACTATTTACTAACAGTTTTAATGGGTTTCCGTGCTGATGTTAATCCAGAATGTAACACTGCTGGTGCAGAAATGACTTAGAGCATTACTAGTAAACTTGCAGCTTATTTCTTGATGCTACACCGCATTCCAGCTTCAATTTCCAACTAGAAATAGCACACAGTGTTGCTTAAACCAGCAAATGTTAGCATGCTATGTCTATCTTCATCCATCGTGGACTCATAACCTATGTATGTTTCTTATAAGTGATGCATCATTTGTGGTAGGTTCCTACTCTAAAAACACTTTGTCATTGAAACACCTCATGGTCTGATGACAATTTACATCTATACTGATTCAAGCCAGCCTTCCTGCTGAAGAACATGGATCCTAGTTAACCTTACCAGCTGCATTAAAACAACCAACTCCCCTCACCATAATTCCAATTTCATTAGCCAACCAGACAGGCTACACAGCCCGGACTTATCATATTATCAGTGATGAGGGAGTAATAACAGATCCGAATCTGTGTCCTTTCGATGGGGTTTTCAACTTTAGAAATAAAAAAGTCCATCTGAAATGTTACATTGTTCTGCAATCTCTCGGACAGTCAGTCTTTGATTGGAACACACAGTTTCGTTGACGTTCCTGACAAGTGTTGGAGGATGCCCTGGATGAGGATTATCTTGTAGCTTTTGTCCAGCCATTTTCAAATCGTGTGAACCATTTGTATCGAAGAGTATGACTTACAAACTCACGCTGTAGGCTTTCTGCATCATTCAGTTTGTCTGTGTAAAGGTTTCCTTGAATTTCATGGAAAATTTAATGCAGATGCTTTGCTCTTCCAACTCTGTCATCTCGAAAAGCTTCAGTCTTTGAAGCACGTTCTAGGCAACACAGCACTGAACAATAACTAACAGACATACAACAATGAAACTTCCAATAGTTACTCATTAAATACAGGTGTGTGCAGGGGTGCAAACTACATTTCACTCCAACTCACCAATGCCATGAAATTACAAATGTTTCAGAATTTTTTGAACAGACCTTGTATGTGACCGTAGAGGGCACAGGGAAATGTAAACTAGAAAAATTATGGGTACGTATTGGAATAACAAATTTTGTTGTTTGTGTTGTTGTTGTTTAGTGTTTCCATTGCAACAGATATTAAAATATGTGCTTACATGGTAGTTTCCTGGATGTGGTGCTAAGCAAAATTTCCTGGATGTGGTGCTAAGCAAAAATAATTGTGTTTACGTGAAGCCACATTGACATTGGGAAGTGATTAAAGATTGATAATTTAACTTCCTGTGATCTCTTCATGTGCGTATTTGGTACCTGGTGAAAATAATCTTCACATTTAATACACATGGAAAAATTGTTGGTCTGGTACAAATCTGGGAGTGTTCATGTTTCTCCATTCTTCAGCTCCATATTAAGCCACACCACTTGACCGGCCAAAGAGCAACTACATTGGAAAGAGAGAGAGAGAGAGAGAGAGATAGAGTGAGTGAGTGTTGAGTCTACTTGAGTATGATGACAGACGCATCTATGTTGTTGAGTGCTGTTACTGCCTTCTAAATTTTTTTTTTACCTTAGAAGTATGGCAGTCTCATTATCTGGAATATAGCAGTTACCGCTGGATAGCATTACTCACGGCAAGGAGATTGGAAGAATGAAAATCGGCTGCATATACTTAGAACACAATACCATCCACATCCTTTTATAGTGATTGGTCTGCAATTTATGACACATTGTGGTGAATTCCACAAGACATAGGGGTGTCATACTTTTGATCAGATTATATATTATACACTTGTTTGTGGCATTTGAAAGTAGGTATAATTGACAGACTTATAATTTTTTCCAGCTGTTGTCGAACAACAATGTGCCACAGGAACATCTTCTACAGCATCTACAATTACCTCTAAAGAAATTAAGTAGAGAACGTAGCACCTCGAGAGATAGGTTGCAAGACGTCCATATGTTGTTCTCATGTGAAATGGGTTTAGATTTAGAGCGATTGGTGACTTCCATATCATCCATAAATTGTTCTCATTGTGAAAACAAAGTAGTTGAGTGATTGATGGCTTATGCATTGTGAAACATTGCGGATAGAAATGTATTTAAGTGCACTGCTTAGTGCAGTGTTGTGACCTGAGTTGCCATTGGTCTTAGTTGCCAAAGTGTTAATGCCAAGCTTCACTTTTAATTTCCAGCACATGATAGCTTGTGATTAATGAATCCTTATAGCTAATAAAAAAAGTTCTAAATTACAGGTAGGTCACACTTCTGGTGTGATGTAAAGTGCTGTTTAAGGAAAAGCAATTAAAAACAAAATACGAATCCAAAACAATTTGTTAAAAGGCACTTTACTATATGTAAATCGATTAATCTGCAGCAAATAATCATACTGAGCAGCACAGCTGACACTAAAGGGACTGAAAGCTACCTCATCTACTATTACACAATATTTTACTTTGATTAGTATCTTGAAGATGACAACTTACACATGTTAGCAACTTGATGATGATATAAGAACAAAACTAAGCAAATAAACGTGTTAATACAGCTGAGATGCTTTCTGTTAATCATTAAACATAAAAACATTATGGTTTTCAAGATTTGTTTGTAATATGCCTTTATATTTTGTTTCAGATTCAAATTGGCACAGTTCCAATACCAAAATCTGTCCACAAGGAAAGAATTAAGGAGAACTTGAATGTTTTTGATTTTGAGCTGAATGCTGAAGACCTAGCTTACATTGACACTTTCAATAAGAACTACAGGGTTTGCGCATTTAATGAGTAAGTTACAGATTTTTGCCTAAACTTGATCTTTTCATTGTTCTGTCCAAGGGACAGATTAATGAAATATAGTCACATGGGAAAAGTAAGTAAACTGTTCATTATTTCAAAAGTAATCACCATAACAGTTAGTATATTTGTGCCACTGTGATACAAGAGAGAAAATATTTTTCTACAATTATGGAACCACGATTGCTTCATCTGAAGCAAATAAATGACTATGAATGTCTTACTTCAGGACTTCCTGTGAGACTGCCCACATGTTGCCAAGGTTGTTTAAAGTAAGCTGCAGAAATTTCGCTGGAAGGCCCTTACACATCCTCCATAGAGTCCTGATTTATCCCCACGCAATTCACACGCCTTAAGAAAGACATTGGTGGCTGTTGATTTGCTTTGGGCGAAGAGGTGTGTGATGGAGCAATCATGGTTTTGTAGAGAAACAAAAACATTTTTCCATAAAGGCACTGACTGTCCTGTCTCACAGTGTGGTAATTACTTTTTAAATAATACAGTTTACTTACTTTTCCCTTATGTCCCATTTTCATTTGATAATGATTTTAAGTTCATTGGAATAAAATGTAAAGTGAAAGTAGGGGTAAGTGTATGTGGCCTCCTGTGTGAGTGAAGTTATTAATGGAATACTTTTAAAGTGAATTCGTTTTTCAAGCTATTTTAAAGTACACTTTGTAAACAATTCTTTTTGAACATGTGAGAAGCATCCTAGAGTACTTCTGAGTAAGAGTACACTTGGTAAATAATTCTTTTTGAATGTGTGAGCAGTGTGAGAAGCATCCTAGAGTACTTCTGGGTAAGAGTGACTCCTTATTATATGCTTTTCTATATGTTACTGGAAGAGAACGTTGGCTTTCTCATTCTGTGTGTGTATGTTTATTGAATTGTATGGTTCAAGAAGTGCTGGCTTGTGGGCTTTTGCCTATGAATTAAGCTGTGATATATCATTGATGTGATTGCAGAGAGGTAAGCCAGAACAAGGTAAAACCCCAGGAATTTTTTTAGAATTCAGGAATTTTTCATTGTTTTGGTTTTCAGTTAAATTTTTATAGATTTGACAGCCAAGAACTGATAACAAAGAATTTTACTTTAGCCCGCTACTGCAGAATAATACTGCAGCAATAAGACATAAACAAGGGAAAAAAGCAAAATAAAACTTACTTAGCAAAGGAAATGCACCATTTACAACAAAACAGAGTGCACACTCAAGTGTCTGCCAACAGCAAAATGTGTAAAAGGCTGTAGTACGGAGAATATGCAACAGTTCATAAGAAAAAATGGCTTCTGATGAACATGCTGTCACAACAGTTTACTTTAGGTTCGTTTCAGCAGTTGCCAGGGGGCTGGCTGATACACATAAGCAGTTGAGTTGCGTATGAGCATTACCTTCTCCTGCTCCTGGCTAATTACAGTGCAGCTGTTAGCTGTATCAGCAGTAGCAACAAGTAGCCATATCCTGCTGGAAAATATTTATGGTGCACCCAAGCTGCCAGATTCGTGTGGGGTAGTCTCCATGTGACCTGTGTTTACGTATTGTGATTTTGCTGTTTCTTCTTCGTTTAAAGGTATTACATCAAATGAAAACAAAACAGATTTGTGTGGTTGGGGGCTATCAAGTGAATTGAAATACATTCACATAATTATAGAAGACTAAAATATGTTTGTAGTTTCAGTTTTCTGATTGTATTTTATTTCCAGATTTTTGGCAGTCTGTTTATTTTAAACATTATTGACTAGTGTTAACTGTTCAGTGAATTTCAAGAGCACATTTTTATCTTCTGCCACAGATGGCATTATGCCACAATAAAGAAAAAAACATGACATAATGCACTACTGGTACTACAGGAATAGTCGTGCGGTAGCGTTCTCGCTTCCCACACCCGGGTTCGATTCCCGGCAGTGTTGTGTGATGTCCTTAGGTTAGTTAGGTTTAAGTAGTTCTAAGTTCTAGGGGACTGATGACCATAGATATTAAGTCCCATAGTTCTCAGAGCCATTTGAACCATTTTGAACTACAGGAATATTTATATCCCAGAAACCACACAGAAAAGCTTAATATCTGGTTGGGGCCTACTTATTCGTGAATCTGGACATGAATGTGCACCTTAATCCAAATTATACATTTTAGTAAGATTTATGAAATTCAGATGCTTGTGAAGCATCCTCTGGTGCCCTGTTTCGTTTATGATGTAATGTAAGATCTTTTTATGCTATATACATACAAACATATGGGTCTTCCTACGTCGTTATGGCTGCACGTGCAACTGCTGAAACAAATTCTAACAGCTCATGGGAAAATATTGCAAATGGTGGTTTGAAGAGCATTCTTTTCAAAGTAAATTTCATTTTACGCAAGTTGAATTACGTTATGTGTGCTAATGTGCTTTCAATTTTTTAAATTGTAGAGCGTTTGATTGTCATTTAAAGTTTAACACTTTGAGGGCCAGCTGCTTACAAGCATTTGGAGCTCAGAAGACCAGTTGTTCACATCTCCATTTTACTGGCACATTTGTCAGATGTATCTTAAAATGGATCACGCACAAAATAAGACTAGTGTTGCATGTGAAAGCTTAGCTTTTCTTAGAGCTATACTATGTATATTAATTTAAACCATTAACTTGTTGCTATTTGTATGTCCATGCTACTTTACAGTGGTGTTGCTATTGCTGACTAAATCATGAGTTCTGTTCTCTGAATATCTACTATCATCATCAGCTGGCAAGTTCATGTGACATGAGCTACAATAGGCTTGCAAAAGCACATCACAATTTTGATTTAAACGCTTCAGAAACTAACGTACTTGGTGTTTGGTGGAATTCAAATATACTTTTGCTATATGAAAATATGCAGTGTATTGTAATGTGAAAAATATACAGCGTGCATGTTGCTGTACATAGAGGTTTCCAAACCAAGGTCAATTAACAATATTAAACAACATAGGTCCTACATCTGATGGGATACATAACTCATTTTTGAAAAAAGTGGACAAAGTACTTTCTTTTCTTGTACTCTTCATTTGTCTATTTGTCTTCTTATCTCTTCTCAGAACACCATTTATTCCAGCATGGTCAGCAAACTGCAGAAATTTTTATTTCTTCTGGTTTAACTTTGTTCACAAGTTTCTTCCACCTAACAATTTCGTCTTGATTCTGAAACAAAGCTTTAGCAATGATTAAATGGTGCTCTTAATAATATCTACCAGGTAACCTCCATTTTCATTCCTCTCCCTCAGTCCATTTTCTAATATATCTTCTCTTTTTTTTTCTTACTTTCAGATTCCTGTCCCCACCAAATTAACTTTTGCCTCACTGAACTACCTGAATCATTTATTCAGGGTGTATATGACCTGGGACAACTGGGAGATGTGGGAAAAACCCGGGAATTTTTCATCCATGAGAAAACTGGGAAAAACCCAGGAATTTTTTAGAATTCTGGGAATTTTTCATTGTTTTTAGTGTTATGCTAAATTTTTGTAATTTTGACTGGTAAGAACCAAAACTCTAACGAAGGGTATTAACCTAACAAAGGATACTACTGCAGAATGATACTTAAACAATAAAACATAAACAAGAGAAAAAATGAAAATAACTTAAATTGCAAAGGAAATGCGCCATTTACAACAACGACACACAGTGATCATGCAAGCGTCTGACAACAGCAAAATGTGTCAAAGGCTTTAGGAAGTCTGTGCAATGCTTCATAACAACAAATTGCCTCTGCTGAGCGTGAAGTCACAACTGTTTACATTAGATTCGTTTTAGCAGTTACGAGCGCACTCATGCGCATGCACAGCTGACTTGCATTTGAGTAGTAGATTCTCCCGCTTGTAGCTACAAGAATGTGGCTGTTGGCTGTGCAAGCAGTTACAGCAAGCAGCTAGATGCTACTGGGAAAAGGAGGCGCCAAATTCATATTCTTGAGGGAAAAAATCTTGTTTCACAAACCTATTATTTATATGATTTTCAAGCGCCTCCATGTTGGTTTTTCAACATTTTTTAACACATTTTAAGTTGATACCTGAATGAATCATAAGTTGATTTTTGAATGCATGCATAGTGTACGTGATGTCTAGGCAGAAGGGGACTGGGATATATGAGCTGAGCAGAGTAAAGCTGAACGGATGAATGCCAATCACTGTCTGATTATGTGGTTGATTGGGTTGGCAAATGATCAGCATTGTTCTAATTACTAGCAAAATCGTAGGATTCAGACTACCAGAATGGAAATAAATGACCAATAGGTGAGAAAGATTACGTATTGTCTTCTCGGTGTAATGAAATTTTGACAGAAAGTTTTTGGCCAGATTGCTACATTAGTAAGAACCTATTGTACAGTTTCCAGCTACCAGTCACTTATGTTCTATTCTGGAAGTAACGCGGAAAACGTGTTGTACAAACATGTAACAACACCTAACTAGAGATAATCGTGGGATAGCTAAACCTGTGATTCCGGCAGGGTTAGTGAAGTTAATTGGTGAACAAATTTTGACAATGGCAGGAAGAGCTACAGAATTGGTGATGATAAGATTGTTTGTTAGAATGAGGAAGGAGAAGAAATGGGGAAATCACACAAATTATGGAATAATAAGATGATTCCAAATTTATATAAAAATTTCATAATACTACTATCGATCCCATGGTTGAGAAACAGGTGCGAATGACTGAAATGTGGAACTATTTCCTGACATAAAGCTTTCTGCTTGTATAGGCCTAATAGGTATTTGATATTGCTATTTCGTGAATTATATTCTGTTGTGTCATAAAAATGACCATTTGTGCCAGAACAGTCTCGTTTATTTGGTGTGTTGCAAAATTGCTGCAATATTAAGAAAGGCCTATTTTGTTTTATCTAGCAGACAGTGACAAAATAGACATAATCAGATCAACAAACCACACCAGTCTTGGGTATTATTTGTATTAACAGATTTTTTCAGTATTAGATAACGACATTTCGATTTTTCATGTAGCAAAATGTTTGACAAACTGTAATGAGGTAATAGATTGTTTCACAGAAAGGAAAGCACACCATGTAGGAAGCTGTAGCAAGATTAGAGAGAAACAAATGTTAGGAGCTAAGGATTGAAGAAATGTGTACTTTCTGGCTTGTCTCTATTGGTTTTATGTGTGCTGTATTTAATTTTATGTCATACAAAACAGCAAGTTATTAGCTAATAGGCAATAAAGAGTGCAAATTTTCTGAAGAGTTCTTGTTCTCCTGATTACAAATAATCCCATTCGCTATTAATTGTGAGATTTTTTTTTTAAGAGGGGCAGGCTGTCATACCTGCTGACTGGGAGCAGGAGAGGCACCACAGAACATTTCAATTTCCGCTCTCCTGAATATAGTTTGATGGCATCCATTACAAAATACAGACGTTTCAATTCCACAGAGCGAAAAACTGTGACATACGATAGATGAATGCTGTATGAAGAGGTGTGGCACTGCACTTTGGCACACTTAAGACAAAGTAACATGTCTTACATTTCCTCAAACACATACGTTCAGTTTCGGACTTTTCAGTATTGACTCGGTTAGCAAATATTGTAGATCCGTGGCTGATGCACAGAGCAGTCTGAGTTACAGTGGGTAGTCTCCACGTGACCTGTGTTTACATTTACTGATTTTGCTGTTTCCCTTTCGTTCACTCTCAAGTCAAATGAAAACAAAAAGGATATCTGTGGCTGGGAGCTATCAAGTGAATTGAAATACATTGACACAATTACGGAAGGTTAAAATATGTTATTAGTTTCAGATTTTATTTTATTTCCATCTTTATGACAGTCAAGAATTAATTGCCTTACAGAACAATGAAGTTATTTTTGTCTGTTTTGACTTTTATTAACCTTTTCTGAAGAGGCAGTCAATGTATTCGAAACGAAATGTTTAATTCCACAGTACTGGCTAGTTTCAACTGTTCGCTGCATTTCAAGTGCACGTTTTCATCTTCTAGCCCGTATGACATTATGCCATAATAAAGAACCAAACATGAAATAATACAGTACTGGTGCTCCAAGAAAATTTACATCCCGAAAACCACACTGAAAAGCTTAATATCAGGTCGAGGTCTACTTCATTGGGAATCTGGACATACGAATGTGCACTTCAAATATGCACTTTAAATGTGCACATTTTAGTATGGTTCACAAAATTCTGATGCTCTTGGAGTATCCTCTGATCACACATAATGTGTGATCTTTCAATGTTTTACACGTACGTACATACGGGCTTCCTACGTTATGGTAGCTGCGCCTGTCATCTGTTATCTGTGCTCTCTGGCAACTGCTCTTGCAGTTATTAACCTTACACAGCAATATTATATGTGAAAGCTTTGCTTTTCTTGTAGCAATACTATGTACAGGGTTATTACAAATGATAGTTTTTTTAGGCATTCACAAATGTTCGATATGTGCCCCTTTAGTGATTCGGCAGACATCAACCCGATAATAAAGTTCCTCCCACACTCGGCGCAGCATGTCCCCATCAGTGAGTTCGAAAGCATCGTTGATGCGAGCTCGCAGTTCTGGCACGTTTCTTGGTAGAGGAGGTTCAAACACTGAATCTTCCACATAACCCCACAGAAAGAAATTGCACGGGGTTAAGTCGGGAGAGCGTGGAGGCCATGGCATGAATTGCTGATCATGATCTCCACCACGACCGATCCATCGGTTTTCCAATCTCCTGTTTAAGAAATGCTGAACATCATGATGGAAGTGCGGTAGAGCACCATCCTGTTGAAAGATGAAGTCAGCGCTGTCGGTCTCCATTTGTGGCATGAGCCAATTTTCCAGCATGTCCAGATACACGTGTCCTGTAACATTTTTTTCGCAGAAGAAAAAGGGGCCGTAAACTTTAAACCATGAGATTGCACAAAACACGTTAACTTTTGGTGAATTGCGAATTTGCTGCATGAATGCGTGAGGATTCTCTACCGCCCAGATTCGCACATTAAGAAAAAATGTTGCTTCATCCCTGAAAACAAGTTTCGCACTGAACGCATCCTCTTCCATGAGCTGTTGCAACCGTGCCGAAAATTCAAAGCGTTTGACTTTGTCATCGGGTGTCGGCTTGTAGCAATTGTAAACGGTAAGGCTTCTGCTTTAGCCTTTTCTGTAAGATTTTCCAAACCATCGGCTGTGGTACGTTTAGCTCCCTGCTTGCTTTATTCGTCGACTTTTGCGGGCTACGTGTGAAACTTGCCCGCACGCGTTCAACCGTTTCTTCGCTCACTGCAGGCCGACCCGTTGATTTCCCCTTACAGAGGCATCCAGAAGCTTTAAACTGCGCATACCATCACCGAATGGAGTTAGCAGTTGGTGGATCTTTGTTGAACTTCGTCCTGAAGTGTCGTTGCACTGTTACGACTGACTGATGTGAGTGCATTTCAAGCACGACATACGCTTTCTTGGCTCCTGTCGCCATTTTGTCTCACTGCGCTCTCGAGCGCTCTGGCGGCAGAAACCTGAAGTGCGGCTTCAGCCAAACAAAACTTTATGAGTTTTTCTACGTATCTGTAGTGTGTCGTGTGACCATATGTCAATGAATGGAGCTACAGTGAATTTATGAAATCGCTTCAATCATTTGTAATAGCCCTGTATATTACTTTAAATTATTAACTTTCCCTTTTTGTGTGTTCATGCTACTTAACAGTGATGTTGCTGTTGGCTGTCTACATCATGTGTCCTATGCTCTGAATATCGGCTGGCGAGATCACGTGACATGAGCTATGACTGGCTTACAAAAGCGCATCACAATCTCGATTTCAATGATTCAGAAAGTAACGTGGTGTTTGGTGGAATTCCAATGTATAATTTCGTAATACGAAAATATGCAGCATACATGTTGGTGCACATCAAAGATATTTGCAAAATGTGTCTTTTTTCCCTGAGTTACTATTTCTAAAGTGCTGGGAAACTGTATGCCCGTGTATAAAACCATAACCATTCAAAGGAGTGATAAGTTTCGCAGTTCGGAGAGAAAATATACTGTCACTTAACATGGAAAAAGTGTCCGCTTATACAGCCTGTTATTCTGTTTCATTGTACATTCTCTCAAGCTCTATATCAACTCTGATCTAGTTGACACATAAACTTTGTGATTGGTGTTAGTTTTGTGTTTGTCTTGGGTGCGGTACTGTGTTCACTGTATTTTAGCTTAGCTACATTCCTGGTTTCTTACTTAATTATTTGATTTGCATTAACTTTATTTGATGTTGTACTTGAACTCCATACTCAACTGACCATAAATCATTTTCTTCCTGCTACTGCACTTAAACTATTTTCCCACTACATCTGGCTGTATCTGTTTCTTTTTAGGTTTTCCAACCTGCCTATCCAGTACAGAATCTTAATAGCCCACACACTGATCTGTAAAACACTAGTTTCAACCCCATCCCTTTCCCTGGAATAATATCCTCTTTAGTAGTCCCTGCCCGGAAATCTGAATAGAGTACTTTTATACGTCAGGGGTATTTCATCATTATTAATCCATACATTAGAGCTGCATGCTTTAGGGAAATAAGTGTAATTTTGCATTGCTTTAAGCAATTGGCAATCCCAACACATATTCATTAATGTCATCAGTTTGTACTGGGAAGCTGCTGTCCCTCTTCAGGTACCCACAAGTTAGTCAGGCCTCTTCTCATTTATTGCTCTGTTGTTGTTGTTGTGCCTATGGTGTGGTTGTATGTACTGTTGAGGCGTGCAAGCCATCCTACCTCTACAAGACCTGTGAACTGAGTTTTATGACTAAATATTTAAATTGCTTTGATTTTGTTGAAGGCTGCTTGCACTAACATTTTTGTTTTAAATTGGTCATTAACCATGTTAAGGACTGCATAGTGCTCTACAGTTCAAGGGAAATGCTCACACAACCTCAGTAGGTCACTAATAATTGGCTAATTGGAGTTGTGAATAACATGTAAAATGCAATATTTGTTTTCAGGACCAAAGCTGCCATACACTACCCATTCTATGAAGAGTTCTGAAGTCCATAAATTTCAAAACTTGATGTGAAGTGGCACATCATGACAACTGCCTGATTCGCAGATTAAACATCTTAATTTAATCAGTAAAACATTTCATAATTATATGTAATAGATGTCATGATATTTGTTTGCTTCCATTGTTGTTGTAATACCATGTTCCATGTATTACATGTACAATCAAATATTATTTTGAAATAAAGTTATGCTATTGTGTACCAATAGTATGTTATATCTATTCTCCACTCACAGCCCACTGTAGCAATACATCTTCATGGATACTCCACTAACCTTTGTAAAATACTTTGGAGAGCTATGTCCCATTGTACCAGTTATTACGGTTTCTTCCTGTTCCATTTATGTATTGAGTGTGAGAAGAATGGAAATTTAAATGCTTCTTTGTATGCTGTAATTAATCTTAATTTTGTCCTAACAATCCCAATTTGAGTGAAAAGTAGGGGGTTGTAGAATATTCCTAGAATCATAATTTAAACCTGGTTCTTGTAACTTTATAAGTAGGCTTTGTTGCGATAGTTGGTGATTGCTACCTAACAAGATGAAAGGAAGTAATGAAAGATTGTAATAACTTTCGCCCTCTCCACGGTACCTAATATTACTAACTAAGAATGCTGATACAGATCATTACAGCTTATCTTGGATTCATAGTGGTTGGATTCACAACGTTTAAGATGTGGACTGGTATAATTTTTGAGAAGTATATGCATAATGTGACTGCCCAGTCAGTCTGTGCTGTGTTGTTAATTAAATGTCAAACTTAATTTCTGTGACTGGAGATTCATTGGGGCACAGAAAAAAGATTGATAAAATAATATTTTGTATTATGCCAATGGTGGACATGTTCCACATTGGAAATTTTCCGTATCCTTTGAAGTAACAGTTGTAAATGAAAAGCTGATAAGGCTTCTCACTGCTTGCAGAAAAAAAGTAAAGGCTGTACCTCCCTTTATTTATAATCAAACTTGTTACAGTAAGTTAAATATCACTAGTGGACTCTTGGGTCCTTCTCCTTGTGACAAACCTTTTAAACTTTACATATAGAAGACAGTCCGCCCATGGTAGCTGAGTGGTCAGCGACGGAATGTCATACATAATGGCCTGGGTTCGATTCACGGCTGGGTCAGATATTTTCTCCGCTCAGGGACTAGGTGTTGTGTTGTCCTTATCATCATCATTATTTCATCCTCATCGACATGCAAGTCGCCAAAGTGGCGTCGACTTGCACGAAGCGAATGGTCTACCTAATGGGAGGCCCTAGCCACATGGCATTTTCATACAGAAGACAGAAAACGAAAACTAGACGTTGGGCTCTTACTAAGTGATTTGTGAGCCAGTTCGTTTGTAGACAGATTGTGTTTCCCCAGTATTCTGCCATTAAACTGAAGTCTGCTGTGTGCTTTTCTCATAACAGCCTATTTAATCATTCCGTTTCATACTCCAACAAAGTATTAAACACAGGTATTTGTATGAGTTAGCAGAGTCCAACAGTGTAGTCTTAGGGTACTACTTGGACAATCTATGCACCACTGTGAAATCTCAAAATCTGACTGAATATTTATGCAGCTTCTGGTTACCATTAATGTCATAAAGTGCTTTCAGGAGAATTGAGTTAAAAGACAGACAACACAGATAACTTAACTGGTTTGAATACACTTGAAAATGACACTATTGAACTGTGTAGTGGGTTGTTGTTGGCAGAGCAGATTGCAGCCTTCAAATTTTGGTATGTGTACGAAACATTGCTGCATCTCATACTGGAATGTTGCTGAATTAAATTTTACTGAACTGTACATGCTGAAATGAGTGGTATCTACATCACGTTGGACTAAAACGGTCACCCTAAAGTTTTGTGAAAACCTTTACGTAATTGCAGGAACTGTGTTTCAGAAGACGCAACAAATCATATTCAGCTGTGTACATATTAATTTTGTGTACATCTAGAAGATAAAATGCCTTTAGTACCTTGCAATGATATGCATAAATTTTGTGTAGCTTCCATCCATGAAAAGCATCCTTTCCCAGTTACCTTGTAGTTCGTTGAATATTAGACTGGAGTGTTGTAACCCTGTATCATTCAGACCAACCGTGCACGTAAGTAGTTGTAGGTTGTATATATACTGATCACATGCTACCTCTCGGCTCCCTCTGATCAGTGGAAGTCAGCTCCAGAATGTTTTGGTCTCTACAAACATATACTATGTAATAGTGTTGTCTGCTGTAACAATAACTGTTATGAATACAGTATTACTTCATGTGAAGAGGCTTTACCTGGGATCTGATCCTTGAAGTACCTCGCCATCAACTTTCGTGCCAATTTCTACTATGTGTTAACTTATTGCACATTCGTTTCGTTTGTAAGCTGAAAGCTGGCTCCTCTAGAAGGGGCTGGAGTTCATCTCAGCAGCCAATGTGCTACAAGCTGATTGCAAGCTTCTACTGTCAGAATTCTCCACTAAGGGGCCAAGTAAAAGTGTGCGATCAGTACCACATGCTTACATGTCATGCTGTGCCGTCCAGGCAGCTTATGTAGTATTTTGAAGTACTTGAGATACTGAATCAGTGAAAATATTTGTACAATTAATTCATTGTAATTTTTATACGAAGCCTCAGTTTTATAAATTGGTGAAAGTTTCATTTACTTATTACCTTCAGCTGCAAATTGTTGCAAACGTTAGCCACAATATTTTCAGTGGAAAGTATGCCTTATGTTGTTCACAGAGCTTGCCCAAAAATCTTTTGTTGATACATCTTGAGATTAAATGATGTAACACTTGATAAACACTAAAAATATAAGACAAACACTTCTACAATCTGAATAACAGTCTACCAGTTCCCTGTTCCTTTCAGTAATTTTAAGTTCACACAGTAAGGCTTTACAGTAGGTTGCTTTGCCATGTTTCAACACGTGTGTAAAGTTTTAATTTGTGTTAAAACATACAGATGCATCAGTGTGTTCATTTTCTATTATTGAATATCAGCACTTGTTTTACAGCTTAGCAGAATTTCCTCTCAAATCATACAGATCAATAGTGAATGTAGCATCAGCAAATCACATGATACCTCTCCAAAAATACAAAATTTTGATTTTCTGATGCTCTTAAAATTCTACAGATCTTTGTAAATGAGAGTATTTGTATTGAAGGAACCAAAAGTGATAGAGATCTGAATTTATTTTCAGTAAATGCTTTGTTCTCAGTACTAGGAGACATGGTTAATATATACACACTTCTGAAATGATTTTTTTTAAAACAACTGAAAATTTGTAACTTATTGCAAATTCTGAAATTATTTTTTGAAAATATGAATAGTCGCAGGAAGTTAACTGTCTTGAGAAATGATGGAAGGACTGCTAACTGTCAACTGTGGTATTAATGAATGAAATTCTTAAACTGTCAAAATATTTTTACATAAAGATGAAATAATCTGAAATTTTTTGGTTATTTAGAAATTTTCTCCAAAACCCCATCCTAAATGTTCTAAAAATTTCATAGTATGTTACTGGTCATTGTAATTTTGGAATGTACAATTCAGAGTGTGCAAAACTTGGCTGTACAAAATGTGAGAATTTTTTAGGTAGACCTAGCTCTAATCTCAAGGCCAAAAAATCATGGGGACACAAATATTTGAATCAGTCGCTCATTTTAAGTAAATTTCATGCAAAACTGGTATTTCTGATTCAAAACAGTTACTTTACATCATTATAAGTGAGTTAGAAAACAATTCACAATTTTGTTCGAAAGCATTTTATAGCAAAAATGAGATACAGAATATATATATACCCATTTTTATTTTTATATTATTCACAAATTATTACTGTCTTCAGTCATGATTTTGCTTCTTCATGAGTTTCTGTGCATTAAAATTGCCTACAGTGTAACTATAAACATTTCACTGTTGAAAAGAGCTCAGTAATTTTTTTCATCTGCTTCTCATTGAACATGTGTAGCTGAGCTGAATTTGCACACAGACAAGGATGATCCAACAATAACAGCACTTGGCAAATGGGAACTGCACACTGATCTTTTGATGATGGCCATTTGAAAGCATTAGCAGGACCATGCGGTGTCATAAAGAAGATGGTTATATCTTGCAGCCCATGAGAGACCTGTTATCTGTCCCAGCCAACACTGATTGTCATACACACATGAAATGAAGAGGCTCACTACAGTCTTCTAATGTGTACTGTGGTCTCTACATTTCACACACAGTAACAGGCTGCATTTCGTGGAGAACCATTCTTGCAATGTATGTGCCAACCCTTCCACAAGCTTCATAGCAGGCCATTATTATTTTTTAATTGGAATTGCCTGATGTACTTTCATTTTGAATTAAAACAGTTTCGTGTTTGTTACTAATGTTGATAAGGTGTGTACAAATCCAGTAGCATCTCTTTATAGCATCAACAGCTTCATGCTCGATATTAAATCTTGTTACAAGATGTTCACGGATATCTTCTACCCCATCACACGCAGTTTTTTCATGACCTGTTGCTGAAAATATCTGTTTGTTTGTCTTGATTCCTGTACTACACTGTTGACCAAGCTAATAAAGCTGAAACACATTGAAGGTGTAATGTTTCAACAGTCATCACTTCAGCACCAGGACACATTGCACACTCCTGCAACCAACAGTTTATTATGTGGATCTTGACATACACAGAAGCATCAGGTCCATCTCTGTGTACTTCTTTCCTGTGATACTGCTGATGGTGAAACAAACAAGTTTTGGATTAGTGCAGTAGATACATGTGAATACTTTCTTCACTGGCTGGCATTTTACCAGTTCTGGTAGAATTTTGTGAGACCAGTTTTTAAGTTTGGTTTCCCCTTTTTCAGTAGGAGATATGCTTTTCTTATTGATATTATCATATACCTTTTTACCTTTTTAACTTTTTTGTCATTTTCACGAACAGAGATATGAGCCTGGTTAGGACTTTGCCTGCTGCAATCTTTGTTATCACTTAGGTAATACTCCAGAGAAATTGTAAGTTATCATCCTGCAACAGATGTCCACAGTAAGAATCTGGGTGTGCCCAAATACCTTTCTCATGCTTTATTTTATGAGCTTTTGAAATCAAATAATGTAAGGAAGTGGGTGTGTGTTTCTGTTCCTGTTGCTAAGGGTAGCTACCTGGTGTCAGTGTCAGTAACTATACCTTCTTAGTATAGGTGGCTACTGAGATAGCAGTATTTAGGTTTTGCAACCACTCATCGCATCTTGTGCACATATCACTATCCTCAGGTTCTGTACCAAGTTGATCCGCATTACACACTTGCTTGTGTAAAATTTGTTTCAATTTCTTCCACTTTTCTTTTTACACACGATTTTCTACTTGTGCTTCTTACCTTTTCTGGACGTTTAAGGGAGGTATAGTAGGGGCTACAGCAGAAGTGTGAACATTCAACACATAAGCAACTTCACACTCAGAAATATGAACATCAGCACTGTCTCCTTCAGTTTCACATTCGAGTGATGGTGAGCGTTCAGGTAGGTTGTCACTAAATTTCTTCCGGTAGTGAGTGTAGCAATTCCTGCACAGTGGATGTGATGCCAATATTGTTGTTTGGGATCAAGATATTTCTGCAATACCTCTGACAAATTTCCAACAATTGTGAAGTGTTTTTCACTTTTCTTAAACACTACCTTCTTACATCTTTTTGCACAGTCCACACACCTGCCTCTTTCACTACTGTATTTTCTCACAGAAATATATCTAACATAAAGTGCAAACCAAACACAAAACTTGATGCAGAATGGTTTGCATGCAAGTTCTCACTTATTTGTTATAAACAGAAGAATACTGGAAACAGAGTAGCCTACCTGTGTATTTTACGCTAGAAATCAGTGATGCGAAATGTGCAGAATGTTGAAAAGTTCTGAACACTTTACATAGAAAAATATTGCCCACTGTGTTTGCACTGACTACTAACATATTAACCAAACGATATTTTGTGTAATTCTCAGAAGTTTTTGAATGGGGGCTTCGAATAAATAATTCACAAAAACTTGTGAAAATGCAATTTTTTTTACATTTTTAGTAATAAATATTTATATAATACAGAGAGCTGGAGTAGAGAAGATACTACTTATAATTACATCAGTAGTATCTGGTAATATGACAGAAAAGATAGCATTCTGTGTCTTTCCAAATTAGAAAAAAAATTTTAAGTGGGAAAATTAACTCAAATTTCGTATTCTCGTCTTAAATTTGTAAGTTAAAGCAAGCCTGCAAGTGTGCGGGTGTCAATTCAATTTCAACACAACTTTAACGCAAAAACATCTGCCAGATCTCCAGTACTTTTTGTTTATTAATTATACATATATTTTGTTCTCTACTGTTTTTGAGTTATTTACAAAATATACATTTTTCAAAGGGCTATACCATTAACAAAAATTTAGATGAAACAAAAACACTTTATTTCTTAACACTTACAATACAGAAGTTTTAATATATATTTTTTCCAGAGAAATTCTTGACCATGAGTTGACATGACCTGTATGATTCGAGATGAAATCTCACTCTGGTCAAATTGTACGAACTGCTGTGTTGCCACACTCCACTGTGTGGCATAACTGTACAGTGCGCACTGTGAAGCTGTGTTAAGTCCAGAGGTCTGAACCTCATAAATTTTTCATGTATTTGATTTCCAGCTTTGACCTGTATGGATTTATAATCCATTTCAATATGTTCATGTAACAGTGTGATGGAGAACTATATAACTTCTACCTGCCAATAATTTGAGCAATGCTACAAACTTAGCACAATGGTTAACTTACTTCTCCTACACTGGCATTGGCATATACATGCTATCCCAGGAGGAATGTTCAAGATTCCAGGACGATCATTTGAACCAATATTGTCCAGTAGCCACTGTCTCCAAAATGCATATCTTTAGAGCTGTGAACACTTCATCTTTGATACTGTCAAAAAAATATCTTCTGCAGGCTCTTTGGTTTCCATATTTTGGGAGGAAGTAGGAAGGACCAAACTAATTTGTGAATTTGGAGGCAAACAAATGTGATGTGGAGAAGCTTGAGCCTTTCAGGAAGTGTAACTCAGACTGTGAGCCAGGAATGTCCAGTTGTTACATTATAATGATCATAACACATATTAAGTATTATCAAACTGCTTCCTTCAGTTTTAATAGCATTTTCAGTCTGGTTTTTGTGTGGTGCTGAGATGAACATAAATAGAAGGTCATGTGCCTTATACCTGGAGCTCTAACACCTAATATCTCAGAGATGCCAAATCAAGTACTGACATTTAAAAAGTGACCATTTTTATGTAGTGTTGAAAGCAACATTAATATTTTGTGGTCATTTCAGTCACTCAGTACACCATTTAATTCAATAGTAAAATGATTGACCATTTCTAGTATGGCTGCATGATTCTTGTGCATCATGCCCACAATTGAGAAATATCTGTGGAACACATCATATAGCCATTAAAGTCATTAGATTCACTGATTTTTCCAAAACAATAATAACCTTTAACATAGTGATTACTGTGAGTGTAGTAATTGACATTACATTGAGGGCAGGCACACAACATTTGGCGCGAGACTGGTGCGGCCACCGGCGGGCACATGCTGTCAGGCGTGAGGCTTTGCAGTGGTTGCTTGTGGCCTTGTGGCATGCAATGTTGTTAATTGACATCCGGTATGACTGCATGTACTGTTCATGACTAGTTTTGTCCAGGTTTATGGTACATGCAGGGTTTGTGAAGAAATGAAAGTGACAAAAGTGAGAGATACAGATGCCAAATGTTTAGAAAAGTGTAGCCATTTTGGCTCTGGTTTGGTGAGCCATGAGCCATTTGTGTTAGCATGGTTTACAGCAGCAGGTGGTGCAGTGGAGAGGGTAGAGAACGGCAACGCAAGGGTTGAGCCCCTGTGTAGAAACTTTTATTTTCAATTTTAATGTTATACTGGAAATTAACTGAAATCATTTTAAAAAAGTAATTTTCAGTGTATTTTTTGTACTAATATTTTCATAAAAGGCTTGAAAAGAATAGGGAAAGGAAAATTTGGGATCGCAAATAGGTTTCCAAGAAAGGAAACACCATCAACAATTTATTTCATATAACAGCCATGGTCTCCAACCATATCTTTGACAAAACTGTATGTACTTACAGTGTCCATGAGGACCCTGCAGGTATCTTTCCAAGAAGAGGTTGGAAAACATACAGAACTTGGTATTCTGTTTCTTTCATTTTCACCTTTGAGTTGCTGTGGCAGTTGCACACAAAAGTTTATGGTGCAGGTAAAATAGGCCAATTGGGAATACCACCATGTGTAAATCATCAACTATGAAACAATAAAAGTATCTTGTTGTATATCTGAAGTTACTGATACAATCACTTCCCAAAAATTTATTTGCAATCCGGAATTTTTTCTGTTACCTTTCCTTTTCACGAATTTTATAAAAGTGTTAATAAAGGCAATATGTTGGGCATTGTTTCAGTTTATTTGCAGTGTAAATAGTATAAAAATTGAAAATATGAAAAAAGAAAAGTTTCTACATAGGAACTAAGCTCCATGATCCTTAGATTGCTGTTTTGTACTCGTCCCACTGTACTAGCACTACATAGAAACCACAAACAAAATGGCTCAGGTCTCAATTGACCAGCACCATAAATGCTAATTTTTCTTAACAATTTACTACATGGCGCTCCCACTTTTACGCATTTCATTTGTGGCGAAGCCATGCGTATACCATAACTTTTGACAAAATCAGTGATGAGTTGGTGCAGACATTTTCTGAGATGAGATGGAAACGCTTAGCCAGCCAACTAGTGGTTAAATAAATTTGCATTCCACTAGAAATGACAATGAGTCCCAGCAGAACTGATTTTGAAAGACAAGAGGTCATATTGTAATATAATTCTATGAAGTTCTCCGCTCTTTTTATAAAGAGATCAATCCCACATGTTGCCATGGTTGATACGATTATGTTGCAGAAGGTGTGCTGGGAAGCTCTTTCACACCTCCATACTCTCCCGCTTTCTCTCCATGTGCTCTCCATATTTTTGAAGCCTTGAAGGAAGACATTTGTGCCCATTTATTTGCTTCAGACTAAGAGGTTTTTGCAAGTGACACTGTTTGTGTCCATTTTTAAAGTACAGTTACACAGCTTTTGCAATACCACAAGTTGCAATATTTACCAATCCAATCTCAGTGCTTCATAGATCACTGACGACATCACACTTCCAGATTAAAAGACATCTCAGTCATTGTCAATAGGGTAATGTATTTCACATTAAAGCTCACTTAAAAACTGCAAATAAGTACTCACTTAATATTCTGAAAATAATTTCACTATAACAAATGTGAGTGCACTTTTTTGTGTACTGATGTAACATAAGTGGACAGAAATTTCTGGGGGGGGGGGGGGGGGGGATATAGTCTGTCTGTAAATTGAAAAGTGAGGAGCACTCATGGTGGGAGACATTGCCTTTCGCAGAAGAAGCCTACAGCTGCCCTACAGGATGACCAGGAATCAATTTCCCCTCCTGCATTGCAGAACAGTTTTCAGAGATTTACATAGAATCTGTGCATACACATTTCTTGAATTAGTATTATTAGTAACGTATATCTGTATTTCATGTATTGTTAACACAGTTTGTGGAAAATAAAACCCCCTCAGCAACTCTGTGCACTGCATTACCAGTAATTTATGCGCAGAGTTGTGTAATGGTCAGCATATCTTTGTGAACCACCCTGTGATTCCTTCTTGTGAAGTAGAGGAGCAGAGGGAGTGGGGATTTGCCTGCTCACTATTCAGTTTGCAGATGTACGAAGGAGGCAGGTGCATGACCACAATCCTGTGGGTCACCTTCCCTGACGTGTCTAACTCAACATACCTCACCCCAACTCCTGTCCAGTCTGTTACACCTGCAGAACGCAGTTTATCCCTTCATACGGTTCTATTGCACTTAGCTGTGGTACACAAATTGAATCTTTATTTCTTAACCCACTTCATTTAACAACTGACATTAATTTTGTACCATTAAAACCTGTGGTTCTTCCATCCCCTGCAACATGGAAACTATTAGTCCTATAGAAAAAAAGGAATACAACCTTTCTTGTAGGAAATGTAATGTAGTTAATTTTTTTTGCTGGGAAGTATATTTGCTCGAAGCCACAATTTTTGAGTTATTTAAGAACACAGAAAGTGACTTTTGAACAATCCTCTCACCCCTGCCTCCACTCTACTGGTTGGGATAAGTTCTCTGAAGCAAGTATGTGACATCACAAGACTTGTTAAATTGTATTTCCTACTTCTGTGACTAAAGAAGGACCACTTCTGTTACTTTGCATTCAGTGCAACCCTAAAATAAAAGTTAGCAAGAAATGTATCAAGCTCTTGTAATACTAATGACAATTCTCCACATCCCAACACTCTACATGTCTCTGTTTCAGAGCATATTTGGATATGTTTGAGAACAGGTTTGTCAATAAACAAATGCCAAGCACTCGACGGAACATCACTTTTCACTTTGGAGAAGGACCAGAATCTCCTGAAGCACAATTTCTGTCTATGCCTTCCAGGAGTTAGTAGGAACTACATCCCACTGACACTTTCAGGTGCTTCAATCTCTAAACTGACAAGTTACTTAGAAAGTGTCTTTTACCCGAATTGTGTTGCCTTGTAGCATGTGCATGGCTCAATTCTGTGTCATTCAGATGAAAATCACAGTCTCCTATTGCTGTAATGTGTTCGTCATTGTTATCTTGCAAAATACCGACCTTAGCAGGACTACTGCAAACTATTGCAATGTAACTGTCTCTATTATCTTTTCTAATACCATAAGGATATTGTTGCTCTTTGGGTGAGGCCACATGTAGAGACAAGTAAAATGAGTGTTTTTCATAGAACAAAGGCTCAGTTGCAATGAAAAATGTGAAGCAAAAATGTATGTTCTCAGAGACATTTTATTTTTTACCTTTTCCACTGCTGTGTGCGCAGGAAATTTTTTTAGAATCTTCACTGCTGTCCTCTGATTCATCCGAGCTCCATGCACGGTAACCAGAATCAGCTGAAATGCCATCTACATATCCTTCTTTGGATTCAACTAACTCAGTATTATTTACAAAAGCTAGCATCTGTTCATCCATGTGATTGTGACAACGAGCCATGGTGCACTACTTCACAATACTCGTTCAATCTAGTTTTTTATTCTTTGGAAGATGTCACACTTATAGTTTTATATCTGCATTAGAGATGCAGAGACAGTGAAGGCCCACCCTAAGTAGCAATTGCCAGCACAGTGGCAATCTCTCTCATGACAATATTCCTGGAGAGATCCTTCCTATTTCTTTTTCTGTTGAGACAGCAGTTCATGGATCTTTCCAGCACCTGTCTTCATGTCAAATTTTTCATGTTAAGCTGTCTTCAGATCAGCCCCGAATGAAAGGCTTAGCCAAATCCTAAAGAGAGGAAGACAGAGAGAGATAGAGAGAGAGAGAGAGTACCATGATTCACTTTTCAACTGGATATCCATCACCACTGCTAAATGACTTATGAACGCCATCAATGTTATGAGATAACAGAGAAAATTTACATTGATCCTGAAGCCGTAAATCTCATTCATTTCTGATCTTTTCTGTCATCTGTAACTGTTTCGAAAATTAACTTACATAAAGATTTAATGCCTTTCAATGGTGCAAAATTTGCACCAACGTTAATGTTTCTACACCAGTATTCTATATTAACTTGTTTCACACTTCACAGCCTAAACAAATATACAGTGTGTCAGAAATAATGTGTAGGTAGAACTGTTGTTTTGAGCTCCAGTTTGGTTTTCCATGTTATAATTTGTTTCATCTGATAGTTTTTGTTTTCTTGGATATTTTTCTTATAGCAACTACATTTAAAATCTCTCCCTGCATTGTTATGATACTACTAATCATTATTAAAATGTGAATCATCATTGTAGATCCAAAATCCACATGATCACATGTTGCTAAGTCATTGCAGGAAAGTTCATCATGGGTAGACTTCCAAAACTGCATTGTTCATACACTTTTAATGCCAGCGAATCCCAAAAACCAGTAGGAAAATAACTGTCCCAAGGGTCATGTAAACTAATGTTTTGACAGTTTCAAACTCTTACGAAACAAAATAACAGTACAGTGCAAATTGTGCCTTCTCCATGAACATAGTTTCTACATGCACATACAAAAACTTATGTGCAATACATGTCTTATCTGGTATATCAGTAAGAATAAATTGCAAAAAGATTTAGAAAACATATCTGAATGTTGTGAAAATTGGCAGTTGACTGTAAATAACGAGAAGTGTGAGGTCCTCCACATGAGTGCCAAAAGGAATTCATTAAAATTCGGCTACACGATAAATCAGTCTAATTTAAAGGCCATAAATTCGATTAAATACCTAGGTATTACAATTATGAACAACTTAAACTGGAAGGAACACATAGAAAATCTTCTGGGGAAGGCTAGCCAAAGACTGCATTTTATTGGCAGGATACTTAGAAAATGTAACAGATCTACTAAGGAGACTGCCTACACTACGCTTGTCCATCCTCTTTTAAAATAATGCTGCATTGTGTGGAATCCTTACCAGATAGGACTGATAGAGTACATCAAAAAAGTTCAAAGGAGGGCAGCACGTTTTGTATTATCGCGAAATATGGGAGACAGTGTCACAGAAATGATACAGGATTTGAGCTAGATATTATTAAAAGAAAGGCGTTTTTCATTGCGACAGAATCTTCTCATGAATCCCAATCACCAACTTTCTCCTCTGAATGTAAAAATATTATGTTGAGACCGACCTACATAGGGAGAAACGATCACCATGATAAAATAAGGGAAATCAGAGCTCCTACAGAAAGATATAGGTGTTCGTTCTTTCTGTGCGCTATACGAGATTGGAATAATAGAGAATTGTATAGGTGGTTTGTTGAACCCTCTGCCAGGCACTTAAATGTGATATGCAGAGTATCCATGTAGATACAGATGCAGATGTTCAGCGACTCTCACAGATTGTCAGTTCTTGGTCATTGCAAATCAAGTTTGTAATATACTTATGGAATTGGTTTGACAGAGGAGGAGAAAGATTAAAAGCACACATTTATTTACGGTTTTAGCCCTTCTATCCCTATGTAAACCCATTTCAACCAATACATCATCATGCTTTGTAAGTAAATACAACTAGCAATCTATGAGTATCACTGAATACTATTTTGATCTGCCAAATGATTGACCTTCAGTGTCATTTGAAATTGTAGAAATATTCATTTGATTAATTAGGCACTTACTAATAATGATGCAGGGCTGGTGTGACACCATCAGAATGACACCACAAGCCACCATAATAAAAACAGCAGCCGTTGAGTTAGTTAGGACAGTTATTCTGATGTTATTGAATCATATGATGACAACACTAAGCATGCTACGTGGAAGTGAAGGAAGATATAATTTTTATACCAAACAATGATAAACAAAATTTACTCAGATTTTGCTAGTTATTTTTAAGTTTAAAATCACATCAAGCAGATTGAAGCCATGGACCTGACGCAAATCAGTGACCACAAGAAAAGTATCTACAAAGGAGCAGGAGATTTGAGAATGTAATGGGGCCTGCTTCTTCTTCTTCTTCTCTCTCTCTCTCTCTTCTTCTTCTTCTCCTCTCTCTCTCTCTCTCTCTCTCTCTCTCTCTCTCTGTCTCCTTCTTCAGTATCAAGACAGCACTTGAATCCATGATGTGATAATCTTTACTCTGCATAAACACCTTAAAAGGTAAATATTTTCATTACTGGGAAGAGATGCAAAACAGAACGAAAATGTGACTATTTATTTGTGTAAGCTGATGGTTTTGATTGCTGTGTGACTGAAAGTAAATTGGGACAGTTTTCGTGTCTCATTATAGTCATATGTTACGGATGCACATGAAACTCAGATGCCACCACTATGTGGATACCTTAACCAGAAAGTTCAGTGTTTCTTGGCAGTTAGAAATTTCTTTCATTGTATAGACCAGCAGATGGATTATTAGTATACTTTCACTCAGTACTGACCCATGGCAGCTGCCTGTGTGTGTATATGTGCGGATGGATATGTGTGTGTGTGCGAGTGTATACCTGTCTTTTTTTCCCCCTAAGGTAATTCTTTCCGATCCCAGAATTGGAATGACTCCTTACCCTCTCCCTTAAAACCCACATCCTTTCGTCTTTCCCTCTCCTTCCCTCTTTCCTGATGAAGCATCCTTGGGTTGCGAAAGCTTCAAATTTGTGTGTGTGTTTGTGTTTGTTATTGTTTCTATCAACGTACCAACGCTTTCGCTTGGTAAGTTACAAAATCTTTTTTTTTTAGATATAAAATAAAAAAAATATATGTATATAAAAGTTGAAACACGTCTGCTACTTGCACCACAGTAAAAAACTATAAGCATGTAGCATCATAATATTCCACATGCCCTGTGTGGAGCAAACAACTGAACTTTTCTTCTCTTTTTTTCATTATTGTTATTTCCTGCCTGTCAGTCAATATGGGGCAGGACTGGACTGTCAGCTGTGCAATCAATTCGCTTTTCAGCCAAGGACGTGTAACAAACATGAAGAAAAACAAATTAAAAGATGAAATATTTACTAAATCTGTGAAGATGAATTTTACGAAGGCTTTTATGAAAAGAAATTTAGTTTTTGTTGTCATTACTTTTAGAATAGGAATACTAAAAGGTAGCACTAAAATAGTAAGTATACATTTAAAACACAGTGTAGAAAACTGACTTTAAAAATGAAACATTACCCTGACACTAAAAGTTGCAGGACCTGCACTGAGAAAAAATGTCTGTTATTAGAGAGGAAAAGGATGGGTGTTTAGTAGGGTAAGAGGGTGTGGATACAAGTATAGAGGATTGATGGGTAGCATTGATGGAGAAGGATGGATGTTGGACAGCCAGGAAGAGAGTAGTAGTTGGGGATGTTGGTTAGGTCACAATGGGGAAGGGGGAAAGGCATGAGGAAGAATGATAGAAAAATAAATGAGAGCAGATGAAATAGTGAATAAAGTGTTTAAAATGACTTGACAAAGGAATAGCAATAAAAAATTACATTTACACCAGTTAACTGAACACAAATAATGATCAAAGTCATTTCAATAAAGACTTGAAGATAAAAAAAATCAGAAATTTGAATACACAGCCTTTTACATGTGAGAACTGTATTTTAACTACCACACGACACAACTAAACAGTGTTGCATTTCCTTTTTAAAGCAATAGAGCCTCATATGAAATTCCAAAATGGTTTTATCAGTTACTTGCAAACCAGGACCCACCAGGGTGAATGGCTGCAGTCAGTCGTAACCTACATCACTGTATAGAAAGTTTAAAAAATTCTGTCCCACTGATGGGGACCACTCCTTGTTACTGTAAAGCGGTAGGAAATACAAAAAGTTCAAGATGGGCTATTGCGCTGTTGGTCGGAAATCCAGGTTGGCGTAAGTAGTTCACTTGTGCTAAGTATAGAAACCAAAATGGCTGACCTCAGGATATTGGTGCAGCTAGCATGGTGCCAGGTCGCTTCTGTATAGAGTGCGTGATGGTGGGCATGTGGATATTGATGCAGTCTACATTGTTGTGTGATTTCATGAGCTAAGTTCACTGTCTGCACCTAAGTTTAAAATTGCAGGAACTGTAAAGATAATTGTTTTTTCTGCTCCTGTGATTTTACATTTCACTTTGTAAGACGTGTATATTTCTATTGTCTATTGTCAAACCACAATTTATGAAAGTTGTTTATATTTTATTAATAGGACTAAGCAGGAATAATTAATATTTGTCATGTTGGAAATAATTGTGGTAGCAGGGAATGTCTGCACCAAATTATTGTTGGCAAGAGAGACCGCACATTGATATAATTTTAAAAAGGGCGGGAGACAGCGTATGGATACATTTTAAGAAAAGACCGTGAAAGTCCTCGCATTGATACATTTTGTAATGGTAGCCGGTATTGTGTGCACCAGAAAGCATTGTTGGCAGGAGAGACCGCACTTTAGCGTTCGTAGGAAGTCAGTAGTAAGCGAGATGTTAAGCGAGTCGGTAGCAGGTCTGAAGTGAGAGGTTGAGAGGAGCGGTGTGCCTGCCAGCCACTAGCTATGATTTACAAGAGATTATAAACTGATGTACAGAGACATCAGCTAACGATTATCGTAAGAGGAACTAATATTATTGAATTAATTTTTTAAGAAACTCAAGACTACTGAAGGTATGTTTGCGCATTGCTAGTTGCAAGATTATTGTAAAAAGTAAGTCCCATTTGAACGTTTGTAAAATCATTTCATTCAGAATATAATTAATTTTTGCCAGCAATATTGCATTACTGATTATAATCCATCTCAAAAACCATCAACGTAAAACTTCGCAAAATTTTATTGTTGTCAAGAAAAAGTTTAACTATGAATTACGTAACTTCAGTCAAATTAATTAAAGAATAACGTCAGCTTTGCTGTTGATGAATGACGTCAGCTTTGCTATTAAAGAATAACGTCAGCTTTGGTAATAAATACAGCCACTTATTATGACAGCCCACCAGCAGCTAATAGAGTATAGTAAAACAAAGTAAGTATATTCATGTCGCAGTTCGATGTAGCAGTCAGATGGCGATCCAGTAACAGTAAAAAAGGTAAGGAACTGTTTTGGGTTATTGCAGATAACGACTGAGGCCACGACGACACATTCTATGTTTCGTCGAAATAATCAGAAAATCACTTTTAATAAGCAGCATTTAAATTTGTATGCGAAGATTGAGAAAGAGAATTAATACCAAAGGGTTATTTGTTATTATTAAGTAAGAGATAGAAATTCTAGGGGAAGGTTTCATAGGTTATTGTAAAAGGGAAGGTTGCGTAACAAAAGAAATATAGAGGAGACGGTTGTACGTAACAGAAAAGAAGTATAGTATGCCGGCCGAAGTGGCCGCGCGGTTCTGGCGCTGCAGTCTGGAACCGCGAGACCGCTGCGGTCGCAGGTTCGAATCCTACCTCGGGCATGGATGTGTGTGATGTCCTTCGGTTGGTTAGGTTTAACTAGTTCTAAGTTCTGGGGGACTAATGACCTCAGCAGTTGAGTCCCATAATGCTCAGAACCATTTAGAAAAGAAGTATAGAGGAGACGGGAAGGTTTCACTTGGCGACATCCAATCAGTAAGACTCTTTAGTGAATCTACTGTGAAAATGAATATACTGAGTATGACAATGGTATGAATAAGGTAGTGTTAAGTGGCGCAACTCTTATACTATAGTGTATACCTTTAATTCACAGCTCATCGGCAATTCTGTTTGCTCTATTGATTCTGCGTTGAAAAGTGTTTGTTGAGTGTTGAATCCGCTTTGAACAGTGATATTTTTTGTTGCGTGTGCTAATTATAGACAATGTCCCGCAGAATAATTACTCGTTCTCAAAGTGGTAAAAGTGTAGAAGATACTGACGAGAAATTCTTTTCAGGAATAGACAGAAATAATACGTGTGAAAAACCCGATAGTGAAACTTTAGGTGAACAGACATTCGAGAGTAGTAATAATATGGAATCTTTTGACGAACAATCAACTTCAGAAATGCCAACTGATAATGAGACATTAGTGCAAAATAATTTGTTTTTAAATACAACAGACGCTACACATCCACAAATTACGCGTAGCAGACATAATAGTTTGAGTAACGAAACCACTATAATGCAGTCAAACAGTGCGACTCTAATACGTGCCGAAACAGATTCAAACGGTACACAGCTACACAATCTGCGTAGCATATACCACAGTTTTATTGACGAAAATTCCGAAACTACAGAAGAGGTGACACGAACATCTGAGGATGTTCAAATGAACACATATGTACCACCTTTAACAACGAATACAAATACACACAGAAGTCAATCCGAAACGGATCCAATAATGGCATTTTTGCTACAAATGAGACAAGACATGAATCAAAACTTTCTAACAGAAGGGCACAAGAATCAGCAGACATAAGAAAACGAAATCAAGGCAGAACGCACACACACAGATAAGAAATTAGACAAAATGTACCAAAATCTACCAAATGTACCAAAATCTAAAACACGAAATGAAAGTAGAAATTCAAGCAGTCGCAGAAAAATGTTTACAATCAAACCAAGAATTACACGCCAAGATTCAAGAAATAATAGAAAAACAAGAAGCATTCACGGTTAGCATACGAGAAACAATGACAGAGAACTAAACAAAACGCTCACATTGATGAACGTTTTAAAAAGCACACAGAAAACTGTTTGATACTTCACCGCAAACTGGTGCGATCGCAGAATAAAGTACGAAAAGAACTATTACAAACAATTTCTAAACAGCGACAGGACGACAAAAAGAAAGTGTTTGCTAAGGAAAAACTTACGTGGACAATCACATACACTCGATTGCGGAAGAAATCGAAACGCTTAAGGAGACAAATATTCAAATACAAGAGAGGCTCGCGGAAATCCAATCACACACAATTGAGGCGAAAATTTCTACAGACACTGAAATCCAGAATATTAGGAATAAATTAACAGAAGAAGTTCTGACACCAACTGACAAAATAGAACACACAGAAATCAATCAAGACTCAGAAAATTTGAAAGCAGATTTTAAGAAAGTAACCAAAAGTAATCGTGAATTATGAAACGAATTGACAGAAAAGATCAACGAACTCACTACAATAATAGACCTGTCAGATATTAACAATGACAGTAAATTAGATGACACTACACCAGTCTCAGTTCAACAGATTTCTAATAGTAAAGATACGCAAATTACAAATGTGCATCAAACAATCACAGACCTAGAATCACATAATAATTTGTTACATCCGAAAATCAATTCTTTACAGCAAAGGATAGCTGACACACAAGAAACAACTGCAAACAATCAATTCCAACAGAACACACACCATTACGACATGCCTCAGATGCACAATACATATAATGTCGGTAGACTTCAGAGAGTAAGAGATCTTAATCAGGCAGAAAGACACATAAATTCATATGCACAACATTACGATAGTAATTACACACAAAGACATGCGGCACTCCCACCGTCATGGCCAGCTCAACACAACATAGAATTTATGATTAGTTTTCTTCAAAAGGAACCAGCGAGAAGAATGTGACCAATTGCTAGACAGTGTTTTTCAGTAGAAGCATTCCAGGAAGCATTTCTAGCAGCATATTGGTCAGATACCACACAGAGTACCATTAAAGATCGGCTAATTAGTCTGCCAAATTTCGAGAATTCTACATTCCCAACAATCACACAATTTTTCGAGTACAGGGCTATTACAAATGATTGAAGCGATTTCATAAATTCACTGTAGCTCCATTCATTGACATATGGTCACGACACACTACAGATACGTAGAAAAACTCATAAAGTTTTGTTCGGCTGAAGCCGCACTTCAGGTTTCTGCTGTCAGAGCGCAGTGAGACAAAATGGCGACAGGAGCCGAGAAAGCGTATGTCGTGCTTGAAATGCACTCACATCAGTCAGTCATAACAGTGCAACGACACTTCAGGACGAAGTTCAACAAAGATCCACCAACTGCTAACTCCATTCGGCGATGGTATGCGCAGTTTAAAGCTTCTGGATGCCTCTATAAGGGGAAATCAACGGGTCGGCCTGCAGTGAGCGAAGAAACGGTTGAACGCGTGCGGGCAAGTTTCACGCGTAGCCCGCGGAAAATTGGCTCAGGCCAGAACTGGAGACCGACAGCGCCGACTTCATCTTTCAACAGGATGGTGCTCCACCGCATTTCCATCATGATGTTCGGCATTTCTTAAACAGGAGATTGGAAAACCGATGGATCGGTCGTGGTGGAGATCATGATCAGCAATTCATGTCAAGGCCTCCACGCTCTCCCGACTTAACCCCATGTGATTTCTTTCTGTGGGGTTATGTGAAAGATTCAGTGTTTAAACCTCCTCTACCAAGAAACGTGCCAGAACTGCGAGCTCGCATCAACGATGCTTTCGAACTCATTGATGGGGACATGCTGCGCCAAGTCCAAGTGTGGGAGGAACTTGATTATCGGCTTGATGTCTGCCGAATCACTAAAGGAGCACATATCGAACATTTGTGAATGCCTAAAAAAACTTTTTGAGTTTTTGTATGTGTGTGCAAAGCATTGTGAAAATATCTCAAATAATAAAGTTATTGTAGAGCTGTGAAATCGCTTCAATCATTTGTAATAACCCTGTATATGGTTGAACAAAACCAATACCTCAATGAGCCATACAGTCAATCCGCATTAATACAGCTGTGTATTTCAAAACTCCCCAGAGCATTAAAAGTGTCATTATTAACAGGCCAGCAAAAGGACAGCATGTAGCATTTAGAGACATCGTGTTGCTAGAGGTACACCAGGCAGATAATGCGTTGGTTAATAAGAACTTTTCACGACATAACGCAAACCAGACAAACAATGCTAATTTTGAGCAAACATGATTTAGCAATAACAATCATAATAAACGCTTTCGCAGCGAAAATGAAAATTTTAATCGAGAATACACACAGGGATTTAATGAACAGCAGTATAACAACAATGTACATTACAATTCAAGACAGCAACAAAGCCATCCAAATAACACGACACGTATACAACAGGAAATACCGAACTGGTTAAACTTTCACATGACTCATCGCCCAGAAAATGGGACAGGTGCAAGCAATTACACGGGTCAGCCGCAAAATACACAAAACGAACAAAGACAGCCTTTTCAGAGAAACATGCGTGCCTCGCTGTATAACCACAGTTATAACGAGAGAAAACGAACACCGACCGCAAAGGACATTCTACAATGATAATTTTCATAGAAATTCAAACAGTGCACAACAACCAAGTCATGAATATACCAGACACAAGATTTCATCCGCCACCTACCGCTAATAATCAAAATAGTAGAACAGTACAGCTCATAGAAAACACACAACACCCCACGACAGAAAATGAAATGTCAGAACATTTATGACTAGAGATAGCCCGTGATGAATCTCTAAATGACGACACTACGGATAAGGACAGAGAAAACATAACTATAGAGAATGCCATTACATTCGACGACGTGCGAGACACATTGTTACACGAAAAACGGATCATGCAGAAAACTATATGCCATCCATTAATCCAGATAAATTTAAATTCACAAAATATTTTAGCAGTAATCGATTCAGGCTCACCAATGTGCGTAATTAACGAAGACACGTTTAACAGATGCAGTAGCAATAATGATTACCCAGTATTCCCGTTATACAAAACTAAAGTTAAGGGAGCATTACCAGGAAAAAAACATTGAAGTCAAAAGACAGACACAATTAACGTTTGTTTTTGCAGGGAAACTTTCCACAGCAATTGTTGGATAGTTCCACATTTAACAACTGATATAATATTAGGAATGAATTTTCTTGTACAGTCCGATGCAAAGATTGACTTAAAATCGTCATACCTAACATTACAGAAGGAAGGCAGTGAAGTGGAAGTGAGACTTCAAAACACAGTATCCTCAGAAGAACAAAATATGCACAAGATCGAAATTATTGCAGATTCTAAAGATAACGATTGTTATCTCACACTATACACGAATACACATAATAAAGACATGGCAGAGGAACAGGAGTATAATATATTAGAGACAATTACAAGCAAGGTTGGAGACAGTATAGCAAAAGACGACACGGAACGCACAGAATTAGAAAATATTCTTGTGCAACATAAAACAGTTTTTAACAATATTCCAGGAACGATGACAGGATTTATGTACGAATTTCAGGTGAAACCACACGACACTTTCAAAGCAAAACACTATCCAATCCCGCATATACACACAGAAGCAGTTAAGAAAGAGTTACGAGCAATGATTGATCAGGGTATAATTGAACCAGCAGCAAGCTAATGTATAAATCCATTACACATCGTTGAAAAGAAGGATGGATCACTCCGTTTAGTTTTAGATTCACGGCAGGTTAATAAAATGATCATTACAGAAACTGACCGACCACAGACGTTGGAAGAGTTACTGCAAAAGTTTCATGGCACCTCTATATATACCACCCTCGATCTCAAATCAGGATTTTGGCATATCCAATTGCATCCAAATTGCCGAAAGTATACGGCATTCATTTGCTTTGGTGAATGCTACCAATTTTGTAAACTTCCGTTTGGACTAACGATTTCATCTGCAGTCTTTATACGAGGCATGAATACATTTCTCCCACAGGATCTTAAAAACAAAATTACTACATATGTAGATGACATTCTAATCGCAGCAGAAAACTGGGAACAGCACAACCACACTTTTCAACAATTACTGAATACATTCGAGCAGAACGGTGTAACTACAAACCTCCGTAAATCTGAATTTGGAAAAGCCTCATTAAAATTTCTGGGTCATATCATTTCACAAACAGGTATTGCACCAGACTCCGACAAATTGCAAGCATTGAAAGATACCGACGTGCCAACAAATAAGAAGGAACTACGGAGCTTTTTAGGCCTTATTAATTATTTTAGAAAATTCATTCATTATGAAGCATTAGACACACCCTTGCTATACCAGCTCACAAGTAAAAACAATTTGGTCATGGAATGAAGACGTTGAAGCTGAATTCGAGAATTTGAAAGAAGCGTTACCAAGGGCACCTTTGTTATCACATCCTGACCCAACACAAAACTTTTCCATTGCAACAGATGGTTCAACTACAGCACTAGGGTACATTTTCCTGGAAGTAGAGGAGGAAGGTAAGACAATCGTTAAACATATTGCGTTTGCAAGCAGGATACTTTCTCCAGCAGAGCGCATTTATTCTGTAACAGAATTAGACACACTATGCATAGTATGGGCGCTTAAGAGATTCCGTCATTATCTATGTGGAAGACACACCACAGTATATACCGAGCACTGAACAATCCAGTTTTTATTATTAACAAAACTTATGCATGATAGATTAAGCCGTTGGAAATTATAGATACAAGAGTTCGACTTTACTATTGCACACATTCCAGGCACGCAGAATATTGTTGCCGACGCACTATCGAGATCTATACGCCATAAACGACTAGAGAAAGAAAATAAATACCTTCTACCACAACAACCATACTATTACGTATATCAAACAAGTAGCTTTCGAAAACTTTATATCATCAGCATTACAGGACATAGAGAGAGAACAGCAGAAAGATGACACACTAAAAGAGATTGTAACGCTTTGGCGAGACAAGAGAAACGCAAAAATTAGACATAATTACACTATACATCAAAATAAGCTGTTTATTTGCTCATACCCAGACGGCAACAATTGGCTTTTATGCATTCCAGAAGGGATCAGAAACAAAGTGATATGGTATACGCACCTAAGCTATGCACATTACGGAGCTAGGAAATGCTTTCTAATTCTTCGACAAAATCGTCACTTCAACAATATGGAAAAACACATCCTGCAAGATACGCCAGAAAGCTAAATCATCAACAGTATCACATATTCCACCACTGTATCCCATCATACTGGTTAAGTTAAGACACATGGCAGCAGTAGATCTTTTCGGTCAAATCCCCAGAACAAGTAAAGGTTATAGTTATATTCTAGTAACCGTAGAACTGACTTCCAAATTTGTAACATTTTCTCCACTAATGAAAGCAACAGCTAGATCAGTACAAGAGCATTTGTAAGAGATTTTCTATCAATAGTAGGATATGTACAGAAGGTTATTTCAGATAACAGAACCCAGTTTAGGTCAGACATATGGAAACAAATGTTAATAAGAACATAACATCAATTTACATATCAAGATATCACAGTTCTTCTAACCTGTCAGAAAGAATAATGAAAGAGATCGGGAAACTATGTAGAATTTATTGCCACAGAAAGCATACAAGATGGGACGAATACATTTCACAGTTTCAGGAAGTAATAAATGCAATACCTAATGAGTCAACGATGCTCTCACCAATTGTAATACTGACGAAAAAGAACCACCGAATAAACTTACTGAAATGATTACTTTTCCAAAGAATCGTAGACTTCGTAATTGTGAGTTAATAGACATGGCACTAGCGAACATTAAACGAGCTGCAGGTCGTCGGAAGAGAGGGCAGAAGCAGGTAAGTAGATTACGCAAGTACGAGATTGGCGATAAGGTACTAGTCCGTACCCATTATCTGTCACATAAAGGGAAGAACCGATGGAAAAAATTTGAACTTCTATAAGCAGGACCGTACAGAACTCGAAATATTCCGCACACTAATGTAGTACACATTGAGACAATCAGAACAAAAATTCGAGAGGAAACCGTCATATGTCAAACACAAAGAAATTCTTAAAACAGAAAAAACTTCTAACAGGGATACATATCGCCAGAGTATAACAATGAGCTTTTTGACACATTCCAGCAAGCCCGAACACAGTGAGCTACTAGTGGGTTATTTACGGGCACAACAGGTCACCTCGACTCGACAGCAGATAAATACACTGAACATTAATAGCAGTCTTAGAAGCGTTCCTGCAGGACATTTATTTCACATTATGCAAGGTACGTGAAGCAATTAACAGGACTACTTTAAATGTAAATGTATAACACGTACAAATGATTTTCATACAGTAGTAGCAATTAGATGTATTCTTTAACCCTTGCATGCAGCATTGTTGTCATAGTTAACAAAAATAAACGTGGTTTTAATTATAATATAAGTATTGAATATGGAGAAATATGGATAAATGCTTTCAGGTCATGCTGAGAGCTGACGCGATTTTCCAGATGCAGAGAGATGTTGAAGTCATGCCGTGCACTGACGATTATTAACCATGAATATTTTTTACGGGTAATGCAGAAAGATGTTGAAGTCATGCCGTGCGCTGACAATTATTAACAGTGAATATTTTATTATAGGCTATGAAGAGAGATGACGCGAGGTACAAAGGAGAGAGGAGAATGAATATGTTAGTACGTAAGGAATGTAATTTAGCAATGATTTATTTTGATAACAGGTGACACAACGCAGCACAGCACTACGGATGGAGAAACCACATTAAACTGCTTACTATATGTACTTCGCTATTCGAAAATTTTTTTTCTGCATTGAACATATCTTTTAGATCAGATACATACATAGGAAAAACATATCACTCCAAATGTGAGCATACCGATTCGCACTCTGCGTAAAATCCAAATGTTTTCTTTTAAACGACAATGACGATATGTGCTACACAACTCAAACATAATATCTAGTCGACTGACAATATGACTCTTAACTGACGACTACATTACCGAACATACTGAAGTCACAGAAAGTGATATAGTTTGTCAAAATGTACTTTCATATTTCAAAAACTGTGAATTCACAACCTGTGAAGTAATATAACAGTATCTTCATGTAATTATTTATATGAGCACCAGATTATGATTTATTTAGAGGAAATGTATCTGCTAAAGTCACAGAAAGTGACATAGTTTGTATAAAGGTACTTGTCTGTTTTATTAAAATGTTGATGCCTAAATGTACTACTAAATTCCAATAACAGGAATATTTGTTTATGTTACTGACTGTCACGTAATGTCATATGTACTGTAAACTGAATTCACTAAAGATGGAAAATGTGTTTTTTATGTAATTGTTTAAAACTATAAACTTTTTCTACAGTCGCACTAGATGACATATTTTTAAACGTAAAATAAATAATTTTTATTAGCACAGAGGAAAGAGATGATGTAAAATTTGGTAATAACAGTATCAACCATATCCGTGATCCTTTTGACAAAATGATTATACCTGTACCTTAATTCCTGTGCATCCCTATGGTTATGGAGAACAAACAAAGAGAATAGTGAACCACATTACTTCAATCTACGATGTTTTCTGTGAGGTGTCGGCATATCAAGATGCACACCACAGTCATGATATACATCAATGGGTGCTCGCATACCAAGATGCACTCCATCACTACCAATGGACAATTGGAGTTGAAACTTGTACCTGATGTAGCTGTGGCAACTCAGGCAATTAGACGGTTAACTTAGTGTTAGGTTTACATTAAAACTATGGATCAAAGAGACGATGGAATCACATGGCGAAACCTGGTGTTGTGGTATGTGAAGGAAAGAAACGGACTTTTGAATGCATTCACAGACAGTTGCCAGTGCTTTGACCATGCTATCCAATTCCTTTTTTTTTTTCCCCTTTCCTTGAATATGGTGCTAATAGATGCCAATTTTACCAGAGAAAAAAAATTATAATGAAACATAAACTATGTTCTAATTTTTTGCCATCTATTTCTATTAGGGATATAAATAACTTTTACTATCCGATGTACACTTCCAACTTACTGACTCATATTATTTGCATAATTTGATGTATACTCTTTTGAATATTCCCTTTGTTAGACTTAGGAAAACAAATTCTTATGACAGTATATGTATGTGCTTTCTATCATTAACTTACTTATTAGTACACATATTTCTATAATCAAATTTTCTCCTTATGTCAAGTGCAAATTACTTAACGATGTAGGAAAATTTTAAGGAAACACAGAGGAGGGTTATGTTAAACGTATATACTTCTATTGTCTATTGTCAAATCACAATTTATGAAAGATGTTTATATTTTATTAACAGGATTAAGTAGGAATAATTAATATTTGTCATGTTGGAAATAATTGTGGTAGCAGGGAATGTCTGCACCAAAGCATTGTTGGCAGGAGAGACCGCACTTTAGCGTTCGTAGGAAGTCAGTAGTAAGCGAGACGTGAAGCGAGTCGGTAGCAGGTCTGAAGCGAGAGGATGAGAGGAGCGGTGTGCCTGCCAGCCACTAGCTGTGGTTTACAAGAAATTATAAACGGATGTACAGAGACATCAGCTAACTATAATCATAAGAGGAACTAATATTTTTGAATTTATTTTTTGAGAAACTCAAGACTACTGAAGGTATGTTTGCGCATTGCTAGTTGTAAGATTATTGTAAAAAGTAAGTCCCATTTGAACGTTTGTAAAATCATTTCATTCAGAATGTAATTAATTTTTGCCAGCAATATTGCATTACTGATTATAATCCATCTCAAAAACCATCAATGTAAAACTTCGCAAAATTTTATTGTTGTCAAGAAAAAGTTTAACTATGAATTACGTAACTTCAGTCAAATTAATTAAAGAATAACGTCAGCTTTGCTATTAAAGAATAACGTCAGCTTTGGTAATAAATACAGCCACTTATTATGACAGCCCACCAGCAGCTAATAGAGTATAGTAAAACAAAGTAAGTATATTCATGTCGCAGTTCGATGTAGCAGTCAGATGGCGATCCAGTAACAGTAAAAAAGGTAAGGAACAGTTTTGGGTTATTGCAGATAACGACTGAGGGCCACGACGACGACAAATTCTATGTTTCCTCGAAATAACCAGAAAATCACTTTTAATAAGCAGCATTTAAATTTGTATGCGAAGATTGAGCAAGAGAATTAATTTCAAAGGGAAGATTTCATTTGTTATTATTAAGTAAGAGATAGAAATTCCAAGGAAAGATTTCATAGGTTATTGTAAGAGGGAAGGTTGCGTAACAAAAGAAATATAGAGGAGACGGTTATTGCGTAACAAAAGAGGTATAGAGGAGACGGGAAGGTTTCAACTTGGCTAAAAAACTGCTTGACCTAAGTTTAAAAACTCACAAAACTTGTATGTTTAAACAATTTCCTCCAGACAAATGGCATCCCACTTGTGCTTTTTAAATAGTTACCAATCTAACTTTGAAACTCAAGACCTCATTTTTCCTGAGCTTAAAACAGTTCGGTATTAAGAAAAAATACACCTGTCTCAAGTTTAAAATTGTGGGGAACTAAAAAAATTCACCTGTCCTCCTATGTTTAAAATGGAAGAAATTCAAAAATTCATTCACTCTATGTTTAAATGGAGGGAAGCCCTCAGATGCAACCTACACAACAGTCAGAACTAGACTGCCTACTAAGTTTAAAATTGTGCAACTCACTATTGCAACCTGCATAGTTGTCAAACAATTGCCGCTATTGTATGTGTTTTGTGGGATAGGATAGGAAATGAATCATGTTATGTCTATGTACCCAGGAGGATACTTTCATCAGTGTTTGTGTGTGTGTGTGTGTGTGTGTGTGGACACAGAAGATGTTATGCCATGTCATGTAGCTTGTGATGCTATGTACACACCACAGCCAGCACTCTAGGACTACAAGATGTAATATTTAACTCTTAAACTGGACACAGTCATATTGTGCTGCATGAACTGACATGATGTGACAACTGTTATGGGCTGCACGTTGATAGAATTTCGTAGTCACACCAGAATTACACCATGGCGGTCACTAGGCTGGGCTGTGCCACTGAAAGATGCTATAGCACACACTAGAGGAATGCCGGAAAATACTTTTAAACCTGACTTTCTATTAAAAACAACATGCTATTGTCTAGGAACTTGTCTGTCCAATCACGTTTTTGTTCCGATATTCCATATTTTGTTCATGTGGCGGCAGCTACATCCATTGTATTTTTACATTAGTTTTATGTCATGACAATGTTGAGAAACTGTGTATTGCGGTGATAGGTATATGTGGGCTTCATAATGTTTTAAAGTTATTTACGCTACTTTTGATGGCATTGTTTGTGACCATACATTTTTCTAATTATTATTTTGTTGTTTCTGTTTGTTAGATCTGAAGGCGTAACCGTTAGTTGGTAATAAAAGAAATTGTGATCCACAGAATGTTTCTTTATTTATTATAACAACTGTTGTCAGTCGCTAGTTCTTCCACAGCAGTGAGACTAGCCCTTTACGACGCTTTGGTTTGTTATTGTTTGTTTTCATAATATATATATAGCGCTATCTTGCTTGTACGAGATACCACGAACGTAACCAGTATTATTTAAGTAAGTCACGGCAAACACGCCATGCGGCTTTGTGAATGGAATAATGCACATGACTGTGAGCACAAATGTTATAATATATGTGAGCGAAAGACAGCATTTGTCATATAGGTCTGTATGATTGTAAAAATAAAATCTAATAAAATAATTAAAAACGAAAATGAAACCAGAATAGAAAATTAGCTCTCGCTGGAGATCTGTAGGGTATTATATGAAGATACATCAACAACGTCATTTCAATGACTTTTTAGTGACTTACAACACTTTCAGGGGCGTGACAGTGCAAGTGGAAAGTAACAGATAACGTCAGTGTGTCGCGCGTAAGCAAGAAATCAAGTTTAAAGAATGGGATTTTCACACAAAATTTAATATTGTATTGTCCAGCCAAGTACTTGAAACTTTGCGGTGATTAAAGAAGCGAGGCACTGCTGCAGTATTTTAACGTATCCCACAAACACTCCTAAAGAGTGGCTACTTTCGGAATTAGGTACGGCTTACAAAGTTTCCGTGGCGTTATTGCGCAATTATTCGAAATAGTGAACTTACAGAGCAGTATGAGGCACAGACTATCTTGTGCAAGGATATCAAGGAAAATGCGAAGTCACAAATAATACTATCAATCTTTGGGCGTTCCCACTACAAGGTTTCGGCTTCTAGGTAGGTACAATTGCTCGATATGATTCGAGAGATTCACGCACTTTCTTTGATTCGACGCCCGCTTGGAAAACCCGTGGAAGGCCCTTGTGTACGCCTGCTTTATTCTGTGGAGGGCTTCCCACGCTTGTTATTTCTTCGCGACTCAGAAAATTTTGTCAGTAATAAGGCTGATGCATAGTGCTTCAGTGGGAACATGTATGTAGGATTTTTGTAGTCTCACTCTGCACAACAGTGATTCCCCCTATACTGGAGTTCAAACTTCCCTGTCATGATAATTACACGGAAGTTAAATAGAATCACAAGCGCCCAGATTTATGGATCCACTCTCTGTTTGGAACGAAAAGACAAAAATACGGTCGGAAACACCAGATAAATACAGATTATTCTTTTAGGAAACTCTTCTCTCAATCCAGAATCAATGCTGCAAGGGTTTACGCCTGGTAGCAATTGCGCTGCCATCACTTAGACTTAGAGGAATAAAATAAACTCCACCCTGAACACATCTCGGAAAATCCAACAATACCGACCGACCGTCGTGTCATCCTCTGGAGATAGGCGTCACTGAATCCAGATATGGAGAGGCATGTGATCAGCATACCGCTCTCCCGGCCGATGTCAGCTGTTGTGACCAGGACGATCACCCATCCAAGTGTTAGCGAAGCCCGACGGTGCTTTAACTTCGATCTGACAGCAACCGGTGTTAGCATTGCGGCAAGGCCGTTGGCCACTTACAGCAGTAAATTACTCTAAATTCACCAGGGCACATTTGTTACTGTAGCTTTGAGTAATTGTCAAAGCGCATTTGTTGTTATTGTCGAGAATTATGCCCTGGTATGCAGCTGTAGGTTATTGTATGTAGGGCACATTGATGTAAAATTGCCTCGGACTATGTTTCAGTTTGGACTGTGCAGTTTTGAAGTTGTATATAAATTTGAAGGGTCGGAGAGATATATTCATAAGCCACACTTTTGTCTAAATTGAGATATTCACGTTATGACATTCTTAACGATGTCCTCCTCATCTTCGGTTGAAGAAGTTCCGTCTTTCTCCCACAATTGGTAGTTGATGAGGTATTGTATTTCTATACTCTGCCACCTGGTGTCTTTTTCAGAAGATACGGTACATAGACACAAGCCACACCAAAATGGCTGAATGCTCACGTAAATTGGAAGGTGCTCCGCACATTCTGGGCATAAATGGCAGTGACAGTAGTCTAAATGAGGATTCTGATCCTTCTGACAGAAATGGTGATGAGTCTTGGTGTCCATTAAGCACCAGTACTAGCTCAGAAGATGTTTCGGTAAGTATACAAAAATATTTTTTACTGGTGATCATTGATCAGTGGCTTGTGACTTTGTTTCTCATAACATTGCTCTCACAGTTGATTGTCGTTTTTTGTGTTAGTGAGAAACCTTAAGAGCCTAATTTTACTGACGACTAATTGCGGTAATAACATAGTTGTCATGGCTACAAATTTGTAAGAATATTTTTATTATCAACGCCATTTTAGCGGCATATAATGATTTATGTGGCTTGTCACTATTACTCACAGAAGTTCTGTGACTATTTTTCTATTCATATTGCAGCTTGGAATAAGGTGAGCAAATGAAGTATCACCCCAGAAACAAAGATATCACCCAATGTACAAGAATTAACTGGTGAAATTGTAAACGATGTTTTTCAGAAAATCATTAAGTGGTTCTCTGCAAATGGGCTCTCATTAAACTTTGACAAAACACAGTACATTAAGTTCCACATGGTAAATGGAATGACACCATTAATAAATATAGTCTTCGATCAGAAATCGATAGCTAAGGCAGAATATTCAAAATTTCTAGGTGTATGCATTGATGAGGGGTTGAATTGGAAAAAACACGCTGAAGATCTGCTGAAACGTTTGAGTTCAGCTACTTATGCTATTAGGGTCATTGCAAATTTTGGCGATATACATCTCAGTAAATTAGCTTATCACGCCTATTTTCATTCTCTGCTTTCGTATGGCATCATATTCTGGGGTAACTCATCATTGAGTAAAAGAGTGTTCATTGCACAAAAGCGTACAATCAGAATAATTTCTGGAGCTCATCCAAGATCATCCTGCAAACACTTATTTAAAGAGCTAGATATCTTCTCTGTAGCCTCACAATATATATATATATATATATATATATATATATATATATATATATATATATATATATATATATATATATATATACAAAAAGGTATGGCCAAACTTTCAGGAAACATTCCTCACACACAAAGAAAGAAAATATGTTATGTGGACATGTGTCTGGAAACGCTTACTTTCCATGTTAGAGCTCATTTTATTACTTCTCTTCAAATCACATTAATCATGGAATGGAAACACACAGCAACAGAACGTACCAGCGTGACTTCAAACACTTTGTTACAGGAAATGTTCAAAATGTCTTCCGTTAGCGAGGATACATGCATCCACCCTCCGTCGCATGGAATCCCTGATGCGCTGATGCAGCCCTGGAGAATGGCGTATTGTATCACGGCCGTCCACAATACGAGCACGAAGGGTCTCTACATTTGGTACCGGGGTTGCGTAGACAAGAGTCGTGTGTCAACACAAGCACCGAAGTCAACATTACCTTCCTTCAACTGGGCCAACTGGCGGTGAATCGAGGAAGTACAGTACATACTGACGAAGCTAAAATGAGCTCTAACATGGAAATTAAGTGTTTCCAGACACAAGTCCACATAACATCTTTTCTTTATTTGTGTGTGAGGAATGTTTCCCGAAAGTTTGGCCGTACCTTTTTGTAACACCCTATATATATATATATATATATATATATATATATATATATATATATATATTCACTTATGAAATTTGTTATTAACAATCCGAACGAATTCGAAAGTAATAGCAGTGTACATGGCTGCAACACTAGGAGAAAGGATGATCTTCACTACTCAAGGTTAAATCTAACTTTGGCTCAGAAGGGGGTAAATTATGCTGCCACAAAAGTCTTTGGTCACTTACCTAATAGCATCAAAAGTCTGACAGATAGCCATTTATCATTTAAAAGGAAATTAAAGAATTTCTTAATGGCAACTCCTACTTATTAGATGAATTTTTGGATAAAGTAAGTGGGTAATTTCCCCAACCCCCACAAAAAATTTAGTGTAATGTAATATTTTGTGTAATATAATATCTTGTATGACACCTTTTACTAATCTGACACGTGCCACATCATTATGAAGCGTTGTATTCATGATCTATGGAACAAGTACTAATCTAATCTAATCTTCAAGAAAAAGAAAGTGTAATATTGACCGATGGAAAAAAATTAAGGCGAAACGTCGACGTAACACGGGTCTGTAGTATGTGTCTTCTAAAGCCAACAAGACTGTTCAGGCAGCATCTTTGGGAAGTCCTTGTAGTAGGAAAAAAATTAAGGCGAAACGTCGACGTAACACGGGTCTGTAGTATGTGTCTTCTAAAGCCAACAAGACTGTTCAGGCAACATCTTTGGGAAGTCCTTGTAGTAAGTGCTAAATGAAACTACTCAGAGAAAAAGAAAATATTTTCCACTTGTTTTGGGACATAGTAAACTTAAATGCCGAGACTACTTACCTAATGTGTTGTATGAAAATGGTGCCAAAAAAGCAAAGGTTCGTTTCACTTTTCTTAAACACGAATGGACCAATTGTCACAAATTTACTTTAACTTGTTCTGCTTCACGTTTCTTTCTGTCACAGTTATCCAAAACGACTACAAAGCAAATTTCAACTAGAACTGTAACATTTTCATACAATATGAAAGTAAATGGAATGGAAGTCATGATTTGCAAGCAAGCTTTCCTCAGCGTTCATGGCTTACAGAATCACAGAAGAAGAGTGAAGAATTAGCAACAGTAAATGAAGTTGTGTCGCGCAGTTCAAAAAGAAGATCGAAGAGATTGGTCTATTACATTTTGCTATAAGGTATCCATTTCAACCAAATAAAATAAGGTTGAAGTATAATAATAATACAAAGTAATGTATCAACTCATGTGCTCTTTTCTTTCAGGCATATATGGCAATCATCCACATAAATATCAAGACGAAGCTGTCCAAAGTGTCAGAGACATCCTCAATGCTATACCGAAATATAACAGTCATTATAGCAGGCAGCAGAACCCCAACGAAGTATATTTTGGTTGTGATCTCACAACTGCATTTTTATTTTGGGACAAATACGCTGAATACTCTGCAAGGAAAAGGGTGTCCCAATGTGTCACAAAGCAAATTAGGGCAATTTTTGTGTCCGAATTTAACATATGCTTCAAACTGCCGAAAAGCGACACTTGTTCAGCATGTGATTCCTTTCTAACAACAACGAGTAACCCAGAATTATTTGCAGAAGAAATTACACAAAGGATAAAACAACATGAGTTGCATGTAAAAAAGGCCGATACTGGGCAAAATATGATCGTGTCTTTAACTTCTCCGGTTAAAGGGAATGTGAAAGAGCACCACGTAATAGCAATGGACATGCAACAAACGTTTCCCGCGCCAAAACTAACAGTTGGCCCAGCATTCTACAAGAGAAAAATATGGACGTGTAACTACAGTATCCACGACTGTGGGTAAAATAAGGGATACATATTTCTATGGAGCGAGAGGGACAGAGGAAGGGGTTCAAATGGAGTTAGGAGCCGTTTATGAAAATACTTGAAGATAACTAACACTCAAGCCAAAAATATCCAATAATCACAGATAACTGTAGGGGCCAGGCAAAGAAATGGTCTCTTATAGCCCTGGAAAGGACTCTCGTTGCCACCAAAGGATTTGAATCTGTGCACATTATTTCCCCATCGTAGGTCACACTAGATTTCCTTGCGATCGTAATTTTGATCGCATTAAAATTTATGCGAGAAACAGATGTACAATAGTATACACGCCAGATGAATGGGCAGAACTGGTCAAATCTGCTAGTCCAAAAAATTTCATTGTGACGAGAATGCACAGACAAGACTTCAGAAGCGTTGGTGATCTGAAGTCATTAATCCTGATACCCACGCTATTCAGATCTGGAGATCCCATTCGTCTTAGTGAACCAATTCAATTTGAGTATAAAGATCTCTTCACGCTAAGTGTGAAGCACTACTACTCAGATATAGGAACCTTCACGTCAGTGACTCTACGTAGCAAGAAGAAAGGACGACCTGCTGAGCCAGATATATTTCAGCTGCCAATAAAATATAGAAAGCCACTTCAAATTAATCAGAAAAAGATTGATGACATACCTTCTCTTATGGCATACATACCTGCAGCATATCAAAGCTTTTTTTGATCATGTACTGGAAATAATGTGAATGATGCTGACGTGGATGAACTTCCTTGATTTCACATTTACAGAGTAAAATAAAGTATTAGACTGACTTATCTGTTATGTATGTATGTGAAAGTGTAAAAATTGTTAAAAATTACTAGTTGTTATATAATTTTCAAAATAAGACCTTAAAAACGAATTTTGTGTTCTAAATTATTTTCAGGGAGACACAGTCATAAGCCATTTTCGACCACATCATAATTAAAATGGCTCTCAAATTAATATTACATAAAAGAGAGAAGATCGTGTATTTTACACAAGGTTTGAAATGTATTAAATTAGTATTATTAAAAGCAAAAAGGAAGTGTCTATATTGTCTTGAACATTTTTATGCTTCCATGAAACTTTAAAGTCGTTGTATCTGAAAACTAGTTGAATGTGGTTTATGACTATATCTGTCTGACCCCTTCATTTACTTGATGAATCACAGAATGCATTTTGTAATCATTCTTCAAAAACACACAACAATTTTTATAATCCAGTTTTTGAGCGTTCCATCACAAATTCGACAGATATCCCCACCTGAATTCACTTTCTTACAAAGGGAACTGTATCATTTCAAGCGAAACTCCTGTTTTATACATGAAATGTATTCGCAATTGTGAATATGGTTAACCATCAGCTGCATAATGGAACGACGACAGTCAAAATTTGTGCCGAACAGGGACTTGACGCGGATTTGTTTCTTATCGCAAGTAGCCCCCGTAGTATTTTCTATTATTTATACCTCATTTTGTTCGTTTTAGTTCGTTGCAGCTGCTCGGGGCGGATGTCGCAAGACACCCGTTTCAGTTCGTCGTTGATCCATTAACTCAGTTCTTTTATTACAGAGGCCAGCTAACGTTTTTTTTGTTTTGTTGATCATTGTGTTTGGTCTTTGCGGACATGGTAAGACATCCGTTCAAGTTCGTTTGTTGATCCTTCCACTCAGTTTTTTTATTGCAGAGGCCAACCGGCTCTCTGACCGAACATGCTGAGCTACTGTGCCGGCGTATCATTAAGCTATCCAACTATGATTCACGGCCACTCCCAAACTTCTATATGTCGTCAGTCATATGTCTACAACCTGTACCCGTGCATCCTTTATGTATGTTTTCACACAGGCGAGACTTTTACTTGAAAATGTCTCACCTGCGCGAGAATATATTCTGTAATGTTATTTCATATGTCTGAAATGTTTGTAATACACACATGCAGTTTATTTGCGGCCACTGATTTGAACATGAGAAATGGTCAGAGGTTGTGTAATTTGTCCATCAAGCTGGAAGAAACAGCTTAACGTAGATGTTTTTTCTTTGGAGTTTAAATTCTCACTCTTGCTTTTCTCTGATGACGGGTTCAAAGTAATGAGGACATTGTGCGGTGAGTAGTAGTTTTTGCAGCAAAATGGTGGAAGTTTTTTTCCAGATTTCACGCATGGTGGACGTGCACAGGTTGTGTACAGTGTGACCTCTGTTGTCTGGTTATCTGTAATCGGTGGCCCTACTGCAGTTATTTTTACTTCATTGGATGTCACAAAAGAATGAGATGCGCATTGTATCCTGCAGTCGAATGTAAAAATTATACCAATTTTGCTCAGAAAACTAATAGAAAATGGACTGTGCCTGTTTTCATGGAAAGAGGACATTTGTTATCGTCGGAATTGTGTTTTTTTTTTAATAGACGCTCGATTATGGGAGATGCTTTGACATTAAATACAATTGTTACAGTGAAGTGTTTTCACATTCAGAACGGCGGGCACTTGCTGGGACGGACCTTCTGTGTGTGTGGTCGCCGAGACAACCGCACCGCAACCAGGGAGCGGCGTGTGGGATGGTGCACTGCCGCTACATTTCAGATGAACAAACAGGGTGCATTTGGGGCGGCCCTCATTTATCTCATATTGTTTAATTGGCTTTACATCCTTTTGTCTTGGCGGAGGGCCAGTGCGTGGAAATCAACTCAAGGCAGGCCGGGTGTTGCTTGTCCTCCAGCGGAAGGGTGATAGGCTGCAGAAAAACCGCAAGGCGCGGTAGCAGTTGACTGTTTAAAAAAGCCTGTGTCCTCATGATAGGTCGAGGGAGGTGGAGGGATGAGGGAAGGTAGGAGTGCCTATAATTTCGCTAGTTCCCGGCCATACATAGAGGAGAACACATGTTCAACTGCCACCCATCTACAGTCTTTCAGAACGATGATTTTCCCCAGTACTTGTGTTGCATTATGACCTGTCGATTACAAGTGCTGTTTTTTTTTCACAAGAATTTCGATGTGTAATTAGAAGAGTGAAGCATTTTCCATAAGTTGTGGTAGCTTGTACGGGCTTCGATTACCTAAGTTGCATGGTGATCATCGAGCAGGCGTCTGTAGTGAACTGTGATGTCAAACAGCGACAGACACTGCCCTCAGCTGTATCCTTACGGGTAATACACTTATTAAACTCTTCTCTGTCCAACACCAGCATCTTGTCAGTTGAACACAATTTGTGCAAAAAATATAGTAGCTTCCACTCCAGTCTTTTTTCCCATCAGCTTGTAGGTGAAGGGTACAGTCTGTACGAGTGCTATTGTGAAATTTTTTCCCAGCAGGATAACACTAGTTGTATGCCACCATCAATTTTTGAGCTGTATTGCGATTTTAGGTACTCCTTGTGTAGCACTATGCCTATAGTCGTGTAATTAGGACCGACATTTATGATTAATTACATAATTAGGACCGATCTTTATTTCAGTTTTCCAACTAAAATAAAGTACGCTAACTTAACCTTCCTCTCCTACACCTGGGCAGTTTACATGTGTTGGTGGTGCACTTGGGGCCTCCGTCCAGATAGGGCTCCGCCATTTTGAATTTCCCGCCACACAGTGGAAACCCGAAATCCTGCCCAAAATGTGAAAAATTGAATTTTTCCCAACCATTCTATCAACTATATTTTTTGTTAGCTAACTGGTGGGCTAAAAACCAAATTTTCAGAGTCCTGAAACGTTTATGGAATAAAAATTTTTAACCTCGAAACCACATTCAAAATGCTAGCCCTCAGAGAAAAACCTATAGTACGAACATTTGTAGTTTTCAAAAAGACATACGACTCGGTGGACAGGCTCTCACTATTCTAAATTTTAGAATAGAGAGGACTAGATCCCGGAACACGAGAACTCATAAAACAAACGCTAACTGACTCGAAGTCTAAAGTAAAATTTAAGGGGGAAATCGCAGAATCCTTTGACATTCAAACAAGTGGGAGACAAGTCTGTTCAACGTCGTCCGAGAGAAGGTTATGGAAGGATGGGACAAAGAAAAGTGGGTTTTGGAAGCCAATCCTACTGGTCTTTCCCAACAACCTCTACATGCCATACCTCGCATTTGCGGACGACCTTGCGACGCTTGCAGAGGACAAAGAGACTGCCGTCAAACAGCTCGAGGTACTTATGGAATGTGTAGAAAAAGTAGGGCTGCAAACCTCATTTGAGAAAACTGAATTCTTATCAATGCTTATGTTCAAAGACAGAAATCACGAGCCTGGAAACATAATACGGTAAAAACAGCAAGGTCCCGTACTTTAAATACCTTGGAGAATTCATCGAACCGACAGGCCTTGAAAAAATTTCACAGCAGAATCGCCTACACAAAGTCGAAAAAGCATTAGGTTAGCCAAAAACGTTTACGACAAAAAATCCATGTCTACACAGACAAAAAATCGACACTACAGCACAGTCATAAAAGCAACAGTCCTCTACGCCAGTGAAAAACTGATGGTTAACAGAAAACACGAATTTGAAGAAGTCAAAAACGAAGAGGGAAAGATCATTAGGAAAATTTTAGGAGCAAGACATACCCAAGGCGGTTACAGGCTACAATCAATCAAAACACCAGAAAAGTTTTCAAACATCGAAACTGACTTTGAGAAAAGGCGAGTAAAATTCTATGGTTATCTCAACAGACTACCAGGAAAGCGATTTACAAAAAAGGATAACAGACTATGAACCATCACTTAAAAACTCAACACCTTGCCTTAACGAAATTCGAAATGAGTTGAACGACGCAAACACAAGACAAACAGACGTTTTAGAGACATCTTCAGATGCAAAGTAGACAAATGGAAAGTTACGTCAGACCAACTAAAACAAAAACAGTACATTCCAGTGTGGTCAGAAGAACATAAACGAGCCTCCTTGGAAAGAATGAAAGCCTATTGGAACAACAAGGAAAGTTGATTGAGCTATTTGCTTAATACACACATCAAAAAAGTTTTGCATCACCTCGGTTCCGAGAGTTACGGAACCTGTACAGAAAATTGGAATATAGATCAACACACATTGCCTGTTGTACCACCATACAGCGAGACCTTCAGAGGTGGTTGTCCAGATTACTGTACACAGGGGTACCTCTAATACCCAGTAACACGTTCTCTTGCACTGATGCATGCCTGTATTCGTCGTGGCACACTATTCACAAGTTCATCAACGCACTGTTGGTCCAGATTGTCCCACTCCTCAACGGCGATTCGGCGTGGATCCCTCAGAGTCGTTGGTGGGTCACGTCGTTCATAAGTAGCCCCTTTCAATACATCTCATGCATGTTAGATAGGGTCTGGAGAACATGCTGGCCACTCTATTCGAGCGATGTCGTTGTCCTGAAGGAAGTCATTCACTAAATGTGCACGATGGGGGCGCGAATTGTCGTCCATGAAGACAAATACTTCGCCAATATGCTGCCGATATGATTGCACTATCGGTCGGAGGATGGCATTCACGTATCGTAAAGCCGTTACATCGCCTTCCATGACCACCAGCAGTGTACGTTGGCCCCACATAACGTCACCCCAACACAGCAGAGAACCTCCACCTTGCTGCACTCGCAGGACAGTGTGTCTGAGGCGTTCAGCCTGACCAGACTGCCTCCAGACACGTCTCTGACGCTTGTCTGGTTGAAGGCATATGCGACACTCATCGGTGAAGAGAACGTGATGCCAATCCTGAGCGCTCCATTTCGGTTGTTGTTGGCCTCATCTGTATCGCGCTGCATGGTGTCGTGGTTGCAAAGATGGACGTCGCCATGGACGTCGGGAATGAAGTTTCGCATCATGCAGCCTATTGCACGCAGTTTGAGTCGTAACACGACGTCCTGTGGCTGCAAGAAAAGCATTATTCAACATGGTGGCATTGCTGTCAGGGTTCCTCCTCCGTAGGTAGCGCTCATACATTGCAGTGGTAGCCCTTGGGTGGCCTAAGCGAGGCATGTGATCGACAGTTCCTGTCTCTCTGTATCTCCTCCATGTCCGAACAACATCGCTTTGGTTCACTCCGAGACGCCTGGACACCTCCCTTGTTGAGAGCCCTTCCTGGCCCAAAGTAACAATGCGGACGCGATCGAACCGCGGTATTGACCGTCTAGGCATGGTTGAACTATAGACAACACGAGCCGTGTACCTCCTTCCTGGTGGAATGACTGGAACTAATAGGCGCTGCTCATGCATGGTTGTTTACATCTTTGTTCGGGTTTAGTGACATCTCTGAACAGTCAAAGGGACTGCGTCTGTGATACAATATCCACAGTCAACGTCTATCTTAAGGAGTTCTGCGAACCGCGGAGATGCGAATTTTTTTTATGTGCGTATCTTCCATTTATCGGGAGGATTCGCTAATGGCGATAACAATAATAATAATAGTAATACGTAGTACGAGCTCCGTTCACTATTGACATCAATTCTAAACGTGCTTCGTAGAATTCACAGTCGTAAACCAAAAGGAGAGAACATTATACGACCTGAAAGATGAACTTAATACTGCAACCCTTGGACCACCTCAACCCGCAAGAATTCCCAACTTCCAGCATCAAACAACTGGCGTGCTGGACATCGAAGTGATTTAGAACATACCCACAAGTCTACAAGTAAAAGCGATAAACGACTTGACACCTACCGGTTGTTGAAATCATCGAAAGAGCAGGCATTCAGCTGGGATCAAAATTCGCAAGAACCTCCCGTCGGAGGTTCGAGTCATCCCTCGGGCATGGATATGTGTGTTGTCCTCAGCGTAAGTTAGTTTAAGTTAGATTAAGTAGTGTGTAAGCTTAGGGACCGATGATCTCAGCAGTTTGGTCCCATCTTACCACAAATTTCCAAAGAACGATAAACTGGGATCAATTGACGACCTTTGTTAAGAACATAAGGCCTACCCAAATTGTCGATATAATAGATCACGCAGATGCGGCGATTAGGACGCTAAGAAGATCGAAGCAGCGAGGAAAGGTGCATATACCATGGTCATCCCATTAGACCAACATTCCTAGCCATTTCCTCCACTCCTTGAAGAATGAAATATTAACGCAACTACAGCAGAAGACTGTAGAAACGAAACAGAAATCTTGCACGTAGAAAGAGGGTGCACTGCCTATCATGCGAGCCAGACTAAGAGCAATGAAGAGGAAACAGGAAAAACGGGAAGACAGAACGGCTCATTTCCTCCAAACAAATAAAAAAGAGGCCAAACAGTCAAAGCCTCAAAGGACCTAAGACAGCTAAACATGCGTTACACGGGCCACAAGGTGTAATATACGATCCACTGACACAGGTAAAATTATATGCAAACGTTTACGAGCAACGAATGTAAACGTCACAGCCACGTCCTCAACATGAACGTCAACTTCAACAGGAAGAAGACCGTCTGGCATAGATATTAAACGAATTTCGAAGAAGACAAGTGCAAGACGAACCCAGATTAACAACACCACATGAAGTTAGACAGATCGTAAGGAAAACGAAGAACAGCTCCCCAGCACAAGATTTTATTAGAAATCAAGAATTAAAACACCTACCACGAAAACGGATATTACTTCTTAGGAGGATTTTCATCAATAATATGATTCACATCTACTTTCTGAATGCCTGGCAATAGCAAAAATAATACACATTCCTAAATCCGTAAAGAATTTACCGAAACCTGACAACTACAGACCAATCAGTCTGTTACCAGTAATGGGAAAGAATTTCGTAAGCATCATACCAAAACGAATCAGCGGCCATATGGCACGACGCTACGTTATGCAACCGGAACAGTTTGGATATCGGTCGAAGCTATCTGCTTAGCTATAGTTTCTGCATAAAACAGAAGAAATACAAGCTGATTGCAACAGAGTAAAACCAGCAACAGAAAGCATATGATGAAGTATGGCACCAGAAACTAAAAGTGACACTCATAGAGAATACGCCCAATCAGTATCATCGACAACTGCCTTCAAGACAGAGCGCGAGGAGTCAGGCTGTTAAGTTTATAACAACCATCATTTCCCGGGGAACTCGTATCTGACCGTTATTGTTCAATATTTATAGAAATGACCTACTACTGGGACACAATGTTAGAAGAATATTCGCGGACAGCACAACGTTCTTAACACCAGGAAAGAATGTACCACAAATAATAGATCGTATGCAAAGGCAACTCGACAGATTGTAAACATGAACTCAACCAAACATAGTCACTCTCAACGCTATCAAAACAGCGACAATACTTTCTTTTACAAAGTAAAGACCAATATTAGACAGACAACTCATCATCTTCAAATACCGAATTCCTTGTCATTCCTCTGAATCTGGCTCGATATAGGACTAATATTCACCCATCACGTTCAAGAAATAAATAAATAAACGTTCATAACGATTAGAGCCTAAATACCAAAATTACGTAGCACGGAAATAACACAACACAAAATAACTAAAGTTGCACACAACAACTATTGAACCCATACTAGTGTAGGGAAGTGCAGCATGGGGAACAACCTGTCAAACAAATGTAAGTCAATTACAAGTGCTACAAAATATTTAAGATGTAGTCTAGAAGGACGACGGTGCACCAGGACAACCAAAATTAACAGGACACTTCAAAACCCATACTTAATAGAGAAAATCAAAGACAGAGCAACCAAACTTTTCACTGCTATTCTTGTGGTCTTCAGTCCGAAGGCAGGTTTGATGCAGCTGTGTAAGCCTCCTCATCTCTGAATAGCTACTGTATTCTATATTAATATGAAACTGCTTACTATATTTTTATCTCCCACACTGTTCTCCATTACCAAACTGATTATTCATTGATTCGTCCTATCAATGGACACCTTCTTTTAGTCAAGTTGTGCCATAAATTTCTTTTCTTCACTATTAGATTCAATACCTAATTCGTTATTCGGTCTACTCACATAATATTCAGCATTCTTCCCTAGCACTACAGTTCAAAAGCTTCTATTCTATTTTTGTCTGAGCCGCTTATTGTCCAAATTCCATTTCCATACGAGGCTACATCCATACAAATACCTTCAGAAAAGCCTTCCTAACACTTAAATTGTTATTAAACGTTAAGAATATTTCTTTTTTTCAGAAATGTTTTTCTTACTATTGCCGATCTGCATTTTATATCCTCCCTATGTCGGCCATAATCAGTTATTTTACTGCCCAAATAGCACAACCCGTCTACTACTTTTAAAGTGTCTCATTCCACAATCTAATTCCCTGAACATCGACTGATTTAATTCGATTACATTGCATTATCCTTGCTGTAATTTTGTTGACATTCACCACAAAATCTCTTTCCATGACACTATCCATTTCGCTGAACTGCTCTTCCAAGTCCATTGCCGTCTGAGACAGAAGTACAGTGTCATCGACAAACCTCAAACTTTTCATTCTTTTCCCTGGGCTGTAATTTCCTTTCCAAATTTCACCTTTATTTTCTTTACTGCTTTATCAACGTGCAGATTGAATAACATCGGGAATACGCCACAACTCTGCCTCACTGCTTCTCTTTCATGTCCTTCCCTCTTGTAACTGCAGTCTCATTTCTGTACAAGTTGCAAATAACCATTCACTCCCATTTTTTTATCCCTGCTACCATAAAAATTTCAATGTGAGTAGACCAATGAACATTTTCAAAAGCTCTCTCTAAATCTACAAACAGTATAAACGTAGATTTGACATTCTTTAACCTCTCTGCTAAAGTAAGACGTAGGATCACTTTGACCTCACGTGTTCCTACATTTCTCCAAACTGATCTTCCTTAAGGTACGCTTCAACCAGTTTTTTCACTTTTCCATAAATAATTTTTGTCAATACTTTGCAACCTTGACTTACTGAAATGATGGTTCGGTAGTATTTGCACCACTCAGCATTTTCTTTCTCAGGAACTGGAATTTTTACATTATTCTTGAAGTCTGCATTTCCCTGTCTTATACGAGTATACTTGGCACACCAGATGGAGTAGTTTTGACAGTGGCTGGTTCTCCCAAAGATCTCAATGGTTCTGAGGGAATATCTATTCCTGGTTTTAGGTTTTTCTGTGCTCTATCAAATTTTTCTCGTAGTATCATATCCTTCCGCCTTTTAACTTTCCCTTCTTTCCTAGTTCTGGTTTCCCATCCCAGCGCTCTATGCCCATACAGCTGATCCCAAGTCCTCGCTCACTTTTCTGTGTGCGGTATCTATCTTACTACAAGTCATGCATATTTCTACAGACTTAAACATTTGTTCTCTAGTTATTCCTATTTAGCCATTTAACTACTCTCAGTTTCATTTTTAAACGTCTGTATTCATCTCCACCTGTATGTATAATTTCCTACATTTTATATTTTCACCTTCTCTCTGCTAAATTCAGTATGTCCTGTGTCATCCAAGAATAAAATAGACGAAACGCGAATCATCACCAGACGATTATAAATGGTAGTGAGAGCTCTCCCAAGACAGTGACATCGCTGTAGAGTACCTACGTACCTGACCAATAGCGATACTGATAATAGATAATGGCATAAGAAAATGAGTTAAAGCAAGATTCAAAACCAACAAATGGGCAAGAACTTGCACGTAAGCAGAGGAGGAAATGATTCATCAGCAAGTACATTTGCCTCTGAAAGCGAAAAGTAAAGTGACAGAGTGGGACTGTCTCCTTTATCCCGCAAACACAGACTGCCAAAGGCGATAAGCTGTAAGTCCACAGGACACACACACACACACACACACACACACACACACACACACACACACACACAAGAGTTTGAATGGGAAGGAAGGCTAATATCCGGTACAATGGTAGGTACCCTCTGCCATGCACCAAGAAAAGCGTCAAAGCAATAGGCTCATCACTTTTCATTCCGCTGTACGTCGTTATGTGAACTAGCCACATTTTATATTCAAATTAGAGTCAGTTTGATATGCAAATTAATTTCACTTCAAATGAAATCGAGTCGAAATCGGGGAGACTGCGGAAACGCGAGTTTATTTTCAATTGCATTACAAGAACGGTGATTGAGTTAAGTGGTTTCTTCCTTTTATTCCATCTAGATACTTGTAAATATTCCATTGCATGTATTAGGTACAAGCTAAGGCGATTTCTGCATGTTGTGCCAGCCGCAGAACAACATGGCCAACTGAACCAAGGGACCATACTATCCCCGCTGGGTTACCAGGCGGAGAAAAGTCGGTCTCCGGTGCTGAATTCAGCAGACAGAGGGATGGCAGATGCTGGTGATTGCCCTTCAGTGAGCTCTTTCTGTATCACGCAAAGACTTTGTCAGCCAGGCGAACTCTGTAATATTTTTCTGCAAAGGACAATCTGTGAAGTGTTTCTCTGGTGGAAAGATGATTTGGTAAATAGCACGGCCAGCTTTTTCAGCAATTTTTAAGAGAAAGCTTTGTAGGGAAGATACGAATCTCAAAAGTTTTCTAGAAGATACAGGCAGTGGCTGGGAATGGCGGTCATACGCTTCAGACGTGTGTTCGGCATGCAGCCAACTTTTTTTTATGTACCCATCCTAGAAAACAGGGCGCAAAGGGCACCAAGAAGGAGACACCTGGATTGGCTGTAGTATCATGACGTAAAATTTTTAGACGGAAGTTTCTGGAAGAGGGGGTTTGAGTACACTCGATAGGAAGGAACATATTTTTCCTACGGTGGTGGGAGCACTGCGACGTCTGCCTTATCTTTTCACTGGTGGAACAAAAATGTACTTTCTGATTGGCAACTGCTGCTTGAGACGCGGAAAACGTACGCCGAACTGACGCAGACTGCGCTTTTAACTTCTCTTCGGATTCTTGTCTGAGTAGAGCGACTTCAGGCTAGGTTTGCAGAGCGGACACTTCGGCCTCTGTTTGCACCGAAGTCATCACACGTTTTGCATTCGGTAGAGAATTCAGGTGCCGCGCGCAACTGGGACAATTGTCGGACAGGACGCTCCGTTTGCTGTTCGCCCAGCAGACTCCTGGGTCCGGGTCATACCTCGTCCGCATGTTCACTTAGCGAGCCATCGGCACCACCTACACGCAGCGCGTTCATACTCCAGCGATGGTGAGATATACGAGGGGCGTTTGAAAAGTCCGTGCAAAAATAAAAACTGCTTACGTGTTTGGGGTAAACCTCTTTTATTTTTCTACATAGTCTCCTTTTAGACTTACACACTTAGTCCAACGCTGTTCTAATTTGTTGATTCCTTCCGAATAAGAGGAATTGTCCAAGTCTGCAAAATAGCTGTTAGTTGCTGCAATCACCTCCTCGTTTGACTAAAATCTTCGTCCCGCCAGCCATTTTTTCAAATTGGGGAACAAACAGTAGTCCGAGAGAGCCTAGTCTGGAGAACAAGGGGGATGTGAAACGAGTTGGAATCCTATTTCCATTAATTTTGCGACCAAAACTGCTAAGGTGTGTGCTGGTGCATTGTCGTGATGGAAAAGGACTTTTTTGCGGTCCAATAGCCGGCGTTTCTCTAGAAGGTGTAAGTCAACTACCCTGGCCAGCAAGATCTCCGGATCTGTCCCCCATTGAGCATGTTTGGGACTGGATGAAGCGTCGTCTCACGCGGTCTGCACGTCCAGCACGAACGCTGGTCCAACTGAGGCGCCAGGTGGAAATGGCATGGCAAGCCGTTCCACAGGACTACATCCAGCATCTCTACGATCGTCTCCATGGGAGAATAGCAGCCTGCATTGCTGCGAAAGGTGGATATACACTGTACTAGTGCCGACATTGTGCAGCTCGATTTCCAAACGGTTCAATAACGATGAATAATATGCACTTGTAATAGTTTTACCCTTTTCCAGATAGTCGATGAGGATTATCCCTTGCGAAACTCAAAAGACAGTCGCCATAACCTTTCTGGCCAAAGGATTGGCCTTCGCCTTTTTTGGTGCAGATTCTCCCTTGGTAACCCATTGTTTAGATGGCTGTTTGGTCTCAGGAGTATAGTAATGTATCCATTTTTCATCCACAGTGACGAAATGACGCTTGAAGTCCTGCAGATTCTTCCTGAACAGCTACAAACCATCCTTGCAACACTTCACACGATTCCGTTGAGCAATCGTGGAACCCATCTTGCGGATAGCTTTCTCATGTCCAAATGATTATGCAAAATATTATGTACCCGTTCATTCGAGATGCCCACAGCACTAGCTATCTTATGCACCTTAACTCTTCTGTCATCCATCACCAAATCACGGATTTTATCAATGATTTATGGAGTAGTATCCTCCACAGGGCGTCCAGAACGTTCAGCATCACTTGTGACCATATGGCCACTCCGAAAATTTTGAAACCACTTATAAACTGTTCTAATCGATGGTGCAGTCACTGCAATGTTTATCAAGCTTCTCTTTGGTCTCCTGAGGCATTTTTGCTTCCATAAAGTAATGTTTAATCACCACACGAAATTCTTCTTCGTCCATTTTTTGACAATCACACGACTTACTTGATTCACACGAATGACAAACACAAAGAAATAGATCAATATGGCTGAAACTTGGTGTGCGTTCTTTCCAAAGATGCTACTAACTAAACATGACTTCGATAGGCGGCGGTGGTGCCATCTCTCGGACTTTGCACGGACTTTTCAAACGCCCCTTGTACGGGCAGTACCGGCGATATAGGTCGCGATGAATTTAATAACCGTCAATAATAGCCCATTTAGGGTTTACCTGGCCACTGTGGCTGACACAGTTGCACAACTTCATTTATATTCCAAGCATTAGTGCATTCACTGTTTTAGAACCACATATTTGAATTAGTTAAAATTCAGTGTGTTACAGAGCTGAACTTACCATCACATATACTTTCCTTCCTGAACTTTGCCAACTATAAGTCACTTCAACTTTATCTTGTTTTGTGATTATTATTTTCGTAACAACTAGAGTAACTTTTATTGAATTACTTGACAATATTCAACGAAATCAGCTCGTGCTAATATATTCAGAAATTTATCGTACCCCTAAATTTCAGTGCACAGCTTATCATCCCTGTGCATAATTGAGGAAACTATGTAATTATCTCCTACTGGGCCGAAAATTGGCGCAGTTTAATTAGCGTGGATAATTCGGGGAGAGAGCTAGACAGATAAATAACTAGCATTATTTCTCACACTCTGTAATCATCATCATCATCATCTTGGACAGTTTCCAGCCACTGGCTGGGTCTGTCGGGAACACAAGCCTCTCCATCGTGTTCTGTCTTTCCACCATTCCCCCTCTTCCACCTTCGTCCAGTTCTCTCCTCTTCTCATCACACATTCCTTCACTCCCTTCACCCATCTATCCCTTGGTCTTCCTCTGGGCCTCTTCTCCTCCAGGTGCAGATCAAACATCCTCTTTGGAATTCTTCCCTCATCCATTCTCTTCATGTGTCCATACCACTGCAGTCTTGATTTTTCTATCCTGTCCTGTACTGGTTCCTCCTTTAGTCTTTCCCTCACATACACATTTCGCAATCTGTCTCGTCTTGTTACACCCAACCTGCTCCTCTGCAACTTCATTTCACTAGCCTGTATTCTACTTTTGTCGCTTTCGTGCATTACCCATGTCTCACTTCCGTATGCCAATATGAGGACAAAGTAGGTTCGGTATATAATTCCCTTGGATTTCTGTGGCACCTCCTTGCTCCAAATAAGCCCCCTAATGCATTTGTAGAACTGCCCTGCTTTTCTGCACCTTTCATTTATTTCCATTGCGTTTCCCCCCTTACTTTCAATCACGCTTCCCAGGTACTTGAAGTTCTCTACCACTTGTAGTTTTCCCCCTCCACAAGTTATATCCACATTTGGCCTATTCTTCTTCCTTGTTGTGACGATTATTTCACTTTTCTTTGCAGAGAAATGCATTCCATATTGTGCTGCCGTTGCGTCCCATGCATCTAACTGCTCTTGCACCTCCTTCTCGCAATTTCCCCATAACATCAGGTCATCGACAAAAAGCACTGCTTTCATTTTATGATCTCCAATTGCATCTGATACTTGCTGTAGGATTTCATCCATAACAATAATAAACAATAAAGGCGAAAGTGCACTTCCCTGTCGCAGCCCATTTTCCAGCTTGAACCATGCAGTACGTTCCCTCCCCACTTTCACACAACTCTCACTTCCGTCATACATTTTTCTAACTTTTCGTGTTATCTCTTTATCTATCCCTTTTGCGTTCAGCACATCCCAGAACTTGTCCCTACAGATACTGTCATACGCCTTCTCAATATCCAAAAAGGCCATGATTAAGTCCTTCCCGTACTCATAGTGCCTCCCCTGCGGTTGCCTTACCGCAAATATGAGGTCCGTTGTTGACCTTCCCGGTCTGAAACCGTACTGCTCCTCTTGCAGTCTACTTTCAATACTGCTTCTTATTCTCTTCTCCAGGATCTTTTCATAGATTTTTCCACAGTGGCATAGCAGGGTGATTCCTCTGTAGTTCTCACATCTCCTTTTATCCCCTTTCTTGAAGATCGGGACTATAATTCCTTTCTTCCAATCCTCAGGAATTCTGTTCTCCTTCCACACCACCCTCAGCACTCTGTATAGCCACTGGGTTCCTACTTCTCCTGCTGCTCGTATCATATCCACTGTTACTTCGTCCCAACCTGGTGCCTTGCCCCCTTTCATCCTCTTTATGGCTTCTTCCACTTCATTCCAAGTTAGATCATCAATTTCCCCACTATTATAATCGTCTGCTGCCTTAGGCTCTCCATCGCTGTTAGTTACCCGCTTGGCGGCGTTCAACAGATCTTCAAAGTACTCCTTCCAAATCTTTTTGAGCTCATGCATTTCCTCCACAACTCTTCCATTATTATCCATGATCCTCAGGCATTCGCTTCTGTCGTTCCTCTTATTTCTTACCATGGTGTAAAGTACTTTTTTGTTCCCTTCACTGTCCTCTTCTAACATTCTTGTCCATTTTTCCAACCACTTCTTCTTCTCCGCCCTTACTATGGTCTGTGCCGCTTTCTTGCTTTCCTTATATTTTGCACTAGCTTCCTCTGTTCGGGTCTGGAACCATTCTCTGAAGGCTTTGTTCTTTCGAAGTACTGCCTCTTTACATATGTTGTTCCACCATGGGGTTTCCCTACTTCTCCTCTTTGTGTAGTTCTTCCGCACACAGTCTCAGCTGCCTCAACTAGAGCCCTCTTAAAATCTCCCCATTCTTCTTCCACTGTTCTCTGATCTTCCTTTGGCAGCTTCTTCCTGATCAGTGTCTGGTACTGGGTCCTCCGTTCATCCTCTTTCAGCATCCATGTCTTCAACCTTTTCTCCTGTATTTCTGTTGCCCTCCTATCTTTTTTCTCTCTCAGGGTGGCTACCAACAGCCGATGGTCACTGTCTAAGGCCTCAGATGGGATGACCTTAACATCTGTGAGGCTGCTCATCATCTGCCTATCCACTAGTATATAGTCTACTACTGAAGTTTGGGACCAGTCCCCACTGTACCAAGTTATTTTGTGACTGCTTCTCTTCTTGTACCAGGAATTTGCGATCGCCAGCCCATTCCTCTTGCAGAATTCCAGCAACAATTTTCCTTCTCTATTTCAGTTCCCCCAGCCCTCTGGTCCCATTATCTCCTCGAATCCTTTCCTGTCTGTGCCAAAATGTGCATTGAGGTCCCCTATTATAATCTGATTTCCTCCATTTAGCTGCTTTTGCATGTCATCTTCAAATTCCTCCTTCTCCTTTTTTGTACACCCCACCTGTGGGGCATATGCTTGGATGATTTCAATGCTTTTTCCTTTCACCCGTACTCTGGCTTTTATCATTCGATCATTGATACCTTCCACCTCCTCCTGCAGCCTCTCTCTAACCACTACTGCCACTCCATTTCTTCCCCTCTCATTCCCTATCCAGTACAGTTTACATCCTTTACTTAGTGGTTTATCACCAACTCCTCTCCACCTAGTCTCAGCAAGTCCCAAGATGTCCAATTTCCTCCTTTCCATCATTTCTACAATTTCTTCTAACTTCCCAGTTAGAGTCCTTACGTTTAGGGTGCCCAGTCGTAAACCATCTCGTAATCCTTTTCCATTGCTTGGTCGGTTTCCTTTAGATCCGTTCCGTGGTCCGAGGCATGTTCCCTTTTTAAAAGCAGTTGATTTATCCACTACTGGCTTGCTAGGCCTATCGCAGCTTCACCAGAGCCCCGTTAGCCGTCACGTTTCAGGGTTCCCACAGGGCCTTCTCAGCTACTGTAGCGGTCCTGGGGCACACGAAGTCCCCGCTGTACATCGCCCCTATAGGCAGTCCCCTACTTTGTGCCATTGCCCATCTCCCACGACTTGGACGAGGGGCTGGACTTATGGGAGACCACACTCTGTAATATCCCGGGGAAAAGGGGGAGGGAGGGGGGAGTTCCGCATGCATACAATGGTTTGCAGCGTATGTATGTAGATGTAGATATAACGTACTGAGCGAGGGAAAATTGATTGTCTATATGCCTGTGTGCCCTCCCTGATTTCTCTTACAGTAGAGCGTCGATTATCCGAACGTCGGTCAACCGAACGATCGCTTTACCGAACTACTCGCTCGCACCTGCTACTCTCCCACACTGCCGTCCATCATCCCCCTCACTCCCAAACCAAGTTTCCCACAGTAGTCGCCGCACTGGGCCACCGCTGGCGGAACACTGCGCCTTCAAAAGGCGCTGCTGACCGGCCAAGCCGCCAGTCGCCGTGTTTCAACAATCAGCACACTTCTGTCGGCTTGGCACTGGCAGTAGAAGTAGCGGCAGTATCAAAGCTGTTCACAACAACAGCTGCGCCAGCTTCGAGTTGAGGCGTGCCGCTCCGCGCAGTTTGAAGGATTGCGTCGCCCAAGAAGAGCTTCTCACAGTGCAAACAGTCACCTTCTGTTCTCTGTTACGACCACTTGTGTGCTGCTTAAACGTAAACGTGTTGTCCTTTCTATGAGGGACAAGTACGAGAATATTAACACATACTCTGTCTGAAGTTGCCTTTGTATGTTACTTTGTAATACTAAAAGAGATGCCTGTTTTTATGAATAAATTTACTGTACAGTACTTCTTTTTGGCAAATAAACATGTACAGTTCGATTATCCGAACAAACCAGTTTTCCGAACACCCGTGTCCCCCAATTACTTCGGATAATCGACGCTCTACTGTATTTTATTTTCGATGGTGGAAATACATTAGTCGCACAGTTCTTTTGGAATAGAGGTTTGTTAAGTTTACCCAATAGGATTTTGCGAGAACTTCATTGCCCTTCTTACAATGATTCTCATTTAAGTTCCCTGAGCATCTCTGTTAGCTTTTAGATGGCACTTTTATCGACAGACATGTGCACACAGCTACAGGCTCCGTGTATTGCGGACACAGACACACGATGTGGACCTAGATGGGTCGCCAGTGTTCTTGTTGTATGTTGCAGTCTGCGCCACTACGCATCGCTACTGCCACCTGGGAGATAGCGGAAGATGCACGCTAATAATTAGGTGTCTCAAATTCCACTGTTCATGTGTTAGAAGCGGTCTGATGTAGCCATCATAATTGGTGAGAATGGTTACGACGTGAAAGGTTTACAGTGAAGAAACGTCTGACAGAAATGTGCAACTCAACAACTAGCGGGTTGGTTTGTTTTGGGGCAAGGAGATGAAACTGCGAGGTTATCGGTCTCATCGGGTTAGGGAAGGATGGGTAAGGAAGTCGGCCGTGCCCTTTTTCAAAGGAACCACCCCGGCCTGAAGAGATTTAGGGAAATCACGGAAAACCTAAATCAGGATGGCCGGACGCGGGATTGAACCGTCGTCCTCCCGAATGCGAGTCCAGTGTGCTAACCACTGCGCCACCTCGCTCGGTCAACAACTAGCCGTATAATGATCTTTCCTTCGTGGGGGACCACAGTTATAGAGTATTTTTTGAAACAAATTTGCGCTGTTTGACTGTTAATTGTTCATTTATTTTACACAGACATGATTTCGACCTTTCGACTATCCCTCTGTCAGCTCCTCTTCCCCCCGCCATCCATCTGCCCTTGGCTGTGGTGTGTCATCTTCGTGCCAACGTTTTAGAACAGTGTTTAAGTGAGTGTTAAGTGTTGTGCGTCTTTTACGAAGTGTTGCGAACAGAAATCATATTGTCGCTGGGTGTGATTTTTATATCCCTTGCGAACAGAAATCAGGCTGTGGCCGCGTTTTTTTAATCGTCTGTCTACTATTTTACCTGTCTGCTTCCTGTGTATTTTATTAGCATCGCCAACCCTTTGTTTTATCTTTTAACTTCCACAATTTTCCGCCATTTTACAATTTAAGTTCCAACATTCTGCGTCGTGTCTGTTTGTTCTAAGTCGTGTCTCCCTATCACTTTCGCGCAACGACGCTCTGAGCGTGTTTTTTTAGGGAATTGACTAGTTTGAACCTGGGACCTGTTGCTGGTAAGGAGACGCCAGACCACACATGACATGTAGAGTTCAGAAGAGTTCAGTGACACTAGCGATGATATAACAAAATACTTAATGATTTCAGCGTCAGCTCCACTGCACTCCCTGTAAAAGAATCTTAATACTAACTAAATTTAGTGGAAGGGGTTCAAGGCTTTCCTATTTTTAGTTAGCTGGTAAAATAACGTCGAAAAAGCAGTTAAGTTTACCATTGGAAATTTTATTCTACTCACAAAACATTGTTTATAAATTGCGCTATTGATAAAAGGAAATATTTTAATACAGGATGATAAAAACCAACTGCGTTCAACAAAAATGTGAACGAATATTCCCTGAGTGTGTTTCCAAGTTCTAAAATGCATCGAAGGATGACCTATGCCATATCACATCTATAATCTAGGTTTAAATTAAGTTTCACAAAAGAGAAAACTATCAAAATGGTCTACAGTGACCCTCAATTATCTTTAATTACTTATCTAACTTGTCGTAAATTACAGTGGCTGATGTGGCTTCTCAATAATTATATAACAGAAAAATCACCGCGTTTCAGATTTTAACTTTCATAGCAAATATGAATACCATGAGCTTCAATTGACGATCGACACTAGTATTACGTAAAAAGGGGATGTAAAAGATGAGACTTCTGCAGTTCTGAGTGAAGCCCTATGCGCTCAAAAATGCGGCATCATGTGCGTTCATTACCTTGTCGCTGTTCGTCAGGGGCCAGCGGGCGGCACAGCTCCACGCACCTCACCGTCTCGGAAGCAACTCTCTCCTAACTTCACCTTACTACAATTTACCGAAGTTGGTTTAAAAAAACTATCTGGCTGTGTTTCCATCTGACCAATCAGGGTCTCAATGTTAACCTTAAGCTCCGCCTACAAAAATTCTGTCTATCCAATGAGAAACGTTATACTTTTCGTGGTGGGGCAATGTTTTCAACGTTTGCAACGTAACAGAGACGCGAAAAAGTCTCATGCTAAAACTTGCAGCTAGTGCGGCCCTTTTAGTGTTATTGTAAGATCTATACTGTTCTTCTGGAGGGCTCTATCGTTTAACATGGGCTGGGGGGTGGTCCTGGCGGTTACTTTTCGTGGTGGGGCAATGTTTTTAACGTTTGCAACGTAACAGAGACGCGAAAAAGTCTCACGCTAAAACTTGCAGCTGGTGTGGCCCTTTTAGTGTTATCGTAAGATCTATACTGTTCTTCTGGAGGGCTCTATCTTTTAACATGGGCTGGGGGGTAGTCCTGATGGTTGGCTGGCGACGTGGGTGTCCGACCCTTATCGTAGGGCCTTCTAACTTAACACGGTTCTGCTCTCGGCTTCTGTTCTCGTTTCTTCCCTCGGAACTGCATCTGTTTCACGGTGGGAAGGTATGACATGCATTTAGGCGTTCTTGTGTTAGTCTGTGGTATTCCATTTGCTCACTCGTTGATCGTATTACTTTGGTTAATTTAATGTCAGGATTTATTCGGAGCTATGTGACATACTGCCGGATTTGCTTATCATGTCAGGGTTTTCATGGAAGGTGTTGGATTTGCCTGACACCTTACAAAGTCACCGTTTTTATGGCCTGCTTTTATTATTTATTATCTTCTTTCTGTTTTAAAAATTCTGTAGACTGAAGAGCGGCGTACTAAGCTGCTGCTGGCCCGCCCCTTCGGCGGAGGAATTGAAACTCGTCACGATGACTCGTCACAGACAGATCAGACATATTTTAACATTTCAACATACATTTGAGAATGGCTCCAAAGACCGAAATCATGATTCTGTAAAATAAATGAACAACTAACAGTCAAATGGCGGAAATTTCTTTTAAAAAAACTAGCTGTGTGTCCTAAGGCAGACAACTGTTAGCTGCCTGCGGGAGAAGGCGAGGTACACACTGAATGATAGCAACGAGTGGCGTCGAAATTAATCTCATGAAACGACTTAAGAATGGTGTCGCGACATGAGGTAATCCGTCAGAGCGGTTTCTTGTCTCGATAACAAGAGAATGTACTTAAAGATGATAAGCAGACAATGTTTATCTTCCTGTCAGTGCACAGTACAACAGGAATGATACGGAAAGTTATGAACGTATCGTGCCTCATCACGTGGGAGGTGAATGAAACGATAATCTTAATTTCACCTGTGGATCAATTCTCAGAGTCCAGGACGTGCTTTCCGTCACTTAGGTTCTGGTGCACCGCCTACAAGCAACATTTGGTATCAGATTTGAAGTACTGCAACGTTTGCCATTGAAACACAGAATAACAGTTGGTGGTCAGAATATATTCGTAGTATGTACTCCGATGACAGTCGAAACTGCAAGATCTCGTAGGCTGCATGCAACCAACTTCAAATTGGCGTAAAATGTACTCAGAGTGTGTACACGGAGAAGGAAACAAAATTCCCGGATTTTTCTTGAATTTCCCGGTTAAAAATACACTTTTTTCCGGATGTTTATAATTAAACTTTCCCCATTTAACACGTTGTAACACGGAAACTAATTACCGTACCTGTACCAAACTTGGTAGCAGTAATACCCAGAGTATGGGGTGCATGATTTCCATGCGTCACAGCGCCACCGTCCAGTTCCAAGTACGGCTACCAATCATCGTGATTCATAGTCTCACAGACCTGACCAGTCGCCGTGCAGTCGTGGACGTGTCAAGATGAGCTTGGACAAAAGGAGCAGGGCACTGTTGGTGAAGCTCTGTTATCAAAACAAGAGTAATGCTGCAGCTGCACTTCGAGAACATCGCCGGCTGAAAGTATTACGAACGGGTCCTCTTCCTCCAACTGCTGTGCGGAGCATGATGAAGAAGTTCGAATCAACTGGAGAACTGGGATTGTTCCGGGAAGCGGCCGACGACCCGTTTCACCACAGGTGGTTGATGAAATCGCTGTTGCCATGGCAGACAACGCTGCGCGCAATTCCCGATCGTCAGGCAGTGCTCATGTTATGACAATTGAACATGCCGTGGCCCACTGTACGGAAGGTGCTCCGAACCATTCTCAAATGTAATCCGTACAAGATCCATCTCGAACAGCAGCTTGCACTACAGGATGCACAACGACTTTCTCGCAAGGATTGAAGTTGAATGGTTCAAATGGCTCTGATCACTATGGGACTTAACTTCTTTTGGTCATCAGTCCCCTAGAACTTAGAACTACTTAAACCTAACTAACCTAAGGACATCACACACATCCATGCCCGAGGCAGGATTCGAACCTGCGACGTAGCGGTCGCACGGTTCCAGACTGTAGCGCCTAGAACCGCATGGCCACTGCGGCCGGCATTGAAGTTGACAACAGCTGGCCCTGCACTATGCTATACATAGATGAAGCTCATTTTTCTATGACACACAGAATTGTCGAGTTTGGGGATCTTCATCTCCAGTCACTGTGTGTGAAGTTCCTCTGCATGGTGAACGTGTCACTGTATGGTGTGGCTTCACGGCTACATTCATCATTGACCCATTCTTCTTTGAATAGGTTGGCGCTCAAGAACCAAAGACAGGCAGTGTGACTGGCCAGCCTTACTGCGATATGCTTTGCCAGCATGTTATACACGCCCTACAGGAGAGAGACACATTGAACTCAACAGTTTTCATGCAAGATGGGGCCTCACCGTACTTCACTCGTGAAGTTCACCTGCTTCTCCGAAACACATTTGGAAACGATCGAATTATCAGCCGATCGTTTCCAAATGCTTGGCTGGCACAATATAGTGTGGGTGAAAACGACTATACAACTTTGACCGATATAGAAATTTATTGAGATAATTCACAGAGTTGGAAGTGTGTCATTTTGTAGCAAACAACCTCAAGTTTCACATAAATGTGTAAACTGTCACTCTGGTTCGATATGACTAACATTTGTGATGCGGCAAACATCCCGTTGGTGATCAATTTCTTCCCACACTCGTTGCAGCAAATCGGGCATAAATTGTGCTACAGCAGTGTAGATTCTATTTATCAGATCGGCTAAATTGCTTGGTATGGGAGAAACATACACACAATCTTTAATTAAACACAAGAGCAAGAAATCCAGTGCTGTCAAGCCTGGGGAGCGAGGTGGCTTTGCAATTGTCCCTCCACGTCCTATCCATGGACCTGAGAATTGATTATCGAGGAAACCTCGAATTTTCGTGAGGAAATGAGGTGGTGCACCATCTTGCAGGTAGTAAACCATCCCCTCTCGGGCATCTCTGTCGATCTGTGGAATTAAAAAGTTTTCAAACATATCCAGATACACACTACCAATGACAGTTTTCTCAGTGAAGAAGAAAGGGCCGTACTATGGTTTCAAGTGTAAACATCTAAGCAGTACTCCTCAAACGGTCACTCGCGACGTTTCTTGTGGACTGCGGGTAGATCTTTCCCTAACCTGTTCGACATAATTATCAACACGCAGGCGACCTGGTGTTGTATCAAGTGGCAGTGAACAACCTGTCTCAATAAAGTTCTTGAGCCAAGAGTAAATTGTAGGCCGCCTTGGAGATTCTTTGGCGCATTCGGTACGAAATTTACGCTGGACAGTTGTTGCAAAGTTCATTTCCTGGTACCTAAACATATAGCAAACACACTCCACACAAGTCAATGTAGGCATTTTAACTGTGCACGACGCTGGCGCTCCTGGTGGCGGAATAGGGTACTGATCCACTATGTGAATCAAACTTGAGGTTGTTTGCTACAAAATGACACATTTAATACCGATTCTGCAAGTTGTTTCAATAAATTTCTATATTATTCCAAAGCTGTAAATTTGACTCACCCTGTATAGGCATGTAGAAGGTATATAGCCCACTCAGGATATGGTGGCTGATGCGTAGTGACCAATTTTTGTCCAAAGCGCTAGGTGAGTTCATTTGTTCGGAAGGGATGGCGGCAGGTAGTGTCCGAAACCTTTCGGCCGGCCGGCGACGACACAATCGAGGCGCACGCCATACAAAATTTCTCTAACGATTTTACGGAAGCTATTCGGTAAAAAAACGATGTTTGCTTCGCTTATAGCTTTATATGTCAGGTTCATGATGGCGTGCCCATCATTTCGTTAATGGTCATAGTTATTGTGATATTTACGAGGAAGTAAGACACTGCACGAAATTCGAGAAAGTTTGTGATGAAAAATAGAGGTCGCTATGATTTTGCGTTTGGTGCATATTACATAATATGTTGGAGCATACGAAATTTAGTTAACATATTGAATTTTTCTTTAGACCGGGCTGGAGGTCTGTATCTGTCACCAATGTCCAGAAAATTGATCTCACGTAACACACCCATTTCCGATCGCGCCTGCGATAACGCCAAAGTGAAATATCTACAACATTCGTCATATTTCATAAACAATTTCAAATATCGAAATGATATTTTGGCAAATAATAGGACGCAAACAGAAGAGTATTTTGCGATATGGTTATTTTGCAAAACTTCATTATCTACCGTGATATTCCACCAACTACAGCCTTTTTCGATGAAAGGATTTGGTTTTTAAGGGCCATCAATAGCTGGTGAAACGAGAAATGCTATGGGTTTTGGAACAACTTAAGTGAAGACATTACACGTTTATTTTGTACCGAGAATGTGCATTTTAATAAATTACTGACCTTACTTTTCCTCAGTTCCTCACTTAATAAACCGCTTTTTCAGAATTCTTTTGCAACTGCATCTGCACATGTTAGTGGGGTGAGACTGTGTAAACTCCGCTGTGTTTTGGCAAAAGAAGCAAATTTTAATATTGCAACCAGAGAAATGTGTATGTTTTACTCAAAATTCGCCATTCATGATGTTTCTTTGGAAGTAAAAAATGGTTAACAAGCCAGGCGAAAATAAATCGCTGCATTCCGACATACATGGAAATGAATATATATATATATATATATATATATATATATATATATATATATATATATATATCAGGGGAAATGTCCGCAACTCGTGGTCTACTCGTGCTGCCTCTGGATCACGGGGTCCGTCCAGATTGGGGATTTTATCTGCCAGAGGACTGGGTGTTTTTTGTTGTCCCCATCATTTCATCATCATCATCATTCGTGTACGTGGCTAAAATTGGACTACTGTGTAAAGATTGGGACATTGTATGTGTGGTGTCACCGCCAGACACCACACTTGCTAGGTGGTAGCCTTTAAATCGGCCGCGGTCCGTTAGTATACGTTGGACCCGCGTGTCGCCACTATCAGTGATTGCAGACCGAGCGCCGCCACACGGCAGGTCTAGAGACACTTCCTGGCACTCGCCCCAGTTGTTCAACCGACTTTGCTAGCGATGGTTCACTGACAAAATACGCTCTCATTTGCCGAGAGGATAGTTAGCATAGCCTTCAGCTACGTCATTTGCTACGACCTAGGAAGGCGCCATTGCCAGTTACTATTGAGGGTATGAATAATGTACCATCAAGAGCGACGTTCACCATTTATGGATTAAAGTTAAGTATTCCACCAGCTACGTCAGTTTTTTCTAAGTCTAATTTCCTTGTCCTGTTCCAGATCTCACGCCAGCCTGCGTGAGCTAAAACGCGTGCCTTTCGGCTTCCTCTAGTAGTACCGGGTTGGCTCTCTTGCCAACCCACAACAGCATGGGCGCTGATTACCGCGCAGTTGAGCGCAACACAAACCAGACATCATCATCATTATCATATGTGTAGGGGAAACGTTGTTACCAAAAATCTCGAAAAGTTCTTGAAAAATTTACCTCAAATTTTTACACAATACTCTAATGAGCATTTGGAAGGACAAAGCAGCAATGTACAGGATTTTTGTTGGTACCAATGGCGAGAAAGAAAATGCTGTTTTGTACTCAGCTGTGAAGATGTACAGTTTTGTTTTCTTCCTCATAGTCAGTTTTAGCTGTGCTAGCTTGGCATTTAAATCATTAGACATTGGGTTTTCAGAGAAAAAACGCAAGTTTTATTTATAGCTTATCAGCAGATGATGAAAATACTACTATAGTATTTTTAATTTGCAATATCAGTAAACAAAGCCTAAGATCAGAGAGGGGGGCTCGAGAAGATGGAGAGAGAGAGAGAGCGAGAGAGCGAGAGAGAGAGATGATGGACGGAGAGAGAGAGAGAGAGAGAGAGAGAGAGAGAGAGAGAAGGTGGACGACAATTTAACTTTGTACGCAAAAAGACGAAACCGTTATGTTACGCTTTATGGTCAGTTGGTCTAGCTTCTTGCAATGCGTGTGATGCACGATGAATTGACTTCTGGGGGCTGCACTGAAATGCAGCTTGCACTGCGTCAACCCTTGCTTGAGACACAGGCGGACGTCCACTTTGGGGAAGGTCTTCGACACTGATGTCTGTTTTATATTATTGATCCAACACATTATGCTTGGTTTTGCCGGTGATGGTTTCTCATACTGGTGTCGAAAGTTTCGCAGTACTGTTGTCACAGATTCAGATTCTGCGTACAAGATGTCACATTGTGCTTTCTCTTGGCCTGTCGCCATTTTATGCACTCCAAGTCAAATGCGTAACAAAGGACAAAGCGAAAAGATCTCGAGAGCTGCTAAAGGATATACAACAAATCACAATTCTCTATCTCCGATAGTTTCCAACTTGCAGTTTTTTTAAATAGCAGGGCTTCATCTACACCCAGTATTCCTTTTTTGTAGGTGTCTACCCCGAAAACGGCTTAGCAATTGATTTTTGGTTGCAATAAGTATGAATCATTCCCAACAAGTAGAAATGGGAAACACGTTCAGCTATTTGGAGGTGCACGTTCCTGGGGCAGTTGTAGTAATTAGTCAACTGTCTTTGATTAAATAATGTCTCCGCAAGTATCATCCATGCGGCATTCTACAATTTTTTCGAAAATACATTGTAATTAATTAACAGTTTGCATTAAACACGATCTGCATTACAACTCTTATAACTGAAGTAATATGAGCCAGCATCTGCGGCTTTCTGATCTTCATTTGTTTGACGCACTTCGCACTAAAAAAGTTTAAGAAACCAGGTATGTCCAGTTTCAGTAGCAATTGCATCGCAATCATTCTCACCTCTCGGAAACAGTATAGAGAAAATGAACACTGCAACAGCAATAATGATATCGTATGGGTTCATGATATCCCTTTCTCATTCGGTGATGTACGGAATATGGATTACCGTTTGGTTGGGATAAGCGCAACATTGACAAGCAGGTTTGTCTGGGCAAAGGAGGATGATGGTTGGGGTGGCACACGGGAAGGGAGTGGGGGGCGGTGGCTTGGCGGGGGGGGGGGGGGGACAGAGGAGGAGGAGGAGGAGGAGGAGGAGGATGAGGGAAGAAGCGCAGTTGTGAGGACGCAAGGCGTGCGTAAGGGGCAGCAGTCCCTCTCCTTTCCCGTGTCTGATTGAATAGTTTGGTCCCGAAACTTGCGGCCGAAACAGGCCCTCTGCTGTTCCCTATCTATATAAACGATTTAGGAGACGATATGAGCAGCAGTCTTAGATTTTTTGCAGATGATGCTGTCGTTTATCGTCTAGTAAAGTCATCAGAAGATCAAAACAAACTGCAAAATGACTTAGAAAAGATATCTGTATAGCGTTAAAATTGGCAGTTGACCCTAAATAATGAAAAGTGTGAGGTCATTCATATGAGTGCTAAAAGGAACCTATTACACTTGGGTCACACAACAAATCAGTGAAATCTAAATGCCGTAAATTCAACTAAGTACCTAGGAATTGACTTACGAATAGCTTAAATTGGAAAGAACACATAGAAAATGTTGTGGTGAAGGCAGACCGAACACTTTGAGTTTTATTGGCAGAAACTGCAACAGATCTACAAAAGAATGTGCCTACACTACGCCTGTCCGTCCTCTTTTGGAGTACTGCTGCGCTGTGTAGGATTCTTACCAGAGACGATTAATGGAGTACATCTAGAAGGTTCAAAGGAGCGTAGTAAGTTTTGTATTATCTTGAAATAGAGGAGAGAGTGTCACTGACATGATACAGGATGTGGGATGGACATTATTAAAACAAAGGCGTTTACCGTTGTGGCGGAATCGTCTCACGAAATTTCGATCACCAGCTTTCCCCTCCGAATGCAAAACTCATTTAGTTGACGTCGACCACGTAGGGGAAACGATCATCATAATAAAATAAGAGAAATAAGAACTTCAACGAAAGACATTGGTGTTTCTTTCTTCCGCACGCTTTGAGACCGGAAACATAGAGAATTATTGTGAAGGTGCTTCGACGAAACCTCTGCCAGGCACGAAAGTGCGATTTGCAGAGTATCCATGTGGATGTAGAAGCTATACGTGTGGCATAGTAGTGGTATCTAAGTTACTAGTATTGTTCCGTACTTTTTCGGCAAACAGTTCAGTTATTTAGTGACGGAAAACGCATTGACAAATTTTAATTAACAATGGAAAAGAATTTTGTGACGGCTGACAGTGCGAACCTTCCGTAACTTGATACGTTCTTCAAAAACAACCCAGCTTTTTATGTTCCAGAAATAAGAAACGAGAAAACTGCATTGCGTGGCGATGAGACGGAGGTACTCTGACAGCAATAAGTCTCAGAATTGGCTTAAAAATGAGGGAATCTGTTGTTGTTGTTGTTGTGGTCTTCAGTCCTGAAACTGGTTTGATGCAGTTTTCCATGGTACTCTGTCTTGTGCAAGCTTCTTCATCTCCCAGTACTTACTGCAACCTACATCCCTCTGAATATGCTTAGTGTATTCATCTCTTGGTCTCCCTCTACAATTTTTACCCTCCACGCTGCCCTCCAATGCTAAATTTGTGATCTCTGGATGCCTCAGAACATGTCCTACCAACCGATCCCTTCTTCTTGTCAAGTTGTGCCACAAACTCCTCTTCTCTCCAATTCCATTCAGTACCTCCTCCTTAGTTATGTGATTACCCATCTAATCTTCAGCATTCTTCTGTAGCACCACATTTAGAAAGCTTTTATTCTCTTCTTGTCCAAACTATTTATCATCCATGTTTCACTTCCATACGTGGCTACACTCTAAACAAACACTTTCAGAAACGACTTTCTGACAAATCTATACTCGATGTTAACAAATTTCTCTTCTTCAGAAACGCTTTCCTTGCCATTGCCAGTCTACATTTTATATCCTCTCTACTTCGACCATCATCAGCTATTTTGCTTCCCAAATAGCAAAACTCCTTTACTACTTTAAGTGTCTCATTTCCTAATCTAATTCCCTCAGCATCACCCGACTTAAATTGACTACATTCCATTATCCTCGTTTTGCTTTTGTTGATGTTCATCTTATATCCTCCTTTCAAGACACTGTCCATTCCGTTCAACTGCTCTTCCAAGTCCTTTGCTGTCTCTGACAGAATTACAATGTCATCGGCGAATCTCAAAGTTTTTATTTCTTCTCCATGGATTTTAATTCCTACTCCGAATTTTTCTTTTGTTTCCTTCACTGCTTGCTCAATATACAGATGGAATAACATCGGGGAGAGGCTACAACCCTGTCTCTCTCCCTTCCCAACCACTGCTTCCCTCGACTCTTATAACTGTCATCTGGTTTCTGTACGAATTGCAAATAGCCTGTCCGCCGCTCGTGGTCTCGCGGTAGCGTTCTCGCTTCCCGAGCACGGGGTCTCGGGTTCGATTCCCGGCGGGGTCAGGGATTTTCACCTGCCTCGAGATGACTGGGTGTTTGTGTTGTCCTCATCATTTCATCATCATCCAGGAAAGTGGCGAAATTGGACTGAGCAAAGGTTGGGAAATTGTACGGGCGCTGATAACCACGCAGTTGAGCGCCCCACAAACCAAACATCATCATCATCATCATCATCGTCATCAAATAGCCCTTCGCTCCCTGTATTTTACCCCTGCCACCTTCAGAATTTGAAAGAGAGTATTCCAGTCAACATTGTCAAAAGCTTTCTCTAAGTCTACAAATGCTAGAAACGTAGCTTTGCCTTTCCTTAATCTATTTTCGAAGATAAGTCGTAGTGTCAGTATTGCCTCACGTGTTCCAATATTTCTACGGAATCCAAACTGATCTTCCTTGAGGTCGGCTTCTACTAGTTTTTCCATTCGTCTGTTAAGAATTCGCGTTAGTATTTTGCAATTGTGACTTATTAAACTGAGTTCGTTAATTTTCACATCTGTCAACACCTGCTTTCTTTGAGATTGGAATTATTATATCCTTCTTGAAGTCTGAGGGTATTTCGCCTGTCTCATACATCTTGCTCACCAGATGGTAGAGTTTTGTCAGGACTGGCTCTCCCAAGGCTGTCAGTGGTTCTAATGGAATGTTGTCTACTCCTGGGGCCTTGTTTCGACTCAGGTCTTTCATTGCTCTGTCAAACTCTTCACGCTGTATCGTATCTCCCATTTCATCTTCATCTACATCCTCTTCCATTTCCATAACATTGTCCTCAAGTACATCGCCCTTATATAGACCCTCTATATACTCCTTCCACCTTTCTGCTTTCCCTTCTTAGCTTAGAACTGGGTTTCCATCTGAGCTCTTGATATTCATACAAGTGGTTCTCTTTTCTCCAAAGGTCTCTTTAATTTTCCTGTAGGCAGAATCTATCTTACCCCTAGTGAGACAAGCCTCTACAGCCTTACATTTGTCCTCTAGCCATCCCTGCTTAGCCATTTCGCACTTCCTGTCGATACCATTTTTGAGACGTTTGTATTCCTTTTTGCCTGCTTCATTTACTGCATTTTTATATTTTCTCCTTTCATTAATTAAATTCAATATTTCTTCCTTTACCCAAGGGTTTCTACTAGCCCTCGTCTTTTTACCTATTTGATCCTCCGCTGCCTTCACTATTTCATCCCTCAGAGCTACCCATTCTTCTTCTACTGTACATCTTTCCCCCATTCGTGACAATTTGTCTCTTATGCTCTCCCTGAAACTCTGTACAACCTCTGGTTATTTCAGTTTATCCAGGTCCTAATTCCTTAAATTCCCACCTTTCTGCAGTTACTTCAGTTTTAATCTACAGTTCATAACCAATAGATTGTGGTCTGAGTCCACATCTGCCCCTGGAAATGTCTTACAATTTAAAACCTGGTTCCTAAATCTCTGTCTTACCATTATATGATCTATCTGATACCTTCTAGTATCTCCAGGATTCTTCCATGTGTACAACCTTCTTTTATTATTCTTGAACCAAGTGTTAGCTATGATTAAGTTATGCTCTGTGCAAAATTCTACCAGACGCCTTTCTCTTTCGTTTCTTACCCCCAATCCATGTTCACCTACTATGCTGCCTTCTCTCCCTTTTCCTACTCTCGAATTCCAGTCACCCATGACTGTTAAATTTTCATATCCCTTCACTACCTGAATAATTTCTTTCATCTCATCATACATTTCATCAATTTCTTCATCATCTGCAGAGCTAGTTGGCGTATAAACTTGTACTACTGTAGTAGGCGTGTGCTTCGTGTCTATCTTGGCCACAATAATGCGTTCACTATGCTGTTTGTAGTAGCTTACCCGCAATCCTATCTAGAAATGGATTATTTTATTGAACTATGCTGAAAGCGTTTTCTAGGACAATTTGTGAAAGCCTGTAAAGTGAAAAATAGTGGAAACTTTTTGATTCAGAAGATGATCCTGATTGTTAATTGCTGTAGTTGTTGCCAGAACTGCTACTGTTTTCAAAATTTCAAACAGCTTATAGCTCTATACCATATGAAGAACCTTAAAGTATCTGTCATCCTACTACATACTTTACTGCTGCTGAGACGCTATGATTTAAAAGTGCTTAAGCAAAACTTTCATTTTATCGTAATGTCCTGGTCGTCTTACAGTTCCTCGTAGGTTCGAAGCAATTTTCAATTTTTCTCCTTGTCAAAATACTCCAGCTTTACAACAGGTTCAGTGTAGGCAGTTGTAAGTGACAAATTGTTGTCTTCAGCGACTTGTTTGAGAAGAATAATTTGGTTGGCAATTATTAAACGGTTTTTCAGATTCTTCAAAAAAAGTGCTACATCAGGCACGAAACACAGTTTCGTAAAGCATCCTTCTGGTTCATCTCAAATTCATGACGTGTAAAATGAAATTAATAAATGAAAATAGATTTTAAAACGTAATATGATATAGATTTTAAAGTTCTTACGTAACTGTAATACGAATAATATAAACTCACGAAGACAGTAGTAGTACTAAAAAAATGATGCTGCGAATGAGAATCAACTTAGCAAGAACTCTATCAGTAGCCCAGAACGATACCTATTATGCTACAGGGAACAACTTGTTCGTATTGAATGTTTATTAACATCAAGATGATCCTCAGACAAATGAAACATGCCGTAACCACTATCTCATTTGGATCTCTTAAGAGTGAGTGGCAACTACTTTTTACGCATCTGCCGATTCTTTGGAACTACCAAAACAATATTGCTAGAGTTTTTATAGATGTATTTGTATACTGTGGTAGTACACACCATTATAACACGTTTTCCGAAACGTAAAATCCATAACAATACATCACTGTGAATAAACTTTGCGGCAATAGGAGCAGAATGCTAGCCGGGAATGTCACAGGCATCACGTGCCTGGAATGGAGTGTTTTTGCAACCTTCCAAATTATTTGAACTTCGTTTCCACTTTTTCAAATACTTATATTAATGAAGAAAATTAGGCATGTTATGAGCATAAAACGACATAATTAACTATTTAAGACGATTTTCAGAAAACAGTCAAATACCGTATTCTTTGTTGTTGCCGAACCTCTTACCTCGCAGCATGTACTTCGTATTACCGAATAAAGCGTAGTCAGGTGGAGCGACATCCGATGGATGTGGTGGGTGTGTTTCAACAATGAACACTAGTGATGTCAACTTTGCAGCCGTCGCATTGCTGGTGCTGGTTCGCACATTGTCGTGCTGGAAAACATTCGCTTCAACTACTTACCCTGGCGCCTTTGCTGAATCCTGCGTCTAAGTCGTGTAGGGTGTGACGGTACTCCCTACTATTGATATGTAGTTGTTCCTTGTGGAAGCTAGTCCATTAGAACTACGCCACGAGCGTGCCAAAAGATGGAGATCATCGCTTACCCGCGGAAGGAGCACCACGAAATTTCTTGGGTCGGGGTTTGCCAGGATCCTTCCAATGCATGGATTCATCTGTCTTCTCGGATATATCGTAGTAACACCACGATTCGTCACCATCACCAGTTTATCCAAAAAAATTTCGCTCTTCATTCTTCATTTCCATTACTCTACAGCAGACATCAACTCCGTTCTCTGTCTGGACCTGTATCAAGTCCCGTGGAACCCGTTATGCACACGCCTTTTTCATGTCCAAATCGTTATGAATAATGGAGTGCTGGGTTGCGCGGTCGAGACCTGTCTGCCATTCCATTTCATCACAGGTTACACGCCTAACAGTCATAATCAACTGAGACACAATATCAATGTTCCCCGGAGGTCACGATAGTGATGGTCGACCAGTTCTCGCATTATTCCGTGTAGATTTCCTTCCGCTAGCGAACTCTACGATCCAGTTGTAACCAGGTCTTTTGTGGAAGAGCTTGTTGATCACACGCTGCAGTTAAACGTTTATGAAAATTAGTTGTTTTGATTCCTTTGTGGCACAAAAGCAAAGCCGTCCATCTTTGTCCATGATAGTCGCTTTCCATCTAGACCAGTGGTAGTCAAACGTTTTTGTTCAGGAGGCAATACTGACTATGTGAAGCGACAACTAACGCCGCATATTTACTGCATATGCTAATTGGCAACCTACGTACACGAAAACGTGATGAGCCCCTAATAGATAAGCTACAGTAAGCCGCAATAAGTTGGCTCCCGGAACCACAAATACTAACAGTTCGTGTCAACTGTTCACTGTTTCAGATTGCTCCCAGCCTCAGCAACCCCGAAGTTCAGACACTGTAAGTGCCTGACGAAGTGTTGTGTTATCTGTGTTGTCATTTTATTAATTGACTATAAATTGTGCTAATATTTAAATGCATTATGCAACATGAAAGTCATTTTTCTTTTACCCGTTGCATTGTCTTACAACAAACTTAATTCAGTTTCCATACTCCTGGCTAAAAATATGTACCGCATTTTAAGATGATCGTCCATATAATGTGCATTCATGAATCATTATTATTTCTGTGTCAAAATTTATGCCGTAGCATCTGACCGGTACGTGTAGCGCACGTCCGCGATTTGTCAGTACTGGAAGACAAACAACGAAACATTTCCCCTCTTACATCCTCTAACCCAATGCTTCCAGCCCTTCTGAGACCATTCCCCCTTAGTGGAATCTGATATTAGCTAGTACCACCTTCCCCCATTTCCCCCCATGCCCACCATACCACCACCAACATCAACTATCAAACATCAGCACTTTACTAATCTTCTTTTGAACAGTTCCGTTTCTAAATGACGAAAGATAAATGATATTTAGTGTTTGTAGATGCTTCATTAAACCATGAATTAATGAGACAATGGAACAATTGGTACTTGGTATTTCTAACACCGCATTTTTTATAGAACGATGAAGCAAATGCCAGTGAATTACGATTACTACCTACAACTCCGTCTCGGTAAAGAAAGCTAACTACGCACATTGAGGGTAGACACTTGTTATAAAAGGATGCTTGCTGTCCATTACTTCTCCCTCATTTAAAATCAATCAAATTGAAATGCAGACACTAAACTTGTTGCTGGAAAATCACTTGATTGGTGGACTCCTTACTTCTGAATTGGCAGAAATTGGACTTCAGGCTGTGAATGCTTTGTGTCTGTAGACTGCCGCTAATAATAATAATAATAATAATAATAAATATTATATATTTGGTAGGCCCTACATCAGTGGAGTAGCCATTATGTAGCTACTGTTGTGTTGCGCTGTCAATTAGTTCGTTTATTGTTGCGAAGTGAATAATGAGGCAGTTTCTAGTTTATTATGGGAACTGTCTACAACGCAGAAAAGGCATTTTAATGAGATATTTAAGTATATGTTATGTATAAGTCTCCATTTTACTGTCGTAGATGAATGGTTAGAAGTATATATCTAGTGGACATTGTGTCACATTGTGACACACGCTAATGTTAGTATTTAAAAAAATGTGTTTTTGGTAACTTGTGTAATCAGTATTCAAGTCTCACGAATTAGAGATAACATAAATGGCTTTTAAAGGTAATTTAGCTTCATGACTGAAACTGAATTGAGCACTTCTGTTGTATCTCTCAGAAATTTTGGTTTTACGTCTCAGGAAGTAACTATCCCCATTTTGGGAATTATTGCTGTAACCCATCAGTAGCCGCTCTACTTACCCCCATGTCTCTGAGATACGCCAACAACTTTTATTAGCTCATGCCCGAATTAACGTATGTCAATTAAAATTCAATACATCTTGTAATACTACTATCTCTGTAAATATTTTTATTTGTTACTGAGGAGGAAACTTCACTATTAAGAACCTCTTAACGTTAGTTCACGATTTTGCCTTCGGCTGTTAGTTGCTAGATGCACATTACTGTATCAAAAAATACTGCTGTAGACAGCGGGCCGCACGAATACATGATTCGGGGCGCAGGTTGATGACTACTGATCTAGTACATTGCCTTCTCTTCTGTCCTTTCACTATATACTGTGCTCACATCTGCATTATAGCGTCTGCGTGATGTACCAGAATCAGTTCATCGTCCTACGCGAGGACGTACCCGTAGTTTGAGAGGTATTTGTGAAACAAGAAAATTGAAAACCATTTCTAGACGTCCCTCGTAGTACGAGAGAAAGTCTGGCTTTTTGAATTGTCATCGTGAAAGGCGGGGAATATCGATGGAGCGATTAGGCAAAAATAAACTTGTCCTTCCGCTCAGCGCGTGCTCGAAGCCGGTGATGTTATCTGTCTGTTCCTATCTCATAGCTTCCCCGTCCCCTTCTCGCGCTCGTAATCTGCTGTGATCGAAGCATTACTTGTGCAACGCCACGCTGTATTAGTCTATCTTAGCGCACCGTTTGGCACCTGCCAGCAACAACTGCTCTGTCAGTCACACGTCCTCCGCCTCTCCACAGCCATGCCTCCGTTCGCACCCACTGTGAAGCTCAACAACGGGAGGAGCATGCCGGCTTTCGGACTCGGCACCTGGCAGGTAAACATGTAAAAAGGAGCACTCTCTGAAAGATTTAGAAGTGTCAAGCAAATTTATTTTGGGACCATAGCAGGACCAAACTGGCTACAGTTCACACGATATGAAACTGAACATAACATGACTGCAGGCTACGGCTATTCGAGTGTGTAACTGGGAAAATTAATTCTTTCAGCCGTTCCGGCTATGTCAAGCCGTTCTGAAGGTGCGTTTACACTGCCATTTGTATCGGCACATGTATGAGATACATTTATATGCGACTTTGCGACATGTATCACGACTTGTATGAGTTGACAAGTATTAACCTCATACATGTATGAGCGTGCGTTTACACTGGTTGATATGTATCACTGTGCGATAGCTTTCGACGACGATTTGGAAGATGTCACATTTTTATGTGCTGGTACACTTGCTTTTTTGGAAGATGATAGGAAGAAAAGGCGGAGGAAGCGTAGATGGTGGCAGAGAGAGTTTCTCGCGAATTAACGCTAAAGGATGGCGCATATTTTAGAAATTATGTTAGGATGAGTATGGAGGATTTCCGCGGTTTGTTATCACTTGTGGCTCCTCTTGTGTCCAAAACCAACACAAACTTTCGGGAAGCGATTCCACCAGAGGATCAGTTGGCAGTAACACTCTGTTTTTTGGCCACTGGGGATTCCTCTTGAAACGAAGATTTCATTGCAAAACATTTGCATTGTCGCGCGATTGCTAATGCCAACGTCTCACACACGATTGTCGGCATCCGTTGTCAACATTATCACGCGAGGCCGCCGGAATAATAGCAAAAAATTGATATACGTGCCAGATGCATGAAAAAATTATAGAATGTATTACATACTCTGATATATATAAAACTTTTACCTTCACTTCTTGGAATAAAACTTGCACAATGGCCTCGCAAACACGAAGAATAATATTGCATATGGCACTTTTTGATGTTCTATGCAGATACATTAACGTCGAAACGATAGTCGGCACCTCCAAAACTCAAACAGCCGCCAAAGAGCCTGGTACTACGCATGCGCTAATCGTCAAAATAAGCGGCAGGCGACGACAGGAAATGATAGTACTGCGCATGCGCGAGTTCAAATGTCGCTCATACATGTCGCGTATATGGCCAAAAAGCGATATACAAAATGTATACGCGACATGTATGAGCTCGAGGGTCCACATACAAGTTCCGTGAATTTTTGCATGAGGTGGTGTATCGCGACATGTCAAATTGACATGTCGCTCATACATGTCGCGATACATGTATCCTAGTGTAAACGTACCTTGACATTTTTGCTCTTTATAGGGTCTTTCGTTTTCTGTCTTGTCTGATAGGTTTCCCGAGCGGTCTAAGGCGTTGCAGTCATGGACTGTGCGGCTGCTCCCGGCGGAGGTTCGAGTCCTCCCTCGGGCATGGGTGTGTGTGTTTGTCCTTAGGATAATTTAGGCTAAGTAGTGTGTAAGCTTAGGGACTGATGACCTTAGCAGTTAAGTCCCATAAGATTCCACACACATTTGAACAATTTTTAACAGGTTTCTGTGCTTTGTCGGTTCTACCAGTGAACTCACGAACCATGAGGTATTGTTGGCAGCAGGTGCAGGCGGTGGAGAAAATTACGTATAAACCAAAAACACAGCAAAAGACCGTTCCCAATACTGTATTGGAAACAATATGCATTCAAAACAGGGTGCAGTCGTCTCTGAATGTATAAATAGAGCACCTGTATCGTTCACAAGGGAATTTTATACCATTCTTGCTGCAAAATAGTGGTACAGTCAGGTAACGTTTATGGAGGTAGATAGCAAAGAAGCACTCATCTCTCCACGAAGGCTCAATAATGTTGAGAGATGGTGATTAACGTGGCCAGGGAAGATTCGACAATTCACACTCTTCCTCACAAAGTCAGGTCTAGACGATGCGTGTTGTGTAAACAGGGGCCCCGTCGTCTTGGAAAAAGCATCACTGTTGGCGAACTAACACTGTACCATAGGATGCACCTGATCAATCAAAATGGTCGCATAATCCTTGGCAGTAATGCGCCCTTGCATAGTAAACGTGGGGTATATGGAATATCACGATATGGTCACCCAAATCATCAACAAATCCTCGCCATGTTTCACTCTTAGCAGCAAGCAGTCTGAATCGTAGGCTTGGGACGAACTTCTACACACATCAAAAAAAGTTTTGCATCACCTAGGTCCCGACAGTTCCTGAACCTGTACAGACAATTGGAATAGAGGTCAACATAAAAATCATTTTCGCCCTTTTTATTGCTCTTGAAAACGACACATGGCATGTTGTACCACAACACAGCGAGACCTTCAGAGGTGGTGGTCCAGATTGCTGTACACACCGGTACCTCTAATATCCAGTAGCACTTCCTCTTGCATTGATGGTTGCCTGTATTCGCCGTGGCATACTATCCACAAGTTCATCAAGGCACTGTTGGTCCAGATTGTCCCACTCCTCACCGGCGATTCAGCGTAGATCCCTCAGAGTGGTTGGTGTGTCACGTCGTCCATAAACAGCCCTTTTCAATCTATCTCAGGCATGTTCGATAGGGTTCAAGTCTGGAGAACATGCTAGCCAAACTAGTCGAGCGATATCGTCATCCTGAAGGAAGTCATTCACAAGATGTGTACGTCGGGGGCGCAAATTGTCGTACATGAAGACGAATGCCTCGCCAATATGCTGCCGACATGATTGCACTACCGGTCGGAGGATGGCATTCACGTATCGCACGAACCGTGAAAAGGCACCCTATACCACGCGGCTACCCTGCGCGACTCTCTAACATCGGTATACTGCATAATGGCACCTCCATACTCCGGCAGTAATTTACGAAGTGCGGTAGCAATGAAGCACAGTGCTCCATTTGCTTTAAAAGATGAAAAAGGGGAGGGGGTAAAACGACCTTGCGACGAATGGAAGGAGAAATCATTAACAATGTTCCTTGGCAGAGAATTTAACTTTGATTGTTACACCTATCATTTTATTGATGCGCTATAAGCTTGGGATAATAACTGATCTGTTAATTTTGTGGTTGGTTCGGAGTGAAACATTGATATAACCCAAAATTGACGATACAGGGAAGTCATCAACGTGTGAACTTTTCGCTCACGCCGTCGCCATGCCTGTTCCTTCAATTTCGCCATCTTCCTGGAGACAATGAGGTCAATTTCTGCAACAACCTCAATCCCCTATCGATCGAGATCTCCTACTCCTTCCCGACAGAATTTTTTCAATCTTTGTTCGAAGTCTAATATTATTACTGGAAATAACAGCAATAAAAAACCGAAAGGTGGTTATTTCAGAAACAGGTTATTTTGAGCGGTTTTGACGGTGAGGTTAAACTGGGATAAAAAAAGGTATAACCGAAAATTGGTTGTTTCAGCGATAACCGCCATCCCTAGCATCGACTACCATGTCACCCGCTAATTGTGCAGGCTAGTCGCTCCTTTTAACTTATGCAAGAGCAAAGGAGCACTCAGAAGTTCCCATCGTAAGGTACTCCACTATTTTGTGTAATTCAAATGCGTTTTGTGTTTGCTATTCGGTGGTGACACTATCTACACAGTATACATGGTGTCTCAGGAGTAGTAGTAACTACACTCCTGGAAATTGAAATAAGAACACCGTGAATTCATTGTCCCAGGAAGGGGAAACTTTATTGACACATTCCTGGGGTCAGATACATCACATGATCACACTGACAGAACCACAGGCACATAGACACAGGCAACAGAGCATGCACAATGTCGGCACTAGTACAGTGTATATCCACCTTTCGCAGCAATGCAGGCTGCTATTCTCCCATGGAGACGATCGTAGAGATGCTGGATGTAGTCCTGTGGAACGGCTTGCCATGCCATTTCCACCTGGCGCCTCAGTTGGACCAGCGTTCGTGCTGGACGTGCAGACCGCGTGAGACGACGCTTCATCCAGTCCCAAACATGCTCAATGGGGGACAGATCCGGAGATCTTGCTGGCCAGGGTAGTTGACTTACACCTTCTAGAGCACGTTGGGTGGCACGGGATACATGCGGACGTGCATTGTCCTATTGGAACAGCAAGTTCCCTTGCCGGTCTAGGAATGGTAGAACGATGGGTTCGATGACGGTTTGGATGTACCGTGCACTATTCAGTGTCCCCTCGACGATCACCAGTGGTGTACGGCCAGTGTAGGAGATCGCTCCCCACACCATGACGCCGGGTGTTGGCCCTGTGTGCCTCGGTCGTATGCAGTCCTGATTGTGGCGCTCACCTGCACGGCGCCAAACACGCATACGACCATCATTGGCACCAAGGCAGAAGCGACTCTCATCGCTGAAGACGACACGTCTCCATTCGTCCCTCCATTCACGCCTGTCGCGACACCACTGGAGGCGGGCTGCACGATGTTGGGGCGTGAGCGGAAGACGGCCTAACGGTGTGCGGGACCGTAGCCCAGCTTCATGGAGACGGTTGCGAATGGTCCTCGCCGATACCCCAGGAGCAACAGTGTCCCTAATTTGCTGGGAAGTGGCGGTGCGGTCCCCTACGGCACTGCGTAGGATCCTACGGTCTTGGCGTGCATCGGTGCGTCGCTGCGGTCCGGTCCCAGGTCGACGGGCACGTGCACCTTCCGCCGACCACTGGCGACAACATCGATGTACTGTGGAGACCTCACGCCCCACGTGTTGAGCAATTCGGCGGTACGTCCACCCGGCCTCCCGCATGCCCACTATAGGCGCTCGCTCAAAGTCCGTCAACTGCACATACGGTTCACGTCCACGCTGTCGCGGCATGCTACCAGTGTTAAAGACTGCGATGGAGCTCCGTATGCCACGGCAAACTGGCTGACACTGACGGCGGCGGTGCACAAATGCTGCGTAGCTAGCGCCATTCGACGGCCAACACCGCGGTTCCTGGTGTGTCCGCTGTGCCGTGCGTGTGATCATTGCTTGTACAGCCCTCTCGCAGTGTCCGGAGCAAGTATGGTGGGTCTGACACACCGGTGTCAATGTGTTCTTTTTTCCATTTCCAGGAGTGTATTTTAGTATCTGGCAGTATAGACCAATTCGAGTAAAACATTCCATATAACATGTATCCCATTTTATTGGTTACTTAATCTATCCTGGGGGCGACGGCCTTGCCGCAGTGGTAACACCGGTTCCCGTCAGATCACCGAAGTTAAGCGCTGTCGGGCTGGGCTACCACTTGGATGGGTGACCATCCAGTCTACCGAGCGCTGTTGGCAAGCAGGCAGCACTCAGCCCTTGCGAGGAAAACTGAGGAGCTACTTGATTGAGAAGAAGCGGCTCCGGTCTCGGAAACTGACATACGGCCGGGAGAGCGGTGTGCTGACCACATGCCCCTCCATATCCGCATCCAATGACGTCTGTGGTCTGAGGATGACGCGGCGGCCAGTCGGTACCTTTGGACCTTCGGCCTGTGCGGGAGGAGAGTTTTAATCTATCCTACCAAGACGTTTTTATTATTGTTTACGTCGACTGTCAGTTGGGCGTGTTAAGTTGTCACATTGTCTTACATGGCCCTTATCTCTACTACACTTACGTTCAGAAAACACAGAACACCTTGAACAACTCGAGATAGGACGTTCATATTCACATATCATGTACATTAGCATGTTCTGCAGAAATGATTAGTATTTGAACTATGTCGGGCCGCGAGTTCAAGGTCAACATCGATATCGCGGCGCAACACCACCTACTGGTAAAACATACCAACGGCTCTCGTTGTCGCTATAAAACGAAGGTAATGGGTTAGTCTGACTTCAGTAGACGTGCAAGATGCCTCGCAGACGTATGCACGAACCGTACCGTCAAATCAGTGAGTTTGAAAGAGGGCACATTATTGGCATGGGAGAATGTGATGCATCCATCCGGGAAATTACTACTCGTGCGGGACGAAGTGATTCGGCAGTACAATGGATGTGTGCAGAATTGTTTACGGGAGGTCATACAAAACGACGAGATGGGTCATGCCGCACGATCCAGCCCCCCGCCCCCTCCCTGAGAAGATCGAAGCCTCATCCGAATGATATTGCAGGACATATCTGCGTCCTCCTCGGCTCTGGCGCAACAATAGAACAATGTAACACGCCGTACGCTATCAGGCGTGAGAGTCCGTCGCAGTTTATTTCGGCACGGGTTAGTGCGTGTCGTCTTCTTCTTCTTCTTCGCTTACCTTTGACGAATGTGCAGAAACACGCTAGACGGCAAGGGTCTGTGGTGCAACGTTTACTGGGGCAGGAATAGCATCAGATAGTGTTTTCGGACGAACTCAGATTCTGTATGTTTGAAAATGGCCGCTTTTTGGTTCGCCCCAGGCAGGGGGAGTGAGATCACAGTGACTGCATTCGCACGAGACATACGGCGCCAACTCAAGGACTTATGGAGTGTGGTCATCAGACTTGTCGCCAATCGGAAATGTAATATATTTGGTGAAATGACGGATGCAGCGCTGTGGCCCGGTGGCAACCACCACAGACGAACTGTTGAACCATTTCAATGCAACATGAATGGCTACATCACAGGACGCCATTCTACGTGTCGATGCCATCACGTTTGGAACAAGTTGTCAGGGCCCATGGCGGACCCTGTGCCTACGCAACAGGACACATGCTGAATCCAGGTGACTGAAATGCTGATCATTTATGCAGAACATACTGATGTACATATCCTGTGAATATGAACGTCCTATCTCAAGGTGTTCTGTTTTCTCTGAACTTGAATGTATCTCGAGAACGAGCTTCTAGGCGCTTATGGGAAGATGTTCCTTTGGCTACAGGAATGGGTATGTTCTTCCAGCATGATGGGGTCCCTGCACAAGCCTAATAGTCATCAATAAGCATTATTCACTAAAAGCAGCTTATGGTGCAAAGAGTTTTTTTCTCAAATACATTGCCTTACAAAAAATGCAAATGAAAAGAGTGTGGGTGGAGAATAAGATTTTGTTCAGTGCAGTCCTTCAGCAAACACACGCATAATTTCTACACGTATCAATATTCCACTTACAAGAATACTGCGGACGTTACGGATACACAGCCTCTGTCCCTATCGTTTACAGCCGGTTTATTTATTTATTGTTTATTTAGCCTGAACACATCAAGGCCTTAACGCCCTCTCTTACATTTAACATCTTCTAAAGAGTTGATTGCTGTTGATTAACAGCAAACCGTGAAGTAATCCCATTAATTCTGTTTGCTGATGAAGCCATTTTCACATGTGAATGTGTAAATAACACTCGTGACTCAATGGTGGTCCGACGAAAGCACACGTCTTTGTGGAAACACATTTTCAAGAACTGAAAATGTGTGGTGCAGTATGATTGGGCATGATGAGTTGCCAGCTCGTCTTACACGGCCCCTTGATCTCCATTATCTTAAAAACGAGCTTCTAGGCTTATTGGAAGAGGTTAATTTGGCTACAGGTATGGATATGTTCTTCTAGCATGACGGGGTCTCTGAACATTCTAATAGTCATTTGACACATGATCTAGACTTAACGTCCCCAGGAAGATGGATCGGCAGAAACAGTCACGTTTCTTGGCCACTAGAGTCGCCGGTCCCTTTTAACTTTTGGTACGTGGTACGGCTGAAAGGAAAAAAGTGAACACCAGCGACAAATTGACCGATCGTATTATGAATAGTGCTGCCAACACCACCTCAAAGGACCTAGACGTGATGTTGTCAAGGGGATTTGAAAGTTCATTGAGATCGGTGGTGAACTCAAGCATTTGTCTTTGCTTGACACCTTGTGCGTGTCTCTTTTTGGGCTATACTTTGAGGACTGTATCGCTGCAACAAATAAAAAATTAGACACATGTTGCATGGAATGTTTTATTCGAATTCTTCTTTATACCAACTGCTAAAATATTTACCTATCCTCCTATAACACCTTGTTTTCTCTCATTTATAATCTACTCTTTGTGTGGAAATGCTATATAAAAATACTTGAAGTCCACAACTGCAGCGGCCCCCATGGTACAAAATAATCGAAACTTTTCCAAATCTACACGAGATGACTCACAAACAAGTCCAGCACTGAGATGTTCTTTGTGCAAACCATGTGTCAATGTCAAAGGCGTCGAAAAGAATACAATCACAAAAATTCTGTTTTGTACATTCACTGCACTTGACTTATTAATTTTAGAAAAGAAATTTTTTAAATTGCTGAACTTTTTCTATACCAGCTCGTACTTGTATGTGTGACCTTTGCTGTTGAGTTACTGCGACCAAATCAAACGGTATTACAAAAGTAATGAGTTACTGAATTTATTTAATTGTCCGTTTGTCCCCACTGTTTCTTGTACACAACCATTCTGTTTGGAGAAAGTATGAATAAATGCTCTGTTTCACTCTTGAGACATTACTCAAGAAAGAGCTTTTAGGCTGCATTCTTTATTCTGTCCATTTCATTTTTAAGAAAATGTCATGGGTCACGTAAACTACCTGTCCTAATACAGTGTGACACAGTTAAAAGCAGCCCGCCTCCCCTTTGAATGCGAAAGCTATATACCGACTTCTGAAGTAAACAGTTACAACGTTGGACAGTTTTATGCAATATCTATTGTTAACATTCTTCTGTCAGCAATTCAGTTTATTTCAGCACTGAAGTTAGACGTTTCTCTTTGCGGCCTGCAAAATGACTTTCCTGATAGAAGAAAGAATTGAAATTGTGGAAGCATATGTGAAAACAGGTTCGATTAAGGAAACGCGCGAAATTTTCAGGGTCGAGTATTCGAATAGAGGACTACCAGCAAAGAGAGAAATTCACAGTTTGTATAAAGATTGGCGCACTTACGGATCTGTGCAAAATATAATACGACAAAGCATCCCTTCAGATCGCACACCATATGTTATTGCAGACATTCGTCGAAGAATTATTCAGAGCCCAAAGAAGTCTACACGTAAATTGGCCCAACAGGTGCCTGTAAGAAGGAGGAATTGCTAGCGGATATTGAAGTCTTAATCTGAAGCCATAACGTTTGACGGTTGTGCAGCAGTTACGGGAGGATGGCAGTCAGAAACGTGTAGATTACTTACTGCACGTGGCTTTTGAACAACATCATCAATGGCTTGTTAGACTCTTTCCATTACACCATGAGCGAGAGGCATGGTTTCATGTTTCCCATGTGAATTCACAGAAAACATGGTTCTAGGCAACGGAGTACTCTAGCATTGTGTGTCCGCAACCATTCCATGATGAAAAAATCGGCGTTTGGTGCGGTGTAACAGAAATGGTACCGAGATTTTTGGACACTACCCCCTCATCACGGTTGCAGACAAAGAAATTTTTGATAATTTTGTGCTCAGATCCCATTGAATATGAAAGACAATATTGCTTCTTCCAGCAAGATGGGGCAACATACCACGCGTCTAACGTGTCCTGGACAGAGCCCATGACGTCTTCACTGAGAAACGGTTCCGTAATTTCACTGTATTTCCTCTATATTTACACGGGCTACTTTTATCTGTGCCACCCTGTATTTGCGCCTGAACTTCAGAAAGGTAGATATGTGGCACTTCCACTTTTAAATAGCTTCTTAGATTTTTGAAACATCATTTGTTATTACAGCTTCACTTACAGCTAATACTTGTAGTTAACTAACGCATAACTTATAAATTATGACTTCCTTTGAATAAAATGTGTATTAGTAAAATTTACGATGTTTTAGTAGCAGTGTAACATTTTCCACCTTTAGTGTTCCAGGGTTAATACTGTTTACTGATGTAGCCACTTTAACCCTGGCCGCTTGTGTTACCACGCCCCTTCTGGGATTTGGCCAGGCGGTACGGCCCCAGATCATTGTGCCGGCTCAATCTGAGCGTTTGTGAAACGCTACCACTTCGCTACGTTTCGCATAACAAGTTGTAAATAACCATTTTGCGCTATATTATCCCTGATACATTCAGAATTTCGAAGAGTGTAGTTTATTCAATGCTGGTGAAAACTTTCTCTAAATCATCGAATGCTATAAATGTAGGTTCGCCTTTTTTCAACCTATCTTCTAACATAGATTGCAGGAAAAATATTCCGTACAATGTTTCTACCTTTCTCCAGAACTTGAACGGATATTCCGTGACGGTAACCTCCACCGGTATTTCCAGTCTTCTGTAAACAGTCCGCGTCAGTTTTTTTGAACCACGACATATTAAACTGATGATTCTGTAATATCCACACCCTCATTACCTTCTCTTTGAAACTGTTAAATTCCTCTTCAATTCTGAGAGTGCTTACCTCTCATTCAGCTTGCAACTTAGATGGAATAGTTCAGTCATAGCTGGCTCTCCTAGGATCTAGACTACTGGCCATTAAAATTACTACACCACGAAGATGACGTGCTACAGACGCGAAATTTAACAGACAGGAAGAAGATGCTGTGATATGTAAATGATTAGCTTTTCAGAGCATTCACACAAGGTTGGCGCCGGTGGCGACACCTACAACGTGCTGACATGAGGAAAGTTTCCAACCGATTTCTCATACACAAACAGCAGTTGACCGGCGTTGCCTGGTGAAACTATGTTGTGATGCCTCGTGTAACGAGAAGAAATGCGTACCATCACGTTTCCGACTTTGATAAAGGTCGGATCGTAGCCTATAGCGATTGCGGTTTATCGTATCGTGACATCGCTGCTCGCGTTGGTCGAGATCCAATGACTGTTAGCAGAATATGGAATCGGTAGGTTTCAGGAGGGTAATACGGAACGCCGTGCTGGATCCCAACGGTGTCGTATCACTAGCAGTCGAAATGACAGGCATCTTATCCGCATGGCTGTAACGGATCGTGCAGCCACGCTCGATCCCTCAGTCAACAGATGGGGACGTTTGCAAGACAACAACCATCTGCACGAACAGTTCGACGACGTTTGCAGCAGCATGGACTATCAGTTCGGAGACCATGGCTGCGGTTACCCTTGACGCTGCATCACAGACAGGAGCGCCTGCGATGGTGTACTCAACGACGAACCTGGGTGCACGAATGGCAAAACGTCATTTTCTTGGATGAATCCAGGTTCTGTTTACAGCATCATGATGGTCGCATCCGTGTTTGGCGACATCGCGGTGAACGCACATTGGAAGCGTGTATTCGTCATCGCCATACTGGCGTATCGCCCGGCGTGATGGTGTGAGGTGCCATTGGTTACACGTCTCGGTTACCTCTTGTTCGCATTGATGGCAGTCTGAACAGTGGACGTTACATTTCAGATGTGTTACGACCCGTGGCTCTACCCTTCATTCGATCCCTGCGAAACCCTACATTTCAGCAGGATAATGCACAACGGCATGTTGCAGGTCCTGTACGAGTCTTTCTGGATACAGAAAATGTTCGACTGCTGCCCTGGCCAGCACATTCTCCAGATCTCTCACCAATTGAAAACGTCTGGACAATGGTGGGCGAGCAACTGGCTCGTCACAATACGACAGTCACTACTCTTGATGAACTGTGGTATCGTGTTGAAGCTGAATGGGCAGCTGTACCTGTACACGCCATCCCAGCTCTGTTTGACTCAATGCCCAGGAGTATCAAGGCCGTTATTACGGCCAGAGGTGGTTGTTCTGGGTACTGATTTCTCAGGATCTATGCACCAAATTGCTTGAAAATGTAATCACATGTCAGTTCTAGTATAATACATTTGTCCAATGAAAACCCGTTTATCATCTGCATTTCTCCTTGGTGTAGCAATTTTATTGGCCAGTAGTGTAAATAATCTCGAGGGACTGTCGTGTACTTTAGCTGTATTGTTCCGTCTTTGGGTGTTCTGTTAAATTATTCTCGTAGTATCATATCTCCAATTTAAACTAACTGTACTTCCATTCAATAAAGTTGCCTTCAAGTTTGTTTCATTTGTATAGCCCTCCTATATATTCCTTCCACATTTCAATCTTTGACTTCATTGTTTAGGACAGGGTTGTCATCTGAGCTGTGCAAGAGCCATTCATACATCTATAGCTTTGTATTTCTCCTCGAGGCATTCCTGCTTTGCCTTTTTGCAAGTAATTCAGTCACAGTATTCTGACGTCTGTATTCCCTCATGACAATTTAATTCGCTTCCTTTTTATATTTTCGCCTTTCGATAACTGTATTCGATGTCTCGTGTGTCATGTAAGGATTCCTACCAGGGCTTGCTTTTTGACCTATTTGATCGTCTGCTGCCTTCACTATTTCGTCTCTCAAATGTACCCATTGGTCTGCTATTGTATATTTCCTCTGTTTCAATTAAACATGGCCTAATCTTCCAACTGAAATTCTCAACAAATTCTCGTTCCTTCGCTTCATTCACATCCCGTTTTCTTAATTTCTTACCTTTTTGGGAGTTCTTCGGTTTGTAACTGCAGTTCATAGTCAGTAAATTATGGTCTGAACCCACATCTTTCCCTGGAAATATATTTTAGTTTAAGATTTGGTTTTAGAATCTCTGTCTTACCGTTATATAATCTACCTGAAACCTTCCGGTGTCATCAGGTGTTTTCACCATGATGATGATGATGATGATGATGATGTCCCATACTCCGAGGAGCGTAGGGGACGATGCAGGAGACCTGCACCGCTGTACTAGGCAAGGTCCTAGTGAAGGTGGTTTGCCATTGCCTTCCTCCGACCGTAATGGGGATGAATGATGATGATGAAGACGAAACAACAACACCTAGTCATCACGAGGCAAGAAAAATCCCTGACCCCGCCGGGAATCGAAACCGCAAGACCACGAGCTGCGGACGTTTTCACCATATAAAAGTCTTTTATAATTATTAAATCAAATCATTAAATTGTGACATGGTAAAAATTTACTATGCGGCTCCCCCTTTCATTCTTTTCTGCTCGTTCATGCTTTTCTATTATTTTTCCTTCTCTCTTCTTCTAACGAATTATTGTCCCCCTATTAACAATTAAATTTTCATCTTCGTTAACGATCTGAATAATTTCGCTATCTTATCATACATTCTACCAATCTCGTCATCATCTAAGGAACTAGTAGACTTATAAACTTATACTACTGCAGTGGATGTTGGCTCTGTATTTTGGCCGCTAAAATGCGTTCACTATACTGCTCCTAGTATTTCACCCACATTCCTGTTTTCTTATTCATTAGTAGTCCTACTCCTGCATTACATTTATTTGATTTTATGTTGATAACCGTGAATTTAGCTGACTAAAAGTCTTTATTCTTTTTAAATTTTCGAGCCTGTCTACCAGTGTAAGAAAGCTATCGTTCCACGCTCCGAGCGGTATAACGCCAGATTTTTTTTTTCTTTTCCGGTGAGAACACCCTCCTGAGCAGTGAGCAGTCCCTTCCTAGAGAGTCGAGTGGGGAATTATTTTCCCTCCAAAATATTTTATCCAAGAGGGTGGACCTAAGTATAAGAATTTAAAAATGCAGAAAACGTACAGCACAAAAACGTATAGGCCGAACTCGTCTGTTGACTGACACAGACCGCCAGCAGTTGAAGAGGGTCGTAACGTGTAATAGGCAGACATCTATGGTGGTGGTGGTGGTTAGTGTTTAACGTCCCGTCGACAACGAGGTCATTAGAGACGGAGCGCAAGCTCGGGTTAGGGAAGGATTTGGAAGGAAATCGGCCGTGCCCTTTCAAAGGAACCATCCCGGCATTTGCCTGAAACGATTTAGGGAAATCACAGAAAACCTAAATCAGGATGGCCGGAGACGGGATTGAACCGTCGTCCTCCCGAATGCGAGTCCAGTGTACTAACCACTGCGCCACCTCGCTCGGTGGGCAGACATCTATCCAGACCATCACACAGGAATTACAAACTGCATCAGGATCCACTGTAAGTACTATGATAGTTAGGCGGGAGGTGAGAAAACTTGGATTTCACGGTCGAGCGGTTCCTCATAAGCCACACATCACGCCGGTAAATGCCAAACGACGCCTCGCTTGTTGTAAGGAGCGTGAACATTGGACAATTGAACAGTGGAAAAACGTTGTATGAAGTGACGAATCGCGGTACACAATGTGGCGATCTGATGGCAGGGTGTGGGAATGGTGAATGCCCTGTGAGCATCATCTGCCAGCGTGTTTAGTGCCAACAGTAAAATTCGGAGGCGTTGGTGTCATGGTGCGGTCGTGTTTTTCATGGAGGAGGCTTACACCCCTTGTTGTTTTGCGTGGCACTATCCCAGCACAAGCCTACATTGATATTTTAAGCACCCTCTTGCTTCCCACTGTAGAAGAGCAATTCGGGATGGTCATTGCATCTTTCAATACGATCCAGCACCTGTTCATAATGCACGGCCTGTGGCGGAGTGGTTACACGACAATAACATCCCTGTATTGGACTGGCCTGCACAGAGTCCAGGCCTGAGTCCTATAGAACACCTTTGGGATGTTTTGGAACGCCAACTTCGTGCCAGGTCTCACCGACCGACATCGATACCCGTACCGTAGGTCTCTAGAAGAGCGTAGCGTTCCAAAAGATTGGAAAAGGGCACAAGTTATCCCAGTTTTTAAGAAGGGACGTCGAACAGATGTGCAGAACTATATTTCTAACGTCGATCAGTTTTAGAATTTTGGAATACGTATTATGTTCGAGTATAATGACTTTTCTGGAGACTAGAAACCTACTCTGTAGGAATCAGCATGGGTTTCGAAAAAGACGATCGTGTGAAATCCAGCTCGCGCTATTCGTCCACGAGACTCAGAGGGCCATAGACACGGGTTCCCAGGTAGATGCCGTGTTTCTTGACTTCCGCAAGGCGTTTGATACAGTTCCCCACAGTCGCTTAATGAACAAAGTGAGAGCATAAGGACTGTCAGACCAATTGTGTGATTGGATTGAAGAGTTCCTAGATAACAGAACGCAGAATGTCATTCTCAATGGAGAGAAGTCTTCCGGAGTTAGAGTGATTTCAGGTGTGCCGCAGGGGAGTGTCGTAGGACCGTTGCTATTCACAGTATATATAAATGACCTTGTGGATAACATCGGAAGTTCACTGAGGCTATTTGCGGATGATGCTGTTGTACATCGAGAGGTTGTAACAATGGAAAATTGTACTGAAATGCAGGAGGACTTGCAACGAATTGACGCATGGTGCAGGGAATGACAGTTGCATCTCAATGTAGACAAGTGTAATGTGCTGCGAATACACAGAAAGATAGATCCTTTATCATTTAGCTACAATATAGCGGGTCAGCAACTGGAAGCAGTTAATTCCATAAATTATCTGGGAGTAGGCATTAGGAGTGATCTAAAATGGAATGGCCATATAAAATTAATCGTCGGTAAAGGAGATGCCAGACTGAGATTCACTGGAAGAATCCTAAGGAAATGCAGTCCGAAAACAAAGGAAGTAGGTTACAGTAAACTTGTTCGCCCACTGGTTGAATATTGCTCACCGGTGTGGGATCCATACCAGATAGGTTGATATAAGAGATAGGGAAGATCCAGCGGAGAGCAGCGCGCTTCGTTACAGGATCATTTATCTAGCTACTCATTACTGCAGAACAAGTAAGGAGAAAGGTGGTGCTGTAATTTATATAGACAGTAAAATCATTTATAAATCTTTAGATCTAAGTAAGTATTGTGTAGATCAACATTTTGAAGTTTGCGGGACTGAAATTTCTGCAAAGGACATGTTACTTACTGTGCTTATAATTTACAGATCTCCAGCAGGGAAGTTTTGCATCTTTATGAATAAGTTAGAATCTCTTTTGACCAAATTGTTCTCTAAAACTAGAAATTTAATAATTGTAGGTGACTTTAATGTCAACTTCTTAACTGATAACAACCTCAAAACTGACCTGGACCACTTAATGAATTCTTACAACTTGGCTGCGATGGTTACCTGGCCCACTAGAGTTACAGAAAATTGCAAGAGCCTTCTAGATAATATTTTCATTGACAAGAATAGAGTCAACAGTGCTAGTGTGAGCAAAGTAATTTATGGCCTGTCTGACCATGATGGACAACTTCTGAAAGTAAATAACATCAGTTTGTGCAATAAAATCTCCCACACCTATAGGTCCTATAGATGTATAAACACTGAAACTGTGTCTGCCTTTAACGACTATTTGTCACAGATAGATTGGGAGCCAGTGTACAGCACATCAGATGTTAATGATAAATTTAACCTTTTTTTAAATGAATTTATATCTGTATTTGAAATGGCTTTCCCAAAAAAAACTGTCAGAAAGAACAATGAGGTTTCTTCCAGTAAACCATGGATTACTGGAGGTATAAAAATTTCTTGCAGGAATAAGAGGGAGTTACATGCCTCACTAAGAGTATCAAATGATCCCCTTGAAAGGTCTCATTTTAAGTTATATTGTAAAATTTTAAAAAGGGTGATAAACAAATCCAAGAGCCTGTATATTAAGTCTGAAATTGATAAATCTGAGAACAAAATAAAAGCAGTTTGGAATGTTATAAAGAGAGAGTGTGGCAAGAGTAACAAGAATGTTATTACCACAGAGATAAGCTATAAGGATGAGGTTATTCATAATCCTGTAACAGTTTCCAACATATTCAACAATCACTTCATAACTGCAGCAGAACAAGTAGGTTGTAACGGTTCCTTAAATGCTGCTACGCATTTATTACACAGAGCTAACCCTAACACGTATGACCCAATTTGTATTGCCCCAGTTACTATTACTGAAGTTAAAAATACCATCAAGGCCTTAAAAAATAAAAATTCCACTGGTATTGACAACATTTCACCAAAAATACTGAAGCATTGTAGTGACCACATATGTCAAGTCCTGTGTCACATTTTTAATGAGTCTATCCAGCAAGGTGTTGTCCCAGAGAGATTAAAGCTTGCCGTTGTGAAACCACTTTTCAAGAAGGGTGACAAAACTAATTTATCTAACTACCGTCCAATATCACTACTAAGTAGTTTCTCAAAAGTATTAGAGAAACTAATGTGTACAAGAATTGTAGAACATCTTAACAGCCACAACATACTCAACAGAAACCAGTTTGGTTTCCAAAAAGGTAGATCAACTGAGCAGGCTATTTTTTCTCTCACAAATGAAATTTTAGAGTCAATAAATAATAAAATGTCACCTATTGGAATTTTTTGTGACTTGTCTAAGGCCTTTGACTGTGTGGACCACAACATTCTCTTACATAAGGCTAATTTTTATGGCTTGCGAGGTAGCATTGGTAGATGGATAGAATCATATCTGCAAAACAGAAAACAGAAGGTGATAATTAATGGTGCCAATGATAGTCCCATTTCTTCTGATTGGGGCACATTAAAGTGTGGTGTGCCTCAGGGGTCCATCCTAGGACCTTTGCTTTTCCTTATCTTCATCAATGATCTCCCACTTTGCACAGACACCGAGTGTAAATTTACTCTTTTTGCCGATGGCACCACTATTCTGCTTGAAAGTCGAACTAACAGTGACCTAGAAAATAAATGTAATGCTGTACTCGTTGACATCCTACACTGGTTTAAGTGCAACGGACTAACTCTAAACATTCAGAAAACTCAGTATATGCAATTTCACACATCTCAACAAGAAAATGAAGTATGCCACTTAAACTGTGGTAACCAAAATATACTACACTGTGAATCATCTAAGTTCTTGGGCATTCTAATTGATGGCAAGCTGAACTGGTCTGAGCATATCTTAGACCTACGTAGAAGGCTCAGTGTGGCAACTTATGCTCTGCGTGTAATCACCCCCATTGGTGATGAGGACGCTACTAAAGCTGCCTACTTTGGTTATTTTCATTCTATCATGTCGTATGGCATAATATTTTGGGGCAACAAGCCTTTAGCCAAAAAAATATTTACTGCACAGAAGAGAGCTGTTAGAATCATGAGTGGTGTTCATCCAAGATATTCTTGCAGAAGTCTGTTTCATAAGTTACAAATATTAACACTTACCTCTCAATTCATATTTTCTTTGATGATTTTTGTTTCTAACAACCTATCTCTTTTTAAAACTAATAGTGAATGTCATGATCATAATACTAGGTCTAAAAATGATCTACACAGGGATCTGAAACATTTAAGTCTTGTTCAGAAAGGTGTTCATTATTCAGCCACAAAAATTTTCAACTCCCTTCCATCAGGTATTAAAGATCACATTAATGTCTTACCTACTTTTAAATGTAAATTGAGAGAATACCTAATGGTAAATTCCTTCTATTCTCTTGATGAGTATCTACAGATAAAGCAATGATTTTTTATACTGATAAAAATTTGTTTGCTATAGATCACATTAACTGTTTAATTTGGAAAATGTACTATATTTCCTTTTTAGGTATTGTTTTATATTACTTAAGCTATACCTTTGATTTGATTTTAACCTACAAACTTATTCATAATCTTATGGTACATTTTTGTCATTTTATATATGTGTATTATTTGTTTAATTTGGAAAATGTACTATATTTCCTTTTTAGGTATTGTTTTATATTACTTGAGCTATACCTTTGATTTGATTTTAACCTACAAACTTATTCATAATCTTATGGTACATTTTTGTCATTTTATATATGTGTATTATATCTGTTGTATGTAATCATGACTCATTCCACATCCTTGTGATTTATCACAATACGGATTAATGGAATACGAAATAAATAAATAAAAAAATAAATAAAAAAAAATTTAGTAATCGCGAAAGCGTTACGGAGATGATAGATAAACTCCAGTGGAAGACTCTGCATGAGAGACACTCAGTAGCACGGTACGGGCTTTTGTTGAAGTTTCGAGATTATACCCTCACCGAGGAGTCAAGCAGTATATTGCTCCCTCCTACGTATATCCCGCTAAGAGACCATGAGGATAAAATCAGTAAGATTAGACCCCACACAGAGGCGTACCGACAATCTTTCTTCCCAGGAACAATACAAGACTGGAATAGAAGGGAGAACCGATAGAGGTACTCAAGGTACCCTCCGCCACACACCGCCAGGTGGATTGCGGAGTATAAATGTAGATGTAGATATAGAATATAGATCAAAGGGTAATGTACAGTCTGATAACATTGTCACTAGCCCTTCGATTTGTATTTTAACTTTTCTAAACATTAGTGGAATCAGTAACTAGAGACCTTCAGGAAACGTAACTATAACAACCTTTACCATGCTGTCAACACCGACTCTTCATGTAAGAAGTTGTCGCCTCGATGGAAACGTGTTAACAAGGAGAACTGTATGCAGTGCAAATTGTGTGTGGGATGATATAAATAAAAACCCTCGCGTCAAATCTTACCGTTGGGTTTCGCGATGTCGGGAAAGACAGAACCTGAACTGTGGCGTCTGTCCTCTGATTTGTGGATAGTGTTATTTCTGCGCGAAAACCGAGCTGGAAGTTTGTGCTATGGGACCAAACTGAGGTCAGCGGTCCCTTGGCTTACACGCCACTTAACCTAACCCCCCGCGCGCCGAAAACCGAGCTGATAATGTGTGAGAATGCCCCAAAGTCATATGTGAGTTACTGATAAAAAGTGTCTAGCATCAAAGTCGGTAGGTAAACGTTAGAGCTTATGTTTTGTGATGTTTCAGGCAACTCCAGGAGAAGTCAGGGAGGCAGTTAAACACGCAACCGACGCCGGTTATCGCCATATCGACACCGCTGCTGTGTACCGCAACGAGTCAGAAGTGGGCGAAGCACTGCAAGAAAAATTTAAGGAAGGGGCAGTCAAGCGGGAAGAGGTGTTTGTCACCAGCAAGGTAAGGACTTCCGCAGAAATAGTCCGCCGCTCGTGGTCTCGCGGTAGCGTTCTCGCTTCCCGAGCACGGGGTCCCGGGTTCGATTCCCGGCGGGGTCAGGGATTTTCACCTGCCTCGAGATGACTGGGTGTTTGTGTTGTCCTCATCATTTCATCATCATCCAGGAAAGTGGCGAAATTGGACTGAGCAAAAGATTGGGTAATTGTACGGGCGCTGATAACCACGCAGTTGAGCGCCCCACAAACCAAACATCATCATTCCAATGTGTACAGAAAAGACATGCAGATGATGCAGAAAGAAAACGTAAAGTCATATACATTTTTCAAGCAAACCAGCATTAACGGAAATATCGCTACTTCTTTGTAGTTCACTAACGACAAGTTGATAGAGCATGAAAATAAGTAATTCGTAAGTAATGTCAACAAATTTTAACAGAACATCAATAAAAATTGGAACTACAGATTTGTTATGTCAAATAAGGGATAGATACAAAACAATTCTTAGTTTCTGTTCACAACACACACAGATTACACAGATTTAGTGGAGTTGTTCCACCAAAACGAATCAGGTTGGTTACAAAATGCACGAAAAGTTGCAAACCATGAGCCAAGTGAAAGAGACTGGCAACTGTGGGTACACTGTACTTGATCGGCTTCGCTATACACTATCTTATTAAAAGTATCTGGACACCCCTATGTAATGCGGAACTGACGACTAGACGTCACGAGTGCTGATCTGCTGATATAAAAGGAAGCACAGTAGAGAAGTTGTCAGTTGCCAGTCTCTTTCACTTGGCTCATGGTTTTCAACTTTTCGTGCATTTTGCGACCAACCTGATTCGTTTTGGTGGAACAACTACACTAAATCTGTGTAATCTGTGTGTGTTGCAAACAGAAACTAAAAATTGTTTTGTATCTATCCCTTATTTGACATAACAAATTTGTTGTGAGTAGAGAAGCAGTAACAGCAGACTGGATCCGTTAGGAGAGCGCAGTTATCTCGAACGTGAACCAGCCATTAGATGCCAGTTGAGTAACAAATCCATCAGGGACTTTTCTATCCTTCTAGAAGTGCCCAAATCGACTATTGGTGATGTGATTGTGAAGTGGGAACTCGAAGGAACAACCGCAGCTGCACCAAGACTAGGCAAGGCCTCCTCTTATGACGGACAGGGACGGTCGAACACTGCGGAGAGTAGTAGGAAAATAATAATAATAACGCCCTGAAATCATCTGAAGGAATCACTCATGACTTCCAAAATGCTACCAGCAGTCCAGCTAGGCCCGAAATTTCCGACTCAGCGAACGGAGAACGAGAAACCAATGATCATAAGATCGATGTAGAACGACGGAATACGGCTCTAGACAAGAATGTTAAGAAAGGTAAGAAAATAATCTGTTCGGTAAATGCAACTAGGAGTAGATTTAAGGGGAGACGGAAGGCAATTTTTATCCCTATTCTGCCAATGCTATTTTACCCTTTGAATAGGTACACTTTTCAAAAGAACTATATGTGATAAAACAACGAAATTTTTGCTGTATATAGTACCTCTTATGGTTCTGAAGAAAAAAAAATTATTCTTTCACTAGTAAAATATAACTTTTTTGTACATTAATTATTATAAAACAGTTTCTTATTGTTTGTTGGTTCTCAATTTACTATCTGCAGTACAAATTGACCGAATGTCACGTTTCTAACCTCATTAGTTTATCAAATAATGGTACCTGAAAGTAAAAAAAAATGTAGTTTTGAGAAAAATCCATTTAAAGTTTAATATTGCAATTATAGTATAGTTATTGATGAGAATTACTTACCAATAATATTTTCCTCCGCCATACTGAGCATCATGTGAATCATACTGATCTTCTTTTCTTCTCTTGGTCCCTCTTCTTTTCTGTCTGGCTTCTTTTGTGCATTTTAAATTAGCAATATCTGCTTTGCGGATTCTCTCTTTATCTATTTGCACGAAGGATTTTGCAATATTTCCACTAGATTTTATGCCCGATAATTCCAAAACATTCAGTTTTCTAATTACACCATCATTGAAGCATAAAATAGCATCATAAAGACCAAATTCGAGGTTTGTAAGCTGAACAAATACCGTTTTCGATAACCGCTTCCAAATGACAGAATTCACACATTCGTTTAAATTTTAGGTTTCCCATGAAGACATTTCTTGAACAACGTATCTTTACAAAGGTGTCTAAATATGGGTTTAATTTCATTCATTACTTATACAGGTAAAGAATGTTTGTCATCACATCTGGCACTTCTCCTGTACATGCACCAAGTGTCAGGATTATTCGGGCAAAGACCGTGTACTGGAAAGCTTATGGAAAAAGATAGCCCATACAGATTTTTATGTTTTCTAAATTCCCTACATTTCTTCTTATGGCCAAGCCATAACAATTCTGTAATCTACCTATTTCAACATTTCTCAGGCGACCTTTACCACCTATCTTCTTGCTATCTTCCAATAGTATTTTTGACTTTTCTTTCAATAATCTTCTCATCCTGGACCCCATTCTCTTCTGGACATGCCCAATGCACTATAATTTAGAAACTGTGACATTAGGACCATAGGGTTTGTTCTGCACATACCCGGTCATAAGCCTTGCTGTACCGTCCTCAGATTGCACAGAGCGCCAGGAAAACCATCATATTTTACGAAAAAATTGTCGTGTTTATATAAAACAAAAACGGTTTCACGCGGGAAAGACCAGGCATTTCAAATACGCTAAAATCTAAAAATCTATTTTTTGAAGCCCCCTTGCCTTCCGTCTCCGTTTAAGATTAGCTGAGCAGTCAACGTGATACTTTCATCTCTGAGGCTGTATATGTTAAGCATAAATGGACAAAATTAAATAGTATAGCTCAGCTCAGTCACCTAAACGAGGTAAGCTATGAGCAAAGTTGTGAGAGTAACGGGATTATGCATATGGTGGGCGCGGAGGGGGGGGGGGGCGAGGGGGGGGGGGGGAAGGGCGTGGCGCCGTGATTCGACAACTGTGTTAGAAAGCCTGCAAAGATAGCTTCACTGCAGATGTAAACGTAGCCAAAGCTACATAGACAGATAAAAACTGAACGGAACCAAAATGCGGAGAGCCATGCGTGAAGCGTTCATCCATTTTGAAAGTAAAATTCTACCTACCGATCTGACACAAAATCCTAAAATGTTTTGATATTATGTTAATTCAGTAAATCGGCTAAAGCCATCTGTCCAGACACTCTGTGACCATAATGGCATCGAAAATCGAAATGGAAGGTAACACAGAGAAATTCAAACCATTAAATGCCTTTTTCCACAACTGTTTCACTGAGGAAGAACGTACCGAGATTCCTCCTATAAATCGTAACAAGAACATCAGAGTGGTAGGTGTCTAAATAAGTGACCGCAGAATACACAACAAACTGAAATCGCTCATCAAATGAAAGACGACTGGACGATTCTACATAGAGTATGCGAATAACTTGCTTCTCCAGCAGTGTTCCGCAGGTCGCTGGAGGAGCGGAGCATTCCCCTTTTCAAGAAGGGTTGTGGAACGGGCGCACAGTCTGTTGCAAAGTTTTGGAATATGTTTTATGATCACGTTTTATGACATTTCTGGAGAGTAAAAATGCAGGCCTACTCTTTAGGAATCAATATGGACTCCGCAATCAACGATCGTGTGAACCACAGCTTATCCTTTGTTCGTCCACGAGGCCCAGGAGGCACTAAATAATGTCACGCAGGTTGTGTCATGTTCCTTGTCCAGATGTGTGATACTGCTTTTCACTCTTATCTAATGAATAAAATGCGAGGGTATGCCGTATCAGACTAACTTTGTGACTGGATGAAGATTTAATGGAGAGAACTCTTCAGACATTTAAGTACACCAGGGGACTGTTATAAGATCATCACTTTTCACTAGATATGTAACGATCTAGTGGACAACATCTGAAGTTCCATGAGGCTTCTTGCACATGCTGCTTTTGCACATGCGAAGAAGTCGCAACACCAGAAAATTTTAGCGAACTGCAAGGAATCTGCAGAGGATCTAGGCTTGGTGCAGGGATTGGCAGCCGACCTCAGCGTAAACGAGTGCAGCGTATTATAGATAAATGGATAAAAAGATCCATTACACGATTGCAGGACAACCACTGAAAGCTTTCACATCTATGTGTAAGGAGTGATTTGAAGTGGAACAGTCACGTAAATTTTTATTATTATTATTATGAAACTGATAACAAGTAAGGTATATGTCGGAGTGAGTTGCATCAGAAGAAGCCTCAGGAAGTGTAGTCCATCCGTGAAGGGGATGGCTTACAAAACCCTCATTCCACGAAAGCTTCAATATTTCTTGACAGTTTGAGATCTGTACCAGGCAGATATGACATAACAAATAAAGAAGATTCAAAGAGGAGCAGCACGTTTCGTGACAGGTTCATTTAGTAAGTGAAACAACGCCAGAGAGATGCTCTTCCAACTCCAGTACTAGACGCTACAGGATAGGCATTGTGCATAATGTGTGGTTTAGAGTTAAATTTCCGAGAGTTTAGTTCATAGAAGAATAGAGTGATACGGCTCATGAAAAGACTATGACGGTAGAAGTAATAAGATTTGAGCTCACACGGGGGCTTACCAAAATTCTTTCTTCCTGGGAACCATTCCTGGCTGGAAGAGGAAACGCGGTAAGCGTCCTTGATACACAAAGAACCCTCCACCACGCACTGGAAGGTGGCTTGAGGAGTATAGATAAACACATCATTACTCTCCGCATAGTACTTGTAAACAAAAATAGAGTTGGAAACGATACTCTGCCAGACACGAAAAGAGAAGCACCCAGGAAAGGAACGAAATAAACCTTCACAGGATGAAAGCATATTTGACGTTATTTCAGCGATTACAAAATCCAGTCCAATTTTCAAAGAACTTGGCAGTATGAGCCCACTTGTCCTGGATGCAGTGTGTAGCTGAGCATTATCTTGCGAAATGAAAGCCCAAGGTGGCTTGTCATGGAGAGCTACAAAACATGGCGTAGAATGTTGTTGACGTAGTGCTGTGCTGTACGGGTGCCGCAGATGACAACCAAAAGGGTCCTGCTGTGAAAATAAATGGCACCCCACACCATTATTCCTGGCTGTCAAGTCATATGGCGGCGACAATGGCTCTGAGCACTATGGGACTCAACTGCTGTGGTCATAAGTCCCCTAGAACTTAGAACTACTTAAACCAAACTAACCTAAGGACAACACACAACACCCAGCCATCACGAGGCAGAGAAAATCCCTGACCCCGCCGGGAATCGAACCCGGGAACCCGGGCGTGGGAAGCGAGAACGCTACCGCACGACCACGAGATGCGGGCTGGCGGCGACAATTGGGCTGGTATCCCACCACTGTTATGGCGTCTCCAGTCATGTCTATTGCCTGGAATCTCAATGACTGGAGGAGTAGAATTGCCTTCAGTGATGAGTCCCGATTGGAATTGAGCCCCGGTGACCAAGGAAATAATGTCTGGAGATGCCCCGGACAATGGTGGGATACGAATATGACCATCATCCACCATACAGTCGGTCTGCCCATAGTAGCTGAATGGTCAGCACGATGGAATGTCATACCTAATGGTCCGAGTTCGATTCCCGACTGGGTCGGAGCTTTTCTCTGCTCAGGAATTGGGTGTTGTGTTGTATTTATCATCATCATTTCATCCCCATCGACACGCAAGTCGCTGAAGTGGCGTCAACTCGAAAGACTTGCACCAGGAAAACCAGGAGTGATGGTCTCAGGTGCAATTTCTTTTCCTTGCAGGACCCTTTTGGTTGTCATCCATGACACCTTTAGAACACAGCAGTATGTTGATATCCTACACCCTGTTATGTTGTCCTTCATGTCCAGCCATCATGGACTTTCATTTCAGCAAGATAATGTCTGCTCACACATGGCAAGAATTTCTACTGCATGACTTCATGCTTGCTAAACCCAGAATTGACCAGAAAGGTTGCTGGATATCTTCCTAACTGAGAATGTCTGGAGCATTCTGAGAAATGCCCTCTGACCATCGTGGGATTTTGGCAACATAGCATGCCAGTTAGAGAGAATTTGGCACATATCCTTCAGAAGGACATTCAACAACTCTATTGATAGCTGCTTGCATAAGGACCAGAAGTGGAACGATGTATTATTGACTTACTCAATTTGTGAAGCTCTTTCTCTTGAGTAAATCATCTGATTTTTCTGAAACTACGATCATTTTATGTCTGTACATGTACATCACATCTACTGACTTCTGTCCCATTCAGATAATTCATTTGTGGCATGGTTGTTTCCTTTTTCGTTTTTTTTAAATATACCCTTGATACCCTGGATACTGGCAATGGGATGGAGGTGACATTGAAGCTGGTCCCAGACACTTTCTATTGGGCACAGATGTGGCAATCTTGCTGGCGAAGGGTGTGCCTGATGTAGATGAGCATTGTCTGTCGAAACATGGCATGATGATGATGTCACATGAAAGATAACACTTGAGGAAGCAGGATGTCTGTGGTGTACAAATGTGCTGTCAGAGTTCTCTCAGTCAGTACCAGCTCTCACTTGAAGCAATAGCCGATGACTCCACACGCTGACTCCAAATGGGTAAAACCGCTGTGCCTCTCCTAAACATAGGAATAACAGGACATGTTCCCAGGTTACTGATATACTCAGGAACAATGGTGATCTGGGGTGCTGCATAACCAAGATTCATTGCTGAACACAATGTGATGCCATTCATCAGCATTCCATACCTTCTGGTCATGGTAACACTCCATGCCATTTGTGTTGTGAAATCAGTCCACATATGGAGCGGTAAATCTCTAGTCTGGCTGCTGACAGTGGTGCAGATGTCACAGAATAATGCATAGAATAATTTATTTGTTGTCATATGACACGCACAGATGTGAAGGGATTGCTTGGTATACAGTTTGGTAATCCTCTCTTGTGACACTCAGATGTAATTGAATGAAACATTGATGAAAAGTATCCCTGGTATCATATTCCCATGCTGTCCAACACTGGATCACTGTCATATCTGAATGCTCAGCAAATGTAGAGGGTGCATGATTCAACCAGTTGGCCAAATGGAGACATATAATGAGGTTTTTTTTCATATGATGTCAGTTCTTAATGTCACTGTCTCACGTAAATCGTTGCATCTCCATGTCCTTCATAGTGAACACACAATGTCTGACACCATTTGTGCCCCTTACATTTCCTAACATACCTGGAACAACACTAAACATGAAAAATGCTAATGCACTCTACTGCCTTTCTATCTGTGACAGAGAATTTACATACCCATTGATTGTGTGTATGTGAATGGAGTTACATTGAATCCAACCATGTGTTCTGGCTGCTTCACTTTTTTTGTCAGGTGATGTAACTGAACAATTTCAATTTTCTTTTGTCCATCCATGTAAGGCAAAATGACTTAGGATGTAAATCTACCTGAGAAATTGGTAGTTTGAAAATAATACTTAACTTTAATATTAAAAAGATTTATAATCCATTTGTTGTTTGGATAATGCAAAAAACGATGTGTTTTATTACTAAAATCAATTAAAAGAGTATAAACAATAAAAATACATAAATAAAAAAAACAAATTTCAACACTAAAGTAATGGATATTTGTTCACCAGTTGCTATGATGCAAACATTGGAACTTTTGCTATCATACTGTTGCCAAAGTATTTAATTGTAGAACAGATGGATGTACAGACTGCATTAATAAATGGTAAAGTTTTCACAGAAATTTATATGAGGCATTTTCCAAGATACAAAGATGGAACAAGTAGAGTTTGTAAGTAATTTGAGGCATTACATGGTCTGAGAGAAAATCATCAAGCATGATATAATTCTTTGGATTAGTTTATAAAAGCCCTAATATGGTTACTGCCTATATGTACTGGTAACTGAAAATAATGTAAGCTATAAAACTGGGTTGGTTCAAGACTGAGATGTCACATTCAAGGTCATTTTCAAAGGCACTGATGAGGCTAAGGCAAAAATGCCAACAGGTCTCGAAGCTAGGAACTCTAGATCCAAACTAAAGCTGAGGGGTGAGCCAGAACATCTGTAGTAATACTATTCATACGCTACATTTATTTTGATAGATTGCTTGTTAGATACAGGGTGGCAATTATTGAACTATATGAAAAAATTGTAAATTAGTTGCAAACTATGGCATGCACACACTTTATTCAATATGTAAACATCACTACAGATATTTGGATTTAGGTTATGACATGTTCGATATGCCTGTCATCATTGGTGATGATGTGGTGCAGATGAATAGCAAAATTCTGCATGACCCACTGAAGTGTCAGAACACCAATGCTGTCAATGACCTCCAGAATGGCTGTTTTCAGCTAATTAATGATTTTGAGGTTATTGCTGTACACCTTATCTTGAATACAGCTGCACAAAAAGGAGTCACATGTGTTCACATATGGAGAATATGCAGCCAATCAAGGCCCATGCCAGTGGCCACTGGGTACCCCAGAGCCAGAATGTGGTCCCCAGAGAGCTCCTCCAGGACATCAGACACTCCCCTGCTTCAATGGGGTCGAGCTTAAGAGTTCCATCTTGTATGAGCCATATCTTGTCAAAATCAAGGTCACTTTGGGTAATTGGGATGAAATCATCTTCCAAAACCTTCACATACTGTTTGGCAGTCACCGTGCCATCAAGGAATATCGCACTGATTATTCCATGACTGGACACTGAACACCACACAGTCAACCATTGAGGGTGAAGAGACTTCTTAATTGTGAAGTGTGGATTCTCAGTCCCCCAAATGTGCCAATTTTGATTATTGACAAACCTGTCCAAATGCAAATGGCCAACAAAAAGACATGTCTGCATGCACATAATTCCCATTGCGACCTGCAGCCAACTGTGCAGTTTGAACATCCTAACACAAACACTTCAGAAGTTATGACAATTTTATTTCATATAGTTCAATATGTGTCACCCTGTATCTATACCATAGTGTTTTTAAAAAATATTGTACAAGTATGTCTAAATTATTTAATGGGTAAACTCTTTTTTTTATGCAGTGCAGTAATACAATCTGAGTGAAGAGGTTGAAAAATCAGCCAACTAATTGCAAACCAAAGGTTTATTAGCCATTGACCTAGGTTTTGATATTTCAAAAAATGTCTTCTTCAAAAGGAATGGATCTTGTTACATCACTCCTCCTGAAGAAGATATTTTTAGAAATGCCAAAACGTAGGCCAAAGGCTAATAAACTTTTGTTTTGCAAATGATTGGCTGATTTTTCAGCCTCTTCAGATTTACATGGATGTTGTTTTGCAGCCGTGTTTAAGATTTTGAAATCTGAGTGAATTACAGCAGACAGAAATTTATATAAAATGAAATTATTGTTTCAGTTGTGGAACACCTGTCATAGACCAGACTTGGTTGTGCCAACCTGTAAGAAGACATTAGCAGATCTTAAGCTAGATTATGTTGATCTTTATCTTGTACACTGGCCATTTTCATACAAGGTGAGTTGACAAATAAAACAACAATACCTAATAAACAAATGGAAGCTATGATTATCTTAGCAGATCATTCTTAATATAAATTAATTCCTAGGAGATCTCATAAAGCATAGCCATGTGTCATTCTAAATATCAGCAACTATGAAGTAAAAGTTTTCTTTAGAAATAACAGGCACATTTGTAAAAAGATAATACAAAATGAAAGCTATTTTTTAAGGATCTGCTTACTTTAAAATATCAGCAATCTATTCTGTACCAGTGTTCATCTCCTAATGTAAGCTGCTAATTACCTATCTCAAAAAATTAGTTTATTTACAGCAACCAACATGGGATCCAAAACCAAAATGTAACTTAAGAACCATAGACTGAGAATATAAAATTAGTTTATCTATAGCAACCAACATGGGATCTAAAACCAAAATGTAACTTAAGACTCATAGACTGAGAATGCATTACAGTAGTGATTGTGTATGGCAAGATTTCAAAATGTCCTTAGTATCTTTCTAGGGTTACATTGCACCAGATGTCTATGTGCAGGTCACATAATTACAATAAATTATGGACTGGTGACTTGTGTGCACAAGGCTGAATCCTCGCAGTGTCACAGATGTGTTCCGTTGGCTTCAGTTGATGCATATTTAGTGGCCAAGACATAAAAGTGATTTCTGTAGCATGCTCTTCAAACCATTGTAGCACAATTCTGGCCTTGTTAAACAGCTAGTTATCCTTCACCATTGAGGAAGACATAAAGAATGATGGGATGCAGGTGATCTGTAACAATGATCATGTAGTCCAGAGCTACCAGGCTGTCTTTGATTAATACCACAGGTCACTTGGAAGCACTAGTGAAGTCCCCCAAACAGTAATACTGCCTCTTCTGACCTGCAACCATGGTGATATACATGTCTCCATTAGCCATTCACCTGGATGACAGCATATCTAGGTACAACCAATGAGCTGATGTAACAGGAAACAAGATTCATCCAAGCAAGCAACAGCGTACCATTGATCCACAGTCCAATCTTGATGACTGTGTATGCACTGCAGTCATAATTGCTGATGTCACTGGGTCAACATGGGAATACATAGGGCTCGTATGCTGTGGAGCCCCATGTTCGACAATATGCACTGAATGGTGTGCACCACATCACTTGTGTATCCACCAGCATCATATTCTCTCATAAATCTTCCACAGATTATTGCCTGCTTTAACAACCAATCTCCACATTTTGTGATGAGATGAAGATGTCCAACACCTTATTGCCTATTCTTAGTTTCACTGTCCTTCAACATCTTTCCATAGGTGATCATGACAGGAGCACAGGATTTATGACCAATTGAAATGATTCTTCTCAGGTGCTGAGCTACAGTAATCTGCCCTTTGTCAAAATTGCATACATCAGTGAATTTCCCCCAATTTACAACTGTATTATTGCTAGAATTGTCCTCCATTTGTCTCTGCTCCACTTACATATGTTCCTTAATGTATTACCAGGTGGCATTTAATCTCATAGCAGGCAATATCATAATATTTTGGCTCATCACCATATATCTCTCTATGCTGTAAATTTCTCTATAACCACATAATCATTAAGAAGTTTCTAGAATATCTTTTCTCTCACTGTTCCACAGATACTTTGGCAGACACTTTACAAGTTGTACAGCAGATTATGGATGACTTCTTCAACAGCTCTGTCTGAGTGGTATATGTCTCAGCTAGTCTCTATTTCTTGTGTCATATGAAAGGGCTTTTAGTGATCTATTGCAGTTTATTGAGGGAACTATTGTTCTATTTATGTAAATAGATGGAAATGAGAATATTTGTAGGTTTTGTAAGATTTTTTGCATTAGTTTCTTTGTTTCTTATTCGGAATAATCCTAATGCCTTTTTTTGCAATACATAAATTATTTTTGTACTGCTGGAGTACACAGAAAGTTCTCATTGGCATAATGTGAAAACTGTTTCGTAATAGACAGTGCTTCATTTACAGCAGACATTTCTGTACGTTGTCCCACTTGAAGCTTAATGCCTAATATAATGCCCAAAAATTTTACAAGGATAAATTTTTCCAGTCTTTTATCATCCATAGATATATCTATGGGGTTATCCTTTTCTGTATTAGTGATGACAATGAACTTTCTTCTGTTTTAGTTTTATTGGTAACTAAGTTTTTATGAACCATTACACTATATTATTAGTTGAAATAAATCTGCTGTTTCAGGTTTTTATGAATTTTTTTCTACAGTTACTGATGTCAGATCAACAGCATAGAGTATTTTTGTTCCTTCTGACTACCTTCAATATTTTTTTGAAAGAGTCTGAACAAAAGTGGGCAAAGTACTGATTCCTGGGATAATGGCACATCATAATTACTGACAGTAATTTCAGATCTGTTTCAAATTCTGTGCAGAAAGATCAGGAAGTTTATTATCCCAGACAGCGATGAATGTTAGTGGGTTGTATGAGGTGAACAGTTCACCCAAGCTGTGTTACTTCCAAACCTTAGCAGTGTGCAGATTGCTTAGAAATAGACAGCTGTTCAAACAATGAACATAATATTGTTCCACAGTGCAATATGGTTGCTGCTAAAATTATAAATTTATCAGTTAAGGAGTTACCTTTGATCCAATGCATCATTTACAATAAATTTTGTATTATAGAGGTATAAAAATGTCAGAGGATGATATTTGTTGGAACTTTAGCACCATAAAATACTAGTGTAAAGACTATAGCTGTGTCCATGAAGCACCAGCTGTCTATAGCTATATTCAGTCATGTCAGTGATGGTTTGTTCACCACTACAGACACACAAAGAATTTTGGCCTTTGTTACTTCATACTCTATTTGGAAGCATTTAAACTGGACTCTGATCTACCTCATGACAATGAAACACAACAGATTCACCACCGGGTCTTCAGCATTTCCATTCTTTCTTGAAATGATCCCTCTTAAGTTCTTGCTCCACTCCTCTTTCAAATCAAAGTTAGCATTGATTAGTTCTTCTGACTATAAATAAACTCCACATCTTAGCATTGGATAAAGTCATTACAGTTCCTGTAGGGAGTAGAGAGCAAGATCTGTAATGATTTTTTTCTCTCTTGGTAATGTTTTATGAATGAATAAATATCTAAATCTACACCTGTGTCATACTCCGCAAGCAACCTAGGTGCCAGGAGTAAAATACAGGGAGCAAAAGGCTATTTACAATTTATACAGAAACCAGATGCCAGTTATAAGAGTAGAGGGGTGTGAAAGGGAAGCAACGGTTGAGAAGGGAGTGAGACAGGGTTGTAGACTAGCCCCAATGTTATTCAATCCATATACTGAGCAAGCAGTAAAGGAAACAAAAGAACAATTTGGAGCAGGAATTAAAATCCATGGAGAAGAAATAAAAACTTTGAGGTTTGCCAATGATATTGTAATTCTATCAGAGACAGCAAAGGGCCTGGAAGAGCAGTTGAACAGAATGGACAGTGTCTTGAAAGGAGGACATAAGATGAACATCAACAAAAGCAAAACAAGGATAATGGAATGTAGTCGAATGGAGTCAGGTAATGGTGAGGGGATTAGATTAGGAAATGAGACACTTAAAGTAGTAGATGAGTTTTGCTATTTGGTGAGCAAAATAACTGATGATGGTTGAAGCAGAGTAGATATAAAATGTAGACTGGGTACGGCAAGGAAGCATTTCTGAATAAGAGAAATTTGTTAACATCGAGTATAGATTTAAGTGTCAGGAAATCATTTATGGAAGTATTTGAATGGAGTGTAGCCATGTATGGAAGTGAGACATGGATAATAAATAGTTTAGATGTGAAGAGAATAGAAGCTTTCGAAATCTGGTGCAACAGATGAATGCAGAAGATTAGATGGGGAGATCACGTAAGTAATGAGGAGGTACTGAAGAGAATTGAGGAGAAGAGGTAATTGTGGCACAGCTTGACTAAAAGGAGGGACTGATTGGTAGGACATGCCCTGAGGCATCAAGAGATCACCAATTTAGTATTGGAGGGTATTGTGAAGGACGAAAATAGTAGAGGTAGACCAAAAGATGAATACACCTAGCAGATTCAGAAGGATGTGGGTTGCAGTAGGTACTTAGAGATGAAGAAGCTTGCACAGGAGAGAGTAGCACAGAGAGCTGCATCAAACCAGTCTCTGAACTGAAGACCACCACAACAACAACACTGATTTTACATAAGACCAAGACCTCTTACAGTTTTTACTTAGATTGGTTGACAAAGTTTTACTTTCAAAGTCACTGAACACTTCTCTCATTGCTCTCCTTACGCTCATTTTCACTTCATTCAGTTCTTGTTTGTCAGCGAGGTTTTTGTTCTCTTGACTCTGAGATGAAGTTGTCTTCATTTATGTAGCAGTTTTATGACATGGCTATGAAACCATGGTGTGTCTTTTACATCACTTTGTTCTTCACATCTTTGTCCTCATCAACAAATATTTGATGCTGACTGCTCATATACTTTGAAATTTGTATCCTGTCACCCTTGCTAGGAAAAAATATCTTCCTACCTATGTTAACATTCTTTGAAAGATGCATTGTCATGGATGCTATCACACCCTTATAATCACTGATATCTTGCTCTACATTAAATGATTGGATAAGTTTAGGTCTTTATGTTGCCAGGAGGTTTAAGATGTCACCTTTATGAGCTGGTTCTCTAACTATAAGCTCAAAGTAATGTTTGGACAACAAATCCACAAAAATATCACATTAATCCCTGTTTCTTGCACCAGTTTTGATAGCATGGCACTTCCAATCTATACCTGGCAAGTTGAAGTCACCCCTTATTACAATGGCATGATCAGGAAAATTGTTAACAATACTCTGCAAGTTCTGTCTGAAGTGCTCTACCACTAGAGCTCCTGACCCAGGTGGTCTATAAAAGCATCTGATTACCATTTTTGACTGATCTTTGATACTTAACTTCATCCAGATTAATTCACAAATGAAATCCATGATAACCTCACTAGATTTTATTGAATTCTTTATTGCAATAAACACGCCATGACCCCTGGTGACTACCCTATCCTTACAATAAATATTCCAATCTGAACTTAGGATTTCACTGTTATTAACACCCTGTCTCAAGAAACTTTCTGTTCCTAACACTATCTGTGCATTATAGACTTCAGTAAGAGATACCAATTCTGGGACCTTTCCTTGGATGCTCCAGCAGTTTACTAAAATCATATCAACCTTTTCTATCTCTGATCTGTGAAGATGAATATTCTCTGTGGCCACTATGGCTAATTTATCAGACCAAACATCTTTGATCCCAAGGGTGGATTCCTCCAACCTAAAAAAGCTCCATAAGCACGTCACATGTGCTCCGCTAACCTAGTAGCTGCTTCCTGCATGTAGTGCACACCTGATCTATTAAGAGGAACCCTAGAATTCTACACCTGATAGTGGAGGTTGAAAAATTCGCGTCTGATAATGTTGCAGAGTTGTCTGAGCCTCTAGTTTTGACGTTTCACTCTGCTCCTAACCATAGGTCTGTGATCAACCCTGGCTGTGATGTTAAAAATAGACTGCTTAGCCTCTACCCCACATGTGATGCTAGTTGCCTTCTCCAAATCAGATATATGTTGAAAGGAGCCAAGGATGCCCTCAGAACCCAAGCGGCAGGCACCATTTGTGCCAATACATGTGACTACATGGAGCCGGCTGCACCCAGTGTGCTTGATAGCCACTGGCAGGCCTCCTCTATACCACAGATGAGACCCCACTGTTAAACATACCAAGTGCACACTGACATTCTTTACTACCTCACCTGCTTTTTCTGTGAGGGTCTCTATCACTCACCTAACATTGGAGGTCCCAGTGAGCTCTGCACTTGTCCAGACTGGGTAGAAAAATTGGCCACTGGCCCAACAGGCTTGGAGTTATCATCAACACTGGGTAGCACCTCATATCTGTTGCATAGGCATAAGAGCCAGCTGCATAACCTGATCTCTCTTTCACATTCTGCCAGTGACTTAAGAACTTACCACTGTCTGCTATCTACTCTCAAATGAGGACAGACTGGTCAGATGTTGCACATCAGAAGATGCAGCAATGCCCAGGTAACCAGGAGATTCCAATGACACCAAAGGTGCCGCAGGTCTCATCACCAGCTCCCCAATGTTTTTCCAACTTCGTGCATTAGCCAGAAGCATGTCAACAGTAGCCAATACAGCTTCCAGCTGTTTACAGACAGCAGCCAATACTCCTTGTGTCTGTTCTCAACAAGCACAGTCCCTAGCCATATCATAGAGAGTAAAACATTGATATAAGGTTTCAAATGGCCCTACTGAGTTTGGAATGAATGCAAAATATAATGAGGAAAATAAAGAAACACTAAAAGTTGCTCTGCAGCTTTTTCACTATATCCTGAGACGTAAAGCTCTTAAACAGCAATAAATTTCTGTACTGAAGTGAATATATCCACACTTACCTGTTACGAGAAACTCTGCTTACCAAAAGCTACTGCATAAGATAAGTAAGCATACTGGAATGAACTGATCTAAGCTGCATGCTGTGTACCAGCACAAGAATTAAACTTAATGGCATGGTGTGGAGCTACTGGTGGTGGGAAAATTACACTAGGAAACCACCTTGAACAAAGATATGCACCAAGATTTATGCAAGAACAAAAACTTAAGAGTAATTTGCTAACCACTAGTCTACACAATAAAATACACAGGTGTAGTTCAGTTCTTTGCAGAGAAAAAGACAGAAACTAAATTAAATTACTGTCTACTGCTGCTGCTCCTACTTCTGCTGGGATGTCCACTCAGCTTGGCATCTGCCAATACATAAGGTATCTTATGGTAAATTAATGGGAGAGCAGGACTGGGATGGAAAGGAACCAACTAACAGGTATGGATTGCAGTTTTTATGATGCTGAAAACCTATAAGAAGAGATCTTAATAGAAACAGAAGTGAGAAAAGACAATGAAGGTGAGGAATGCACAGAGTTCATATGACCATTTCACATTTAGAGAACTTCAACTAATATGTATATGGTTGCATACTGTTAAAAATGGTTGAGTGTTAAACTGATAGCAGACCAACTTAAGGGGATACGGAATCACCTATCCCCGCAATGTTAATATATGCCTACTATAGGGAACATTTTCTCACAAACTACTGGAGACAGAGAGGTAAAAATTTTACTGTATGTGCATTCATATGTTACAACAATACTGAAACAACAGTTTATTGTCAAAGTATTTTCTTACAGAGATATTGTACATTTACTTTTAAGTAAATTTTTTCCATCGCTTTTTACTAGACTATCACCCCTAAGTCTTTTGTAAATCAAGTAATTAAAAAATCGTTGTTTCAGTATGTAATAGGGACCTATGTCACTACGTCATAAAAATTTCAGACTTCTAGGTTGACCAGTACCTGAGATAATGTTCCTAGATGAAGTAAAAAGTAAACTTACGGGAAACGGAGAAAGAAGATTAAAACATTCCTGATCCGTAGCTAATACCCCCTTCACAGTCTTCATAATCATCTTCAAGTCTTCTTTTGGCACCCCTCTGCACCTGTCTTGCTTTTTTCACTAATGTCTTGATTATATTATCAGCATGCCTTAGTCTGTGCTGATCTAAAAAGAACATAGCACGTACCGTACGGGAACCAACACACATACCCAACTTTTGAAGGACCTGGCATTTAGTTATATTTCCAAGATTGAAGGTTGCCACAGCATCATACACACCAAAATGTAGTGTATTAATTCCGACAAACACTGTTTTTGGGAGACGATGCCATATCACACTATTCAAGCACTCATTGGGGTTCTGCGTTTTTCCGTGAAGACATTTCATCAGAAGACTTCTGTCAGCCAGATCTCTGAAAATGGGCTTTATTTCTGCCATGATGGCTGATGGTAGACTGTGGTGGTGAATGTATTTCTCTCCTGTTGTTAGTCCCCTATTGTATTTACACCAGCTGTTTTCACCTTTGGGGCACAAACCATGTTGTGGATGCTCATCCGTGGATGCGGTGTGGAAATATAAAGCCCATATAGCTCTCCTCATTTCTTCAAGATTGCCTGTATTTTGCCTGATTGCAAGGCCATAGCAGTTCTGAATGTGGTCTATTATGGAATCAGTCAATCTTCCTCTGCCATCCAAGGTTTTCCCATCATCTAGTTTTTTCCCTTTCATAACTGATTTTAACCTTCTCAGCCTGGCACCCATTCTCTTCTGCACATGTCCTATACATTCAAGTTTGCTTATATTTACACTGTTCCCATATGGTTTGCTTTCCAAAACTTCTTTGAATGCTTTAGAGTCACCATCTCCCAGATATTTGACATAGCGAACATTATACCACTGTGAAGAGCGATGAAAAATTTTCTTCACCCCAGCAACCTCCATGCCACCACTACTACCATAATAATTAGCAATACAGTCATCACTGTGTTCATTTTTCAGCCTGCCTGTGCACCTACAGTATTTAGGCATTATTGCAACATCAATAACCTTGCCAGTATCAACACTAGTTGCTGTTACAACACCATTGTTGGAGGTGTGGCCCCTTTTCTGCCACGTGCCATCAAACGCCACTGTGAGGTCACGACTGCCGTCATTTTCTTCCACTGCTTCTTCCACAGCAACCTGCATTGACTTCTGTGCTACATCTTCAACTGCAGATCCTAGTACATAATTGTAAGCTTCAAACTTTGAAGGTGCACTTGGAAGATTTAGAACACCACATAGCATATCACCAGCTGCTTTGCCCTTACCAATTGCTCGCAATCCATAAACTAACCTAATATTTACACTATAAAGTTCAGTTTTCTTGTATCCATTATTTACAGTTACTGAAACCGAACTTGGAAACTTACAGCTGTATTTACAAACACTGCATATTAAATTAAACTGGGCAGCCAGGCCAACATGGGATTCTACTTTCAGAGAAACGTTTCCATGACATTTTTTGCAGCACAAACTGTTTTCAAGAGCTTCACACAATATATTCGTATCAATGAGTTCAAAAACTTCATTCCCTCTATCAAGTAAATTATATTTCTCTTCCAAATCTCTTAGTTTTTTATGAGAAGCACTGTTTTCATTTGGTGTAAGTTCGTTCGGCAAATCAGTAATAAGTGGATTCACATTTTCCAACAGTGATGATGATGAACTGCTTTGCTTTGCTAATGAATCATTATTTCTTTTCTTTTGCCAGTTCACACGCTTTTTAAATACTTTTGCTTTAGCTCTAGGCATTTTCACTGCGAAAAATGAAGCACTAAATACGAAATAACTCAACAACTACTACTTTCTTATATCACACTGTTTACAAAACAGTCCCGCCACAAAGTCAAAGAGTAACTTGAGGAAACCAGAGAGAAACATTTTCGGGCAACTAGTGTATAAATAGTCGCTGGAAACCGGGATATTTGAATTCATGTCACTTTAAAGGTACTGCCAAAAAGTTCATGGTCAGCCACGAGAGACGTGTATAACTAAAGCGCAATACCCGATCTCACAAATATATAAAAATAAAATAGTTATAATTGTAGTAGAGCTATGTATGATACGTCATTTTAAAGAGGAAACATGGCAGAATATAATACGCCAATAAAAAAAAATTCGATTTTTTAACCCAAAATCCGATTCCGTATCCCCTTAAAATTTTGAAATCATTATATGTGAAAGAATAAAATGGAACTGTATATGCACATGATGTGTTAAATTTTCGTGTGTGTGTTTTATTTTCCTTGTTGTAGAAGTCTGTGTATGAGTCATAGTTGAAATATTACGTATTAGCTGCTCATTTCCAAATATCCTTCAGTGAAGGAAGGTACAATTAATTAGTTAAAGAGGAAACGGATAATCATTTCCTTACAGCTCTACAGGGACTATACATAAAGAGTTCATGCTCACGTACAATTAATAAACAGCGGGAAGGCAGGATAGTTATTGTTTAGTCTTTAATGCATCACTGGCAGCATGGTCACTGGAGGGATAACATAAGCATATTTGTACAACAATGTGTAAAGAAACTCTTTGATGTCTACATGTACCCATTCTGGCACCAATTTCAGTGAGTTAGGAAGAAAAACATAAATCAAAGCTGGCTGCAGAAGTATTTTTCTCAATTCAAGTGCTGTTGCACAACCACTCTGACAGCTTGTTCAAAATGGAAATTAAAGAGAAGAACAATGGGCACATACTGAGAGAGCCCAACACCAAGGAGCTGATTAAGGCAATATGACTAATAATGGATGTTAACTGCTGCTCTCTTTATTTCTTCCTGTATTGTATGTGAGCCTGTGTGTGCATACACATACTTGCTATTGATTTGGACTTACTTTCAATTAGTGTGTGGCATTTTATATCTGCTTATTATTTGAATGAATTTAGAATAAAACTTGGAAAGTAGGAGAGAAGTACTAACAGAACTGAAGTAAGAGCCAGTAAGAGAATTGCTCCTGAATTGGATCATATGTTTCTTAAAATATTAAAAATTACTATATTTCTTGTGAAATACTTACACTGCTGTTTTTGGTATAAATTCTGGACTATTACCCAATATTTTTTGTGTATTTAGTCAGAGACAATTACTTTACATGTTCCTTTATAGACAGATGATTCTACTACTTCTTTCACTTAGAAGAAAAGAAAGTAAATGAAATGAAATAGAAAAACCCACCAACAATTTACAAGTTCAGCACAAATGATAAATGATAAATGTGGCAGTCTTTGTTAATGACTTATTTGTTCTGAACAAGAGGAGGAAAGAGTATGGGGATGCTAGACTATCCAGGTCCAAGTGGGGAGGGTCTCAGGAATTGGATAAACAATGCCACAGCTTCACAGGACAAGATGGAGATCTGAAATGAAATGAAATGGCGGAGAGGCTAGATAATGTGTCAGAGGTAAAGGAAGGCAATACTTTTAACCTTGGAAATTTATCAGCTCAGACTCATGTTGTGAAAATGTTGTGAAGGTATCAGAGTCAGAAAAGGGCACAACACTACTTGCATCACCAGTATAGGAAGTTTTCTCTAAGCAGTCCAAACAAAGATTGACATAATAAGGAGCTGTCTTTATGCCCATAGATTTACCCTGACCCATTTGTACATCTTGATCCAATCATTTCTCTCTATAATTAAATTTTTTCTAAAAACAATAACCCTTTCTTGAATGTTTCATCTTTTGCCTGCTTAATAAAAAGTATTTTTTCAATATTCACCATACTACTAATTCTTTCCATTCTATATGTTTATGTTCTTTGTCTTTATTTATTGCCATGTGATATAATTTCAGTTTTCAGTTTGGTAAGCGACGATGACTATTTTTATAAAATTATGAAACAGATTAGCTGGCCAATACTTACTTCAGGATATGATGTGGTAGTGCCAGCAGTTCTGTATCATAATTTTATCATAAATAACTTTTGATACAGATGACTCTTTAGTAGTATATTAACTTTAGTAACCAAGTTCTATTATCTTAACAGGAGGGGGATGATTTTTACCCCTCAGAGAATGGTATTGCAATTACTACTGACATTGACTATCTGGATACATGGAAACAAATGGAAGAGTGTGTTAATTTAGGACTAGCAAAAAGCATTGGTGTTTCCAACTTCAACAGTAAGCAGCTCAGCAGATTGCTTGAAGCAGCTACCATCAAGCCAGTTACAAATCAGGTAACGAAATACAAATATTTTAATAAAGTTTTGTTTAGTGCAGAAAGTAAGACAGGTCTTCTTATTTCCTTACCGTTTTTTAATTATGGAGTAGTGATTCCAAGTAGAAATTTGTGATGGCTGTAAGATGGTTCATGAAGTCTTAAAACAGCTGCTCAGGCAGAACTTGCTTACACAATACAATAAAACTCTTATAATGGATATTTTTGAAATACAAGTAATGTTTTAGTTGCAGTCTCTTGCATTATATTACTCTGTAGATCCATATGGTTTGGAATATATATGGCATGATACCACATGGAGGTAATACTTTATTACACTCGAATGATACACAGTGAGAAGGAATGTCTGCTTGATTTGAAACCATAGAGTGCACTGTCACTGGGCAGTCTACACCAAATATAGTTTGTTCTGAAGTCAGATCATTTCTCAGTGGGGTTACACGATATGGTTTTTTGACAGGTCCTCTGCTGTTCTTAATATATATTAATGAATTGGCTTATTCTATATTCACAAAGATGCAAAGCTGGTACTTTTTGCCGATGATACAAGTATAGCTATCACACCCAACAGATAAGAATTAACTGGTGAAATTGTAAACGATGCTTTTCAGGAAATCATTAAGTGGTTCTCTGCAAATGGGCTCTCATTAAACTTTGACAAAACACAGTATATACAGTTCCACACAGTAAATGGAATGACACCATTGATAAATATAGACTTCGATCAGAAATCGGTAGCTAAGCTAGAATATTCAAAATTTCTAAGTGTATGCATTGAGGGGTTGAACTGGAAAAAACACACTGCGGATCTGCTGAAACGTTTGAGTTCAGTTACTTATGCTATTAGGGTCATTGCAAATTTTGGCGATATACATCTGAGTAAATTAGCTTACCATGCCTATTTTCATTCTCTGCTTTCGTATGGCATCTTATTCTGGGGTAACTCATCATTGAGTAAAAGAGCAATCATTGCACAAAAGTGCGTAATCAGAATAATTGCTGCAGCTCATCCAAGATCATCCTGCAGACACTTATTTAAAGAGCTAGAAATCTTCACTGTAGCCTCACAAAATAAATAAATAAATAAATAAATAAATAAATAAATATAGTTATAATAGAAGGAAACATTCCACGTAGGAAAAATATACCTAAAAACAAAGATGATGTGACTTACCAAATGAAAGTGCTGGCAGGTCGACAGACACACAAACGAACACAAACATACACACAAAATTCAAGCTTTCGCAACAAACTGTTGCCTCATCAGGAAAGAGGGAAGGAGAGGGAAAGACGAAAGGATGTGGGTTTTAAGGGAGAGGGTAAGGAGTCATTCCAGTCCCGGGAGCGGAAAGACTTACCTTAGGGGGAAAAAAGGACAGGTAAACACTCGCACACACACACATATCCAATGGCCAGCTTCACACGTCTGTCCACATCAAACCCATCAACAAGCAACAGTACCTCCATTATGACAGCTGCCACCCACTCCACATCAAACGGTCCCTTCCCTACAGCCTAGATCTTCATGGCAAACGAATCTGCTCCAGTCTGGAATCCCTGAACCATTACACCAACAACCTGAAAACAGCTTTCGCATCCTGCAACTACCCTCCCGACCTGGTACAGAAGCAAATAACCAGAGCCACTTCCTCATCCCTTCAAACCCAGAACCTCCCACAGAAGAACCCCAAAAGTGCCCCACTTGTGACAGGATACTTTCCGGGACTGGGTCAGACTCTGAATGTGGCTCTGCAGCAGGGATACGACTTCCTCAAATCCTGCCCTGAAATGAGATCCATCGTTCATGAAATCCTCCCCACTCCACCAAGAGTGTCTTTCCGCCGTCCACCTAACCTTCGTAACCTCTTAGTTAATCCCTATGAAATCCCCAAACCACCTTCCCTACCCTCTGGCTCCTACCCTTGTAACCACCCCCAGTGTAAAACCTGTCCCATGCACCCTCCCACCACCACCTACTCCAGTCCTGTAACCCAGAAGGTGTACACAATCAAAGGCAGAGCCACGTGCGAAAGCACCCTCGTGATTTATCAACTGACCTGCCTACACTGTGAAGCTTTCTATGTGGGAATGACCAGCAACAAACTGTCCATTCGCATGAATGGACACAGGCAGACAGTGTTTGTTGGTAATGAGGATCACCCTGTGGCTAAACATGCCATGGTGCACGGCCAGCACATCTTGGCACAGTGTTACACCATCCGGGTTATCTGGATACTTCCCACTAACACCAACCTGTCAGAACTCCGGAGATGGGAACTTGCCCTTCAGTATATCCTCTCTTCTCGTTATCTGCCAGGCCTCAACCTCCGCTAATTTCAAGTTGCCGCCACTCATACCTCACCTGTTTTTCAACAACATCTTTGCCTCTTTACTTCTGCCTCGACTGACATCTCTGCCCAAACTCTTTGCCTTTACAAATGTCTGCTTGTGTCTGTGTATGTGCGGGTGGACATGTGTGTGTGTGCGAGTGTATACCCGTCCTTTTTTCCCCCTAAGGGAAGTCTTTCAGCTCCTGGAATTGGAATGACTCCTTACCCTCTCTCTTAAAACCCACATCCTTCCGTCTTTCCCTGTCCTTCCCTCTTTCCTGATGAAGCAACCGTTGGTTGCAGATTGTATTGGTTTCTAGTTTCATAGCTGTGTACTAAAGAATTTTTAACATAGCAGGCAATGATGTTGTTGTTGTTGTTGTTGTTGTTTTTTTTTTTTTTTTTTTTTTTACACAATACTTTGAAAAATGTATTCACAGGGGACAGTTAGGATTTCCAGCTTTTGGAAATGTTCAAGGCAGTGAGCCCTACTGCCACTCCTGGTTATTATACGAATTGCTCTTTTCTGTAATTTGAAAACTTTTTGAATATTTTTACTGTTGACTCCCCAAAATATTATTCCATAGGTAATAAGAGAGTGGATATAAGAAAAATATACAGATCTGACACATGTAGTATCACACACTGCAATCAGAATTCTAAGAGTGTAGCAAGCTGTAGCGATTCTGTTAGTAAGTATATTAATATGTTCTTCCCATTTCAACTGACTATCAAAATGCATACCAAGAAATTTTGTGTAGTCTACACATTCTATAGTTTCATCATTTAACTTAAAGTTGTTATAGTGTGGTTTTTTGCAGACATAGAAGTTAACAGCATTTTCTTTTTTTTTAAATTTAGTCTTAGTTTATTATTGGATGCCCACTCATGCACACTGTTTAGTGTTTGTTTGGTTTTTTCTTTCAGTGCATCTGGTGATTTGTCACTGATCAGAACATTTGAGTCATCTGCAAACAATATTATTTGTCCATGCTTGATGCTCTGTGGGAAGTCTTTTATGTAAATGAGGCTAAGGACACTACCCTGTGGGACACCTATATTTACATAATTTGGGTCTGAAGTATACTTTACAATATAGTTTGAGCAACTTGAAATATGTGAGATTTCAGTTATCTGTCTTCTAGTTTTTAGATATGACTGGAACCACTTTTTCACAAGTCCCCTTATTCCCAGTTCATCTAACTTATTTAACAATATGTTGTGGTCTACTGTATCAAACACTTTAGTTAGATCAAGAAATATGCCTGTTGTGTAGTTCCCTTTATCTAATGCTTCTAGAATGTGTTTTGTGAGGTGTGCTGTTGCTGATTCTGTGCTTTTCCCCCAATTGAAATCCAAACTGATCAACAGACAGTAAGTTGTATTTATTTAAATAATTCATTAGCCTATCTTTCATAATAGTTTCTAATATTTTTGCAAAGCATGAGAGTAGAGAAATTGGCCTATAATTTTCAATTTTTCCTGCATCACATTTTTTGAAGAGAGATAGTAATTTAGAATATTTTAAATAGTCTGGAAAGTAGCCCTGCTTGAAAGATTGATTTATAATATCAACTAAAGGCGGAAGTAGGCTCTTGATACAGTCCTTAATTATAAAAATGAGGACTTCATCCAGACCAGCTGAGTTTTTGTTTTTCAGTTTGCTGACTGCTTTGTAGACTTCTTCCTGTGTTGTAGGGAATAACACCATTGAGTGTGATGCACCATTATTTGGCTTTTTGACCTGAGGGGCTATTAGAAAATTTTCCTGTAATTTTATTCCATTGCTACTAAAATAATCATTTATATAGTTTGCCAAATATATTGGGTCTTTTATTAGAGTCCCTTCCTCTTTGATTTTCAAGTTTGACAGATTCATTTCCAGTTTGGAGTTATGAGCTCTCTTTGCTGCAAGAATTATTTTCCTATATCTTTTTTAAAACAGTGAGAAAGCAGGATTAGTTTGCCTGTGTTTAATGGAGCTCAGGTACTTTAGTGTTTCAGAAGATTTTTTGATGCCTTTTTATACCCACTTGTTTTTTCCTGCTGTTGATAATGGACATAACACATTAGGAAATGTTTCTTCAAAATTTAATTTAAACAATGTCATGAAATTTTTGAATTTTTCATTTGCATCCACCTCTGAATATACTGAGTCCTATGTTTGTCCTGCTATCTGTATGGCAAACTCATATCTATTTTGTTTAGAAAAAATTCGTCAGTAAATATGCATTTTCTTTGTTTCTTCTGGAGCCACTTTTATATTAATGATTTGACCTGAGTGATCAGATAATCCTAGCTCAGCTACCACCACCTCACAGTTTTCTTTGCCTAAATCTGTTAATACCTGATCAACAGCTGTCTTTGAGTATTTTGTTATTCTTGTCGCACTGTTAACCATTGGAACTAGATTGAAACTTTGAGCAAGACTTAGTAATGATTCCCATATAGCATCAGGATTCAGTTTATCTACATTTAAGTCCCCACATATGAGAATGTGGTTCTTTGGAGTGGATATCTTGTCAAGAACATGATTAAGTTTGGAGAAAAAGATGTTGTGTCCTGTAAAAGTGTTGTAGAGGTGCTGATTTTGCTGTAGAGTATTTATTATCTGCCAGTGGTGCAAAACTGATGTCTCTTATCATGTGTGCTTATACACCCAAGTGGCTGAGGAGCATGAAAAATTTTGCAGCATCACCAGTGAAATCATGGGTGGTGAGGATGCTGTGTGTTATGACAAACCTTATGGAGGGCTGATTGGAATGAAATGGCAGTAGCTTGGGGTGAGCACTAAATTGGTTTTTAGGCAATCTCTGTGGGTGATTATGCCAAAAGCCATGGGAGGATTGGCAGTGGTAATGTAGCTCTGTGCCACCATGATTGAAAGTGTAGTCAGACTGTGCATCTGCATGGATGGCTGTGTTAGCACAGTAATGAAAATTACTACACATGGGCGTGAAGAGTCATCATTCATAGTGTGTGATCATGGGTACAATCGGACTGACACTAGTGGGTCAGAATGGACCACTTGCAAAACAGGGCTGGATGCTAATTCACACAGTAAGTTGGTCGTAGGATGCCACTGTTCAATGTTATTGGCAATTGTTGGTGCACTGCATGGATGATTGCCCTTATCACTTTTCAAGATACCCTTTTTCAGAGTGTTTGTTCCAAAACACTGTATACGCTGGCACTGCACTTGTTGGTGCATTTTGCAAATTTTGAATCAATGGTTACACAATGGTAGCATTATTGATACATAGTATCCAGTTTGGTGTGTATTTGCTGTAATTCGTGATTGGTGTGCGTCACCATTGTAGATCTATAAAGTGTGGGTATGATATGGAATACAAACATGATTTGGATAAAAGTAATACTTTATTGCACTCAAATGGTGAGAAGCATGTCTGCTCAATTTGAAACCATAGACTGCATTGTCACTGCACAGTCAACACCAAAGGTAGTCAGTCCATTATAAAGCAGGATCAGTTTTCAGTGGGGTTACACAATGAGATGTCCTCACAATTCAAATTATTACCACAAAGTATTGCAGCAAGGAGTCTACACTTTAATTTATTATATTACAGCCTGAAGAAATAAATGATCTTAAATTCTCTAAGTTGTAAATGTTATGCTGAAGTAACAGATGTAGCATTTAAATTGTGGTACTTTGTGTTAATGACCACTTTATGTTTTGGAAAAAAACTATTTCTGTTTTGTTTTTGAGAATAATTTTGTTCATACCCAAATAATATAACCGGCAGTCTTATTAACCTTAAGTAAATGTTATATACCTGTAGTTCATTATGGTAAGAAAAAACTATCCACCATGATAGAAGACATTACATCACCTGCTGAAATTGTCTGAATAACACAGTCTAAATCACAGTTTTTACCATATTTTTAAATATATTTTGCAACCCCAGTTGTATTTACTGTAATAATCAATAATAAATTATGACATCAACTGGGACTGATGTATGCTGCAGTAGAATGCTACAACTATGTCATTAAAGACATAAGATAAAAGAGTAGGATGTTCCTTGTTAGCAGAAAAATTGCACATGCACAATTAACTTACATAAATTATATCTAGAATGAATATAATGAGCATTCATGAGTTATGGTCCAAATGAAGTGGAAAGCTGTAGTCTCACAATGAGAATGTGAAACATGTAATTACTCACTTGAATTTCATTGTTGTAGATTGAATGTCATCCTTATCTTAACCAGAAGAAACTAATAGATTTCTGCAAGCAGAGGGACATAGTGATAACTGCTTACAGTCCACTTGCAAATCCATCTATGACAATGCCAGGAGGGGGAGTGCCATTATTGGAAAACCCAAAGATAAAGTTACTTGCTGCCAAGTACGGGAAGACAGTGGCTCAAGTTGTTCTTAGATATGTGGTAAGATATGTGCATTGTGATCTACAACTGTTAGTAAGAATTAAAGAGATTCATGTCATCATCATTTTCTATTTTGGTTTTGTTTGCTCTGAAAACAAAATAAGTAGAATATCTACTCTACATTTTAATAGACATCTACTCTTTTACAAAAGAACTCATATCAGTTTTCACATGTGCTGTCTTTGGTATGCCAGTAAAATGTCATTGGTTTTTTTAAATTTCAGATAAGTTGTTGGGTCTAGATTTCTACATATTTCAAACAATGGAAAATCCAGGACGGAATGTAACAACATAAGAGAAGGAAAGTTGCTACTCACCATATAGCAGAGATACTGAGCCGCGATAGGCACAATAAATGATTCACACAATCATAGCTTTCGGCCATTGAGGCCTTTGTCAGCAATAGAGACACACACACACACACACACACACACACACACACACGTACACACACACACACACTCATGCAAACGCAACTCGCATACACATCTGCAGTCTCAGAGAGCCTGAAACTACACTGACAGTGTAGTTTCAGTTCTGTAACCTATAACTGCATGCAACTGACTGACCTAAGTCCACTGGATGACAGCTCTTTTATACTCTCATTCAGGGCTTCTGCAAAGAAGCCTTTTAACAGTTAAAATCCCAGGTGTGGTCTCACAGACCGCTAGCATTTATTGTTGCTCTGTTGCAAATGCGTAATGGTGGCGTAGGAGATTATAGCATTGTTTAGTTGTTCTTTCTCAGAGCTTCTGAGGTTTCCTTTGTCAGTAACCACTTGAATGTGGCATGGAGCTATACTATTACTGCTTCTTTCATGCCACTGGTCTCTCAGACTGCACCTGGGACTTTGCGTTTTGGATTCAGTAGCCAAGTCTTCATCTACTGTTCATGTTTTACAGACTCTGACTTCGGGGATACTGTTTTCAAATTGTTTGAGGACAGTATAGGAAGTGATTTTGGATCATATAGTGACAATGACATTGAAAGTGAATGTAGTACAATATACAAACAGTGCAAAAGTGAAGATGAATTTATTTTGCCATCCGTGAATTCCTTGAATGAATCAAGTGATCAAAGTGATGAAGACACAAGTATGGAGACTGAATGTTTAGATCGAGGTTCTGCCAGAAATACATTAGATTGAAACAAATATCGCTGCTCATTGAAACCTCTTCCAACAACGGCCAATGGCATTACTTTTCTGTATGATGGGCATAGGTGGGGTGAATGCATTTGTCCTTCACAATTGCTACAAAGACAATACTCAAGTGAAACACTTTGATTTTTCAAGAAGCTTGTAGACTAATTGGTGCCACCACAGAAAAAAAGCAAGTCAACTAGTGTCACACACCCCATGAACTTTGTGTACCCTTCACTGTATTTTGGGTGTAGCAGAACTGAGAGTAGAAACCACTGTAGAATGATTGGAAAAATGCCAAAGATGCTCTGCCTGTGTCCCAAAAAAGAAGTGAAAGACATTGTATATTTGCCATTGTTGCAAGAAGCCAATCTAACTTGAATTCTCAACAACAATTTCCAGTGAATGTAAAGAAAACCTCTGAGAAAGAAACTAAACACCTAAAAAGTACCAGTTTAATTTTCATATTTTTGGATATTTTGTGGGAGTTTGTGTTATTATTATTATATTGTAATAATCAATAAAAATATAGCAAAAAGTAAAATTTAGAGTGCAGGATATTTGAGTTTTCATAGCATTAGCATTATCATGTAGTTTTCTGTTTAAATGCTTTTTTTCACAAAATTAAATTTTAAAATTTATTTTAATGTATGTTTTTTGTGTGATATTAATGCAATACGTTACATTAAATCTGAACTGTTCAACTGAAATTGGTGAACATAATTTTTGCCTATGTATAGTATAAGAGTAAGGGTACAATGTACATGCAGTTAAAGCTCAGAAGTGGGTCCTGGTATGACAAATGGAGTCAGGTGGTGTGGTAGCCCTATATCCTACATCCATGAGGAAGGGCATGCTTTTGAAGATATAAGGGCTGGGAAGTTTTTCCCTCCAGAAATTTCTAAAACATTCCTGAACATTGAACAGCATCCAAGAACATTCCAAACCATTTGAGAGTCTTTGAGAGCATTGAACGACATTGTAGAATGTTCCAAAATGATTTTTTGGCCAAAAATTGGCTTCTGCAGTTTGCTCCATAGCTATGGTAAGTTTGAATCTCTGGATCTTGGTAAGAGGTAATGATATCAAAAAAAAATTTCAGTTTCCTGAGCACATTATCTTAACATTTGTTAAAAATTTGATCTGTGGGCCACAATTATCTAAATAACTAACTACAGAAAATGGCTCAAAATTTAACTATACACTCTTTAGACATTTATTTAGAAATATCATTTTCCTGTTTTCAACAATCTTTATCCTTTATCAAGAGACAACCGAAAAACCATGATGTTTGGGCACTAAAAGTACCAGTTGGGGGGTGGTCACATCAATAATTTCTCTTCATGGTAAATCACCAAAATTTTTACCATAATAATGTTCTTAAATTGATATTCTCAATGAACCTTGAAACTTTTTTTGGTGTCATTATTTATTGTTACTGAGGTCTAGAGATTCAAAGTTATCATACTCACGCACTGCAAGGGTTCTGAGGTCACCAAACAGTGTTTTTAGGTGCTATTTTTTCACCAATAAAATATAATGAAGTACTCTCTTTGCATAATGGGCACTTCTCACCTATACAGGCTTTCTTGACCTGGAAATTATTTGATGGTGTCACCTGACCACATAAGCTCATTATAGAAAATTATTTTGTCATTCACAATTCTTCGTAGTTGCAAATCAAACACCACATTTTTGTGATATACTGTAGGTGTATGTAAATTAACGGGGGATCACTGCTGTCAGCTGCAACAGGACATTAAGCAGAATCAGTGGTGATGATGAAAATGTGTACTGGACCAGGATTCAAACCTGGAATCTCCTGCTTATTAGGCAGGTGCAGTAACCACTGCACCATCTGGAACAAAGCATTATTGCAACTGCACAGACTATTTCGGCATGCCTCATGGCCAATCCACACTCCCACTGAGCGCCACTTATCCACAGTCCCTGTTTACTATACTCCTGTTTGTTACTCAGAGATTTCCACAGAAGGTTGGACTTTTTTTGTATATGCGCTTGAAGGAAGGGGATCCATTGCCCAGCTAGGCTTATCAATTATATAAATGTTTAATGTTTGTCTGAAAGAGCAGACATGATGCAGAATCTGCAGCTACAAAGAAATACATGAAAATTAATGGGGATCCATTGCCCAGCTAGGCTTATCAATTATATAAATGTTTAATGTTTGTCTGAAAGAGCAGACATGATGCAGAATCTGCAGCTACAAAGAAATATATGAAAATTAATGGGGATGACTGCTGTCAGCTGTGACAGAACATCAAGCAGAATCAGCAGTGACAGTGAAAATGTATACCAGAGCAGGATATGAACCCACCATGTTCTGCTTACTAGACAGCTGCAGTAACCATTGCACCATCCAGGACACAGAGTTATCACAACTGCATGGACTATCCTGGCATGCATCACGGCCAGTCCACACTTGCGAACAGGAGTATAGTGAAGAGGAGCTGTGGATAGGTAGTGCTCAGTTGGCGTGTGGATTGGCCATAAGGTGTGCTGAGATAGTCCATGCAGTTGTGATAACACTTGACCCAGTGGTTACCAAAGCTGACTAGTAATCAGGAGATCTCAGGCACGAATTCCAGTCTGGTACACATTTTTGTTATTGCCATTGATTCCACTTAATGTCCCATTGCAGTTGACAGCAGTGATCCCCCCATTAATTTACATATAATGTTTCTCAGCTGAAGATTCTGCATGGTGTTGGTTCTTTCAGACAAACACTGTGCACTCACATAACTGTATGTGTAGCCTAAAAATGGTGAGCATTTGTAGTTGAAGTGGTGTAAAGAAATTTCGTGTTGGACAATTTTATGCTAACCTTATATAATGCATAGTTATTTGCTATTTATGTGTGTCAAAGTATGTAAATGTGTTCAAATATATAAATAAACTGTCAAAAATTCTACTGAGCTGCAGAATTCATTTTATATAAGCAGCACACCTTGCTGTAACAGGGGAAAGAAGGGAATCACAAACATGGCGACCATTCTTCCTTGCTCAACAAAAATTTTGGCATATGAACATATTCAAGATTTTTTGTACTGGAAGTTAGCAGCAGAGAGGCAATGGAAGTGAAAGAGAGAGGAGACATTGCCAGTGGGACTAAAAGGGAGAGGAGACAGTGATGTAGGGGGTGGGGGGAGGAATGACAGTGAAAGAACAAAAAAGAGAGGTGGATGAAGACAAGAAGACAATAGCAATGGGAGCCAAGGAGAGAGAGATAGTGGTGGCAGTAAAAGAGAAAGAAATTTGAGTGGAGATAGTAGCAATGAGAACAAAAGAGATAGGAGACAGTGGAAATGAAAAAGAGGGATTAGTGGGGGCCATACGCAGGCTTGAGGGATCTGGATTCCCCCTCTGCTTAGATCAATGAACTTTAACATGACAAAATTTGCCCAGTTTGCCCCATGCACTATACCCTCATGTTAAAGTTTCCCCATCTAGGGCTTAAAACCATGAGCAAACAATCTCCAAGGCCATGTGTGGAGAGGAGACAATGGTGGTTGAAGAGAAAGATAACAGACTGTAAGCAAGTAAAAAAACATACCATGGCAATGGGAGAGAAAGACTAGGACAGAGACCATGGCAATGAGAGAAAGTGAAAATGGCAGAGAAGGAGACAGTAGTAAGGAAGAGCAAGAGAAAGGGATGAAGACAGTGACAGTGGAGTGACAGACAGAAGAAAGTGCCAATGGGAGAAAAAGGAGACAATGAGAGATAGATGAATATAGACAATCACACTGAGGAGGAGAGAAAAGGAGATGCTGAGTATGAAGGCTTCATTACAGAGTGAGATGAGGTTTTAAAATGCTCTGTGTTGAAAGAGGGTGACTATGTTCACAAGCCCAAAATTTATGGTGAGGAAGGAGAAATGTAGGTTGAGGCAGCTGATTCCTCATTTTTCTGTCAGAGTCTTTTAAAGAGGAACATATTTGCCTTTTTTGTGCTCTGACAGGTGCATTTTTACCTGTTCTTGTTGATGTTGTTATGGACTTCAGTCCAGAGACTGGTTTGATGCAGCTCTCCATGCTACTCTATCCTGTGCAAGCTTCTTCATCTCCCAGTACCTACATCCTTCTGAATCTGCTTAGTGTATTCATCTCTTTGTCTCCCTCTACAATTTTTACCCTCCACATTGCCCTCCAATACTAAATTGGTGAGCCCTTGATGTCTCAGAACATGTCCTACCAAGCGATCCCTTCTTTTAGTCAAGTTGTGCCACAAGTTTCTCTTCTCCCCAATTCTATACAATACCTCCTCATTAGTTATGTGATCTACCCATTTAATCTTCAGCATTCTTCTATAGCTTCTATTCTCTTCTTGCCCAAATTATTTATCATCCATGTTTCACTTCTACATGGCTATACTCCATACAAATACTTTCAGAAACGGCTTCCTGACACTTAAATCTATACTCGATGTTAACAAATTTCTCTTCTTCAGAAACACTTTCCTTGCCATTGCCAGTCTATGTTTTATTTCCTCTCTACTTCGGCCATCATCAGTTATTTTGCTCCCCACACAGCAAAACTCATCTACTACTTTAAGTGTCTCATTTTCTAATCTAATTCCCTCAGCATCACCCGACTTAATTCGACTACATTCTATTGTCCTCATTTTGCTTTTGTTGATGTTCATCTTATATCCTCCTTTCAAGATACTGTCCATTCCATTCAACTGCTCTTCCAGGTCCTTTGCTGTCTCTGACAGAATTTCAATATCACTGGCGAACCTCAAAGTTTTTATTTCTTCTCCATGGATTTTAATTCCTACTCTGAATTTTTCTATTGTTTCCTTTACTGCTTGCTCAATATACAGATTGAATAACATTGGGGCTGGGCTACAACCCTTTCTCACTCACTTTTAAATCACTGCTTCCCTTTCATGTGCCTCTACTCTTATAACTGCCATCTGGTTTCTGTACAAATTGTAAATAGCCTTTCTCTCCCTGTATTTTATCCCTGCCACCTTCAGAATTTGAGAGAGAGTGTTCCAGTAAATATTGTCAAAAGCTTTCTCTAAGTCTACAAATGCTAGAAATATAGGTTTGCCTTTCATTAATCTATTTTCTAAGATAAGTCATAGGGTCAGTATTTCCTCACGTGTTCCAATATTTCTATGGAATTCAAACTGATCTTCCCCGAGATTGGCTTCTACCAGTTTTTCCATTCGTCCGTAAAGAATTTATGTTAGTATTTTGCAGTTGTGACTTATTAAACTGATAGTTTGGTAATTTTCACACATGTCAATACCTGCTTTCTTTGTGATTGGAATTATTATATTCTTCTTGAAGTCTGAGGGTATTTCACCTGTTTCATACATCTTGCTCACCAGATGGTAGAGTTTTGTCAGGGCTGGCTCTCCCAAGGCTATCAGTAGTTCTAATGGAATATTGTCAACTCCCAGGGCCTTGTTATGACTTAGGTCTTTCAGTTCTCTGTCAAACTCTTCATGCAGTATCATATCTCCCATTTCACCTTCATCTACATTCTCTTCCATTTCCATAATATTGTCCTCAACTAAATCACCCTTGTATAGACCCTCTATATACTCCTTCCACCTTTCTGCTTTCTCTTCTTTGCTTAAAACTGGGTTTCCACCTGAGCTCTTGATATTCATAGAAGTGGTTCTCTTTTCTCCAAAGGTCTCTTTAATTTTCCTGTAGGCAGTATTTATCTTGCCCCTAGTGATATATGCCTCTACATCCTTAAAGTGGTACTCCAGCCATGCCTGCTTAGCCATTTCGCACATCCTGTTGATCTCATTTTTGAGACATTTATATTCCTTTTGGTCTGCTTCATTTACTGCATTTTTATATTTTCTCCTTTCATCAATTACATTCAATGTCTCTTCTGTTACCCAAGGATTTCTACTAGCCCTCGTGTTTTTACCTACTTGATCCTCTGCTGCCTTCACTACTTCATCCCTCAAAGCTACCCACTCTTCTTCTACTGTATTTCTTTCCCCCATGCCTGCCATTTGTTCCCTTACACTCTCCCTGAAACTCTGTACAGCCTCTGGTTTAGTCAGTTTATCCAGGTCCCATCTCCTTAAATTCCCACCTTTTTGCAGTTTCTTCAGTTGTAATCTACAGTTCATAACCAATAGATTGTGGTCAGAGTCCACATCTGCTCCTGGAAATGTCTTACAATTTAAAACCTGGTTCCTAAATCTCTGTCTTACCATTATATAATCTATCTGAAACCTTCTAGTATCTCCATGCCTCTACCATGTATACAACCTTCTTTCATGATTCTTGAACCAAGTGTTAGCTATGATTAAGTTATGCTCTGTGCAAAATTCTACCACGCGGCTTTCTCTTTCATTCCTTACCCCCATTCCATTATTCACCTACCACTTTTCCTTCTCTTCCTTTTCCTACTACCAAATTCCAGTCACCCATGACTATTAAATTTTCGTCTCCCTTCACTATCCGAATAATTTCTTTTATCTTATCATACATTACATCAATCTCTTCATCATCTGCTAGTTGGCATATAAACTTATACTACTGTGGTAGGCATGGGTTTCATATCTATCTTGGCTGCAATAATGTGTTCACTATGCTGTTTGTAGTAGCTTACCCACATTCCTATTTTTTTAATTCATTATTAAGCCTACTCTTGCATTACCCCTATTTCATTTTGCATTTATAACCCTGTATTCACCTGACCAGAAGTCTTGTTCATTCGGCACACTGAATTTCACTAATTCCCACTATATTCAACTTTAACCTATCCACTTCCCTTTTTAAATTTTCTAACCTACCTGCCTGATTAAGGGATCTGACATTCCACACTCCGATCCATAGAACGCCTTTTTCTTTCTCCTGATAATGACATCCTCCTGAGAAGTCCCTGCCCGGAGATCCAAATGGGGTACTATTTTGCCTGCGAAATATTTTACCCAAGAGGACGCCATCATCATTTAACCATACAGTAAAGCTGCATGCCCTTAGAAAAAATTACAGCTGTACTTTCCCCTTGCTTTTAGCCGTTCGCAGTACCAACACAGCAAGGCTGTTTTGTTTAGTGTTACAAGGCCAGATCAGCCAATCATCCAGACTGTTGCCCCTGCAGCTACTCAAAAGGCTGCTGTCCATATTCAGGAACCACACATTTGTCTGGCCTCTCAACAGATACCCCTCCGTTATGGTTGCACCTATCGTATGGCTATCTGTATCGCTGAGACACGCAAGCTTCCCCACCAATGGCAAGGTCCATGGTTCATGAGGGGGTTACCTTTTCTTATATGCATATAATTTATCTAAGATAATACAAAATTACACATGACACAAGCAAATGAACTGTCATAGCAGATGGCTTGTTTAAAGATGATGCTATAACATACCATGCTTGCAGTGATAGAAAATATATATATATGTACACACACATTTATGTGTATTTGTGAATCCAATAATAGTAATATATTTGAATAACACACAAATGAAGATCAGTTTTAGTTTAGTTTAGTGCAGTTTAGTTGTTCTGAATTACACAATAAAAAAAAGTTATAGTACTGATGTGAGTATGGTATGTTCCAGCATCATCTTTGCACAATCAGTATGCTCATATTGTTCATTTGATTGCATCTTGCAATATTTTGCATCTGTCATTGACTAATTATATGTGTATGTAATAAAATGGGCACTTACCTTAACTTAGCTAGAATACATTACCATTTAATGATGCCGTTGGTTGAGAACAGGGTCATGGTAAATCATACGGATTCTCTTATACATGTGTTATTTCTGTTTTGCTTCAATTACATATTTAAGGATTTATGTTATATCATTCTGGCTCACATGGACAAACTATAGTACCAGAAATGCATCTTTGCAGCTATGTAGAATTGTGGTACAGAGGTCATGTTTTTAATACATGATTATTGAATTCTAGCTTGCAACCATGAAACAGCCAGAAGCTTGCACTAACTGCCATCTGCCTGTTACTGTGGGGCAAAAATAATCAGTAAATCAGTTCTTGAAACCTCAAAACTGCCTGCTCCATTGGCTAGCTGTGACAATTCCCTGTCTGCTCAGGAAGTTTCTGTATTTTAAATGTAGACTTATCAAGCTTGCATTGTGTACCTTCTGAACATGGCACTTACTGCCATTTCTTTAACACTATATGTTACCCCAGTTCCATTTTTACTCATCCTGAATAATGTCCTTGGAGCTAGAATATAAGTAATGTGACTGATGGTCTATGTGTGGGTAAAGGTGGTTACATTACCATGTTATTTGTTGACATGAACACAATTCTTTCCAGTGTTTCCAAATTTTCTTCCACATTCAGTAATATCATGTCATCAACATACAGTATTTTTTCATCCCTCTTACTGACTTTAGTATTGTTTGTAAATGGGTTGAACAGAAGTGGACCAAGTACAGACCCTTGAGGTACTCCATATCCCTGATTTCAGATCTGCATCCAGATTCTTTTGGCACAGACTACTTTTTGTTACTGACATATGATTTTGTCTATTCCACTGCATGTCCATGTGTGCCATAGCTTTCACATTTTTCAGTTAATGCTTTATGGGTGATTGTGTAGAAAGCTTTAGACAAATTCAGAAACATAGCAGATACAGAGCTTCTGTTGTCTGATGTATTTATAACAGATTCTCTTAGGCTTGAGATGGCACTTTCTGTAGATTTTCCTTCTTGGTAACCATGTTGTCCCAGAATCAGAATACTATACTTCTATAGGAATGTATTCATCCTATTGTGTCAGAGTATCTCTAGTGTTATTGACAAACCAGGGGTTAAAGATTCTGGTCTATAGTTATTTGTGACATCTTTGCCACCTTTCTGACATGTTGGTATTACTTTGTTTATTTTTAATTTTTCTGGAAATACTTCCCTGAATGAGCATTTTTCTATATCTAAAAGAGGCACAGTTATTTCTCCATTCATATGATTGATTAGGTCATCTGATACTCATCATCTCCTGGAGACTTATTGCATTTTAATTTCTGAATTATTTTTATGAGTTCTGTTTTTTCAGGAACATTGAGTGGGATGGTATAGCATCTATAAAATTGCTGTTGAGCACTATGTCTGTGATAATGTTTGTATTCTATATAGGGAGAAAATATGAAACCCATCACTTCTTAAGTGTCATTCATTCATTCAGGTGCGGAATGAGTCAAGGTATTCATTAATATAAGACATCATACAAACTTAATATGTATACTGTGATAACTATGAATGACCACTGTACTGTGTAACATGAGTCACACTTAAGACATCTAAATTGATACTTAAAAAAGCTGCTGCCTCCTCAGTTGTATAATACAGATACTAGTTAACTGACACTAACAGCTTAATGTTGACATGATTATAATTTTTTTCAAAGACAATGTCTGTAGTTACTGGGTCCTATTTCTAGTACATTATTGCTTGTCATACTACTTCCTAACAAAACACTGACAGTTGCCATTTAGTTAATGGAACTCTTGAGCAATGAATTCAGACATTCAGATAATTTGTAGAAGGAGTGCTAATGAAGTATACTTTTACTTTTATTTTGAATCAACAGGGATTCCCAATCTCTTAATTTGTGTTGGATGGGAGTTTGTTGAAGATCTTATCACCAAAGTATATAACTCCATTCTGAATCTTGGACGAGGAGGCAAAATGTGCATATGAATTATTTTGGTGTCTTGTATTGTGGCTGTGTGTCTTGCAGTTTAATTGGAACTGGTTCTTATTATCAGCAACAAAAACCATAAAGGATTAAACACAAAGTGAAGTGAGTGTAAGAATTTCAAGTACTTAAAAAAATCATGTGCAAGATGTAAGGTTATCCACTTTAGAAAATGTCTTACCTATATCATATATGGAAGTAAATGCACACACCATGCTAAACTGTCCATTTTCACAATGTCAAACACGAATTCTATTGCAGTGTTTTTCTTTTTGATTCTTTTAATAGTTATATCTATTCTATATGATTAGCATGTAAATATAATACCAGAGAAGGAAAGTTACTACTCACCATATAGCGGAGGTGCTGAGTCATGATAGGCACCACAAAAAGATTCACACAATTATAGCTTTCGGCCATTAAGGCCTTTGTCAGCAGTAGACACACATACACACACGTACACTGTGACTCAGCATCTCCGCTACATGGTGTGTAGCAACTTTCCTTCTCTGATATTGTTACATTCCATCCTGGATTTTCCATTGTTCGATTTTAGCATGTAAATATGTATGACAATGAAGTCTGAATTATGCAAGAGATCTATGCAGATAAGTTAGTATAGGGGAAAGAAACAGATAAAGAGCTGAAGAAGTACTGGAGAAGGCACTGTAAAACTAACTTCAGCACTTGTACATAGTTTCAATTTGGCCTTTAACAGAACAGAATAAGAAACAAATTAGTTACTAATTTGATAAATAACAGATATTAGAGATTAAATACAGCAATTTCTGTCAGAAGAAGAGTAATTTTTATTGGTATTTATTGTGCATACATTTACCAATGGTTTACTTTATTTTATATTTTATTTTATGTGTCCATATGAATCTATTTTTCAGTACATGTATCGTACATGGGATATTGGACAGAAAACCTTTTTAGCTATTGGTTTTACAAACATCAAGCATACATCATTAAAATTTTTATAAAAAATTGGATCTATAGAGTTAATAATTACAAATTTTATTCAAACTGTATACTTATAACTTATTTCAACAATTAAAGATGCAAATTACATTTTTTCTTGCATAAGATACTGTGAGATTGAATAGTAGCAGTTTTTCAGAAGGTAGGCTGTCACAGACTTTTAAAAGCTCTGTAGTTTAGGAAGAGATTTTATACATCTTGGTTACCTTTTGTACAGTTTTGTTCCTATAAGATATACACCTTTCGGGCATAACATGGTGTTACGATGACTACCGGTAACATGTATGTCACTGTCTGACCTGGTACTGTGATTATGGATACTTTTGTTTTGAGGAAAAGGCTTTCCTTTTCTCAGTATACTTTTTTTGACATGCATGACTACTTACAGTATATAAATGCAGGGAAGGAGTAAGATCTATATATCTTTAAAGAGAGGTTTGCATGGTTTTCTGTTGCTCACTTGCTTCATTTTCATATAATTGCCTTTTGCTTCCTGAAAACTGTTTTGACCTGGTGTACATTTCCCCACAAAATGATACCATACTTCAGTATTGAATGTACATGAGCAAACTGTAAAACCATAACTGTTTTCTGCATTAGTATTGTTGCAAATAATTCTTACTAAATAGCAAATTTTTGCTAGTTTTGAATTTAGGGCTGTGATATGAGAGCTCTAGTGAAGATTTTCCTGGATGTGAATCCCAAGAGATTTAGTTTCACGGACAGCACTAATGTTTTCGTTATCTATATATATTACTGGTTGTGCTGCATTTTTATTTTGATCGGTGTGGAAATTCATGAGTACTGTTTTTTGGGGATATCTTTTGCAGATGCAGTAAGATTTTCTTCTTTATTTCCTTCAATCAATAGACTGGTGTCATCTGCAAAAAGTATTGGTTCAGAATCCTTAACATGTGATGGGAAATCGTTAATGTATACCAAAAAAGAAAGGGACTTAAAATAGAGCCCTGTGAACACCATGATTTATTCCACATGGTTCTGAAAGATACACCTGGAGTTCATTTTACTTCCATATACATAGTTTTTATGTTGCCTGAGAGTGTTATTCCAAATATGATTTAATCCACTGATTTGGCACACCTCTTACACGATACCATACAAGCTTTCTCAGGAGTACAGGATGATCAACGATGTCAAAAGTTTTTGTTAGGTCCAAGAATAAACCTGAGTTTTCTGTGGTTGACCATGGCATTGAAGACAGGGTTTATTAGGATGAAAGTGGCTGTTTCAGTTGATCACTGTGGTCTGAAGCCATGTTGACATCCAGAAATATTATTATTCTTGTTGAAAAATGTTGTTAGTTATGGAAGGAACACTTTCTCAATAATTTTCGGAAACCCTGACAGCAGTGACACAGGCCTATAGTTACCCATACATTGATGATCACCTTTTTTATATAGTGGTATTACTTTTGCCATTTTCAGTTGCTATGGGAAGACACCACATGACAAGGATGAATTGCATGTGTCTAATAAAGGAGAGAGTATGTGTCTTGCTGTTATTTTTATAATATAGTCTAGAATATAATCAATACCTGTTGAATAATTACTCTCCAGTGAATTAATGGTATTTAGGAATTCTGTTGGGCCTATTGGACTGAGGAACATAGATATATTATTTATTTCAACAGGTGAAAGTTCTTTCAATGTTGTGTTAGGTGTATTAACAAATTTTTCCTTCACTAATTTTCCAGTGACAGTTGCATAATAAGAATTGAAGCTGTTTGCAACTGCCCTAGGGTCAGTGATATTCTTGCCATCATGCGATATCACATTATTTTTGTGAGTTGTCTTCTTCCCTGTAAGTTCCTGCACAGCTTTCCACATGGACTTAGTTTTATTTGAAAACTTCATAATATATTTGTCATTTTCCCTAATTTTTGCCTCTTTTAAGACACATTTCAAAACTAACATCTATTTTTTTTAAATGTCAGTTTCTGAGTGCAGCAAAAGTTATCACTTCCTTTTACAAGATGCTTTAATATCTGATGCAATCCAGTTTCTGAATCTATTTATGCTTCTGGAAATGACTTTCCATTGTGGAAAACCTACGTCAAAGTTATGCTTGAAAATGTTCAAAAAATTTTCCATCTTTTCATTGGTAATAGAGGTATCATATACCACTCTCCAAGATTGTTTGCTGATTAGGTAATGGAAGTGTTCAATATTTTTCTGACTATAACTACTTTTATGGATAATATTTTGTACACTGGTCGAAATGTGATTTACAGGTATGGTTAGTAGTTGCAAAAGGTGGTCATTACAGCCAGTATCAAAGTTTTCTGTTGTACACTTGTCCATGTTTACACATACCTGATCAAGGAAAGTGACACTGTTTTTTGTTACGTGGCTTGGAGAGCTAACAGACATAGATTGTAGGGTTTTACAATATTTAAGAACTTTTCTCTGTTAGGGCTATGGCTCAGAAGGTTGATATTAAAATCTTCACACAGTACCACTGTTTCTCCAGTTGTCTTGAGTTTGCCTAAAGTGACTCCCAGTGTTTTGGAAAAAAACCACTTACATTCCTAGCAGAAGATCTGTACACACACACAAAATAATTTTTTTTCAAACATTAACTCAACAGCTGAGATTCCAAAGTCTATTTCACAACCTAGTTTGCATGCAGAGACTATACTCTTATACTCTACCTTTTCTTTTGCATACCAATATATAAAACATTCCCCCGTGTTTTGATTCCATTCTACATAGCAGTTTACAAGGTTAAAATGCAATATCTTTAAGTGTTGAAAATACTCATTTTGTAACCAATGTTCACAAAAACATACTGAGTTATCATGTATGCCTGTATATTTCTACTGTAGAAGCAACTATGTATTCATTATTTTATATGACTTCACATTACCCTCATTCTAGTGTAGTCAAAATTTATTTCTGAATTTTGTTGCAGTATCAGCTAGGCACAGTTCCAATCCCAAAGTCCTTTAACAAGAAGAGGATTGAGGAAAACATAAAGATATTTGATTTTGAGCTCAGTAATGATGATATGACCTACATAAATACATTTAACAAAAACTACAGGGTCTTTCCATTTACTGAGTAAGTATATAAGACAAATATAGATTAATTAAACACCAAATACTTCCCTCTTATTACTGACACTTGTGTTTATAGAAAAAAGATATTTAGTGTGATACACAGAAACAGAATGATGGAGAGGTGAAATAAGACAGACTTGATATAGAGATGGCCTTCATACAAATGAAATTGTTTTAGTTACCTTGTTGCATGTTGGATAATAACATGGGAAGTGGTCATTTGATTTGCAGCACAGTTTTACTTACATGTTTCCTTAAAAACAGTCCTGCTGCATGTTTTTCTTTCAGTTACATTAATGGGAACACTGTGCTCTCATAAAATTCACTGTCTTATCAGCAGTGAAAATTCATTGTAAGTTTTTGGAGGTTTATAAGGACCCTGCTTCATCATTTGCAACATTTCATTTTGAATTCAAATATGTCTGTGCTTCTCTTTATCATATTCTGTAGGATGTCCCACAATTGAAATAGGGAACAGAAAGTGCAGAATATAGTATTGGTTGGCTGGTGATTGGAGGTATATGAAATGACTTATTTCCTTGGCATTTAAAAAGAATGGGTGCTTTATGTTTTATGTGAGAAATTAATTACAAAAAATTCTTTGTAAAATGTCAGTGTTGTATTTTTAGAATAGCAACTGAAATAACCACAAAAAATATTGAGACTGTTTTGATTGTGGTAAACCTTCACTGCACATTCAGTGCTTGATTTGTAAAAAAAAGAGCTTCTGGTACTGTAACCTTCTCAGTGTTGCTTTTTTTTTTTTTTTTGCAACTTAGACTCTTAAAACATTATTTTAATGATTTTTTTCCATCAGAGATACCAGCATGGTGTACCATCATAAATATAGCACTGGCCCCATCCTTATTTGCACTTTTCCTTACTTAAGATATGTCTCCCAAATTCCTTTCTTTATCCACCATTGCTGAAATGGAACCTTATTGGAGCATTCCTTCATCTAAGTACCTTAGGGTAATGCTGGATCACTCCCTCACTTTCAGAACACATTGCTCTAAAACCAAGCATAAAGTCGGTGCCAGAAATGACATTCTGAGGAACTTAAGAGGTACAAATTGGGATGCAAAATCCGAAGTTCTTAGAACCACAGCATTAGCTCTGTGCTACTCTGGTCCAGAATATTCATCCCCAGTGTGCTTTAGGTCAACCCATGCCAAGACTGTGGACCTTGCCTTGAACAAAGCTTGCAAATTAATCACTAGATGCCTAAAACCCACCCTTGCTGAAATGATGAACTGTCTTGCTCAACCTAGGCTGAAATCAGGGAAAATTTCCTTCAGACAGCAAAGCCTTTGGAAGTACATCCAAATAATTCAAGCCTTTCACTGTTGAAATCTAAGCACCAAGAGTGGATGGAGCTACATGATCATCATCCAGTTGGTTACAGTGAGGACTCGGGTGTTTGGAGGTCACTTAACTGAATATGAACTGATGTTGTCAGGGCTGTCATCACTTAAATCATGATACTTTACACCAGAGGACAGCAAGTACATGCGTGGCCAAGAACCAAAAGTCAGCCATATGTGCTCTGTCTGTCCATTTTCACATTCAGAACAAATTTATTGCTTGCCAATGGCAACACCCCTGGTATGGTTCAGTTTTGGAGAAATGTTGTCTGAATATAGATCTGATCAGTCCATTTTTCTTGTTAAGTTACTTTTTGTAATCTATGCAAATGAACTATGTTATGTAATGATTTGTATATTTAATTGTATTTAATTAGAATGCTACTGACATGTGTAAAAAGAATATCATTCTGTTGTCTCTGACCCCAAAGACAATCTCCTACTTTAATGAGTTGCTTCCATCTCCACCAATTTAGAGCTACTTTTTTCCAGCCTCCTGAAATACACAACTTTTGAAGATCTTTTGTGTTTGGCCCACCAACATATTTTGTTCTACCAAGTTGGAATGATTTTGTGGAAATTTTTCCATTAGAGTACAGAGAATAGTGCTCTTGATTATTCTTGTAATATATGTTTGCTCCTCAATGTATTTTTAATCTGCTTACCTCCCATCACACCACATCTCTCTTCATTTGTCTGTTGTCCCCATTCTTTACCATATTTTACTCAGGTTAGGATTTGACTCATCATCCTTTTGAAAATGTTGAGCTGCCCTAGGTCTGTCAACCAGCTTCTAAACATTTCTGCACAACTGACTGAAAGATGAGGTTATGTGTATTAGTCCAATGTCAGAAGAAACTGAACCCTAGCATACTTCACAGGCCAAAATAGCACTTCTTCTATTTTCTCTTTTACATCAATTCTACAGCATTGTGTACAGTAAACCATTTTCCTAAGTACTTAAATCTGTTCACTTATTTAAATGTCAGTGCACTTGCAGGTAGTGAGAGATGGTCTTGCTTAGACCTTGATATTAACAAGAATTTGGTTTTGCTTTCATTGATTTCTAAACACAATTTTACCACCTGCTTCATGATGATGTCTGCCATGTTTCTCTGCTCATCCTTGTTCTGTCTCAGCAGTATAATATCCTTTCTCTAGACTCAACCCTCTTTATTCAGTCTACATGAATGATGACCAATTCTAGAACTCTTTGTTAAATATGGAATACATTTTCATTTTAAGACTGTCAATTTTATTTCTTTGTCAATCAGCTGTCATCAGATCTGCTCATCATTCATATGTGCAAAATATCTCATATTTTCAAAATATCATGGAAATGTTTCCACGAAAAATTTAGAGGCACACTTCTGCATTGAAGAGCCAAGACTAGTGCAATAGGCTGGTGATCATATGTAGCATACAGCAAATAGATGTTAACTGGTGGCAATTTCTTTTTCTTACAGGGCAAAAGCTTCTAAATATTATCCATTTCATGATGAATTTTGAGGCACCACACAAGATGTACATGAATATTGAAAAAATTGTCAGAAGAGACCATAAGAGCACTACAGATTTATTTTTGTGCTATTTTATATTTAACCATCCTGTAGTAGGCACTATGTACCACACAACTGTGATATTTCTGTAAATATACAGTTTCAATCAAAGCTAATGATGTGTTACTTTTTTATAAAATGATTATGTAGTATATTTCATTCATTACTGATATTACAGAAAATTTTAAGTTGAATGGAATGAGCAATGACAACCACTAACATTACACAGACAAGGTATGGATAGACTCATGAACAAAAAAATATCTAGAAGAAATGAGTGTCACTGATGAAAATTATTGCTATAATAATACATGGAAAGTTCTGGTTGAGAATAATGTATTATTTAGGAATAAAGAGACGGCTCACCAAAAGGCGGAAGTGCTGGGCTGTCGATAGATACATGAACTAAAGGTATAGAGCTTTGCTTTACTAACTTTCAGAATGAAATTCCTTTCTCAGGCTGTAGGAGAAACATACACACAAACACTTACACACAAACAAACAAACAAACACACACACACACACACACACACACACACATATATATATATATGCACATGCTTGTCTCCCTATACTGTGCTCATTAGACTGCCAGCTCTTTCCTGGCCCATGATGAGTGAGGTAGGGTGCAGGGTGGGGGAAGGTGAGGGGTGGAGAGATGCATGAGGAAGGGAGGGGGCTGGGGGAAAATGTCTAGTGGCTCATGGGAGAGTGGAGAGCCACCTATGGGCTAGCTAGAGGTGTAGGTAGAGGGGGCTGGTGGCAGACGGCTGAGCATGGAGTTTCACAGATTAGGGCATGAGATGGCAGCACATAACTAGCTGACACATATTGCGAGTGGTAATGGGAAAGGGATGGTGTGTACATACTGGATGGGGTGCTGGGGGGGGGGGGACAGCGAATTACCTGATGTTTAGGCAGGGAGGTCTACAGGAGCGGAGGATGTGCTGTAAGGATCGATCCCATCCCCCAGCTTGGAAAAGCTGGTGTTGGTGGGGAGGATCCATATGGCATGGATCATGAAGCAGCCACTGAAATCTCACATGTTGTATGTACTCTGCTGAATGTCGTGCTGCTTGGTGGTCCACTTTGCATTTGGCAACAATTTGACAGTGGCCATTCATTCTGGTTAACAGCTGGTTGGTTGGCATACCAATGCAAAATGCTGTGCAGTAGTTGCAGCAGAGCTGGTATATAACATGGCTGCTTTCATAGGTGGCCCAGCCTCTGCTGGGGTAGGTTAAGCCTGTGACATGACTGGAGTAGCAGGTGCTGGGAGGGTGGATGGGGCAGGTCTTGCATCTGGGTCTTCCACAAGGGTATGATCCCTGCGGCAGGGGGCTGTAGGTTGGAGTGGCATAAAGATGAACTAGGATGTTGTGAAGGTTTGGTGGGTGGTTGAACACCACTTTGGGAGGGGATGGAAGTATCTAGAGTGGGATGTCCCTCATTTCAGGGCACGGTGATAGATAACCAAAGCCCTGATGAAGGATGTGGTTCAGTTGTTCCAGTCCTGGGTGTTATTGGGTGACAAGGGGGTGCTTCTTTGTGATTGGTACTTGGGATGGATGTGAGGATGAGGTGTGTGTGGTGATATGGCATGGAAGATCTATTTGTGTATTAGGTCTGGGGGGTATTGCCTGTCTGCGAAGGCCTTTGGAGGCCTTCAGCAGCCTGGGTGAGGGAGTTCTCATTACTTCAGATATGTCTGCAACCTGAAATGGAAAATCGCTGTGTGGAATGATTTACTCAAAAAAATAATCAGCTTGATTTTTGCCTTCATAGTCCATTTCTACAGCTTATGATGATGCAAGCTGGAATATTTTTACCTCCCCTCTTGTTTTGCCATCTGCCTCCTTAAAATTCATTTTTCATGTCTGACTAATTACCATTAACATAAGTGAGTATAATATGCATTTTCATAAAAGGAAAAGGTTGGCCCTCAGTTTTAAAGAACACAAGAGCAGATCTAAATTTGTGCTTAGTTTTGTGTATGTAATTATTTTCCTGATTTATTTCGACTATTCCTAGTTAATACTTTTTTTATAGGGTGAAAGCAGTAATTGTTTCATAACTTAGATTCTGTTGTTGACTTATAAACAAATATAAATTCTATAATAATTATGAACATTTGGAGGGACAACAAATAGCATTCTGTAAGTATTTATTTGGCTCTATTTGAAAACATATTAGCAAAGCCATCTCTTCATTAATTCCAAAGTAATTACCAGTTTCATCAAAAGTATTGTTTGCCATAACTATATCTATTAATTTCATCATTTAAACTAATAAATTGGCTTAACCCCTGGTAGTAGAAGAAACTGTTAAAAATAAAGAATTTTTCCATGTATTCAGTTAATTCAGTGAGTGATGTTTCAGTTGTAATTTCTGTAAATTAAACATCAAACAGTGTATAGCTTCAGTACCTATTATTATGATAATATATAAATGCTTTATTTTTGGTCCCGAGACAATCAGTCCACTGCCAAGTTTCACAGAAGAAACCTGTGTTGGTTAGAACAACAACAATACACCAACTTAACTGTGAAATAAGTGTAACACAATTAGGCCATGTGTTAAAACAATAACAGCACCTGTTCAGTACATACCATAATATTCTACAAGACTTGTGAACTGTGTGGTTAGATTTTTACTGCTCATAGATATTCAACAGTAAATTATTGTAGAGTATGCTGATGTATGCATGTAAACTATTAATGAGGCTTATCAAAAGTTAAACAATAGTGCACTGGTCATATAACTGTGTATTATTCTGGGGCTGTGAGCAGTGAAAGTAAAGAACTGTGAAACACAACTGTGCATCTGTTGGCTACATTATTTGCAGTACTCAGTGTTGAAATTCCACCCCCCCCCCCCCCATTTTTCAGACAGTATCACAATGCAGTATGTCGACACTCAGGATCATCAATGAAGAAATAAAGCAGGCAAACGTCACAAGCTACATCTGCGTTATGAAAACCATATCAAAGACATGAGTCAGTGTACTTTATCTTGTCCTGAATATTAGTAATTCCCCAAATTCCATTGATAGAAGGAGCATGGGAAAAATAAAGAGCTTACGCGCCTCTGTGTGTTTTTTTTTTTTTTTTTTTTTTTTTTTTTTTTTTTTTTTTTTTTTAACTGTGGGAGTGATATGAAATATCTAGAAGAACACAGGGTGTGCGTAAAGTCCACAAACATTTTCAATTATTTGTTGCACAAAAACTAAACATTGTACAGAAGTCATACATATTGCATTTTGAAGGGAAACACTGAATTTTTTAATTTTTATTTATTTTTTATTTTTTTACAAACATTCAGTATGTGAACCATGAGTGACCCGGCAGACATCAATACGGTAATCGAATTCTTGCCATAAACATCCCACCATGTCTTTATCGACTGTGGCAGTTTCTTCCCGTATTCCCTCCTGGAGCTCTGCTACATCATTTGGTAGAGGCAGTACATACACCAGATCATTAATGTGTCCCCACAGAAAAAAGTTACACAGAGTGAGATCTGGTGATCGGGGAGGCCTTTTCATGAACTCCAACACACAGAAAAATTACCAAACTACACTGTAGTGGCATACATGAAAAAGAAAACTTTCAGAGTTTCTCTTCAAAATGACATATGTATGATATCTGTGAAATGTTTAGTTCTTGTGCAATAAACGATTGAAAGTGTTCCTGGACTTTATGTACACCCAGTATTTATCTATTTTTTTTCTGTAAACTAGTCCTGGAAATGTCTGTCACTATTTATGAAATATTTGATTTTTTTTGAGGAAGTTGAAATTGATCAGAATTTCTGTCACATTCTCCCACAATGCAAAAGGCCATATGGCTATTCTCAATGCTCTTCATTGAATACAAGGTGTCCCATGAAGAATAGTTGATATTCAGGGATATGACAGGAAAAACCATTCAAAACAAAATAGTGTAGTAAACATGGGCTCTAAAGTGCATATTTAAGAGCTTTGAGGTTTTGCCCATCTTTGATACTGTGAAACACAGCTCTTAAACTGAACAAGTATTCACAGCTCTTAAACTGAACAAGTATTCACAGCTCTTAAGGTGTGTGTTTTAGAGTTTGTGTTTCCTAGACTTTTTTGCCTCAAATGATCATTCCTGTTCTATTCCTGAATACTGACCAGGCCTTCTTGGATACCCTGTGTGCTTGATGTTCTTGTTTCTAGATAACATGAATCCCACTCACTTGAACGGTTTTTCAGTATAAGCTGTATGAGATTATTGCAAACAATCTCTTGAGCAAATAAATTAAAATTTACCAGTACCCTATCAACAAATTGAAGACTGTCATCTGCCGTAAATACAATTCAGTCTATTGACTGTTCCATTCCTAAGCACACACATTACTACTGTCAGACATTCAAGTGGTATGTTTGAGTACAGTTGTAGATCATTAATCATATATACAAAGGCTACTGGGCTGGTTTGTTTCACACATGTAAGGCCTTATATTTTTCTATATTAAGCACATTTTGCTATTTATTGCAGCAGGTTGTTATTTATGCAGATCCTACTGATCATTGGTATGGCTTTTATTGGGAAAGTTTCACTCATAGGTAACTGTCATTTGTGAGAACTCTGATACTGTAAGTAAATAACGAGTGAATAGCTGAATATTTTCAGTCTTATTACACATCTCTGAGGTACAGCTGAAATTACTTGTGTGCCTGAGAATGATTTCCATCTAGAATTAAAGGCTGTTCTGTTTGTCAAAAGGCGTTCATTACATATGAAATCCTAGCTAGATACCCTGTCCAAACACATTTTCTTTAGTAGGCATAGATGTGGTACTGACTAACAAGTTTTATGAAAGTTTGAAACATTGAATCCACTTAATTGCTTTTGTCAATAACTCTCAGAACACCATCATGGTTATGATGGAAAAGGTTATTGTTTCAGTATTCAGAGTATTATCCACAACTGTATTACAAACAGATATGAGAAATACAGAATGGTACTTCTGTGGATCAGTTTTGCTGCATTTATTGAGGCTACGTCCGCCCTGGTTGCCAGTTCGTATTTCTTACTGAGAGTCTTCTTAATTACATTCAGTGCCAGGTCCTAAGCCTTGCTGTGATTGTAGCCGCAGTCTCGGCAATCTCTCCTAACTGGCGACCAGGGTGGATGTAGCAAGCACATCGATGTTAATACAGCTTCCGACGCCCACGTCTTCGCAACCGTCGGCGCGCGGGCGCAGATGGCGAAGAGAGTGGCCCAGAGGGGGAGGGGATTTAAATTGGCCACCCACCCTCAGGAGCTCAGTTCGTCAGCGCACCTGATGATGGCAACATGTCTGATCGCCGAAATATTGTGCCTGTTGGACACTATGAACCGGCAGTATACCCGTGGACTGTTCGAGCAACAGAGAACAGTTATCTAATGAAGTTACCTATGTTGTATTATGGTTAACAACGGAACTAATTTGCTTGCAAATTCTTTGTCTTTCACATTATTTGTCTTTTAAATTCACTTTGTATACGTTTTCTATTGTTTCTTCATCAGTTGTTTTTTTTTTCGTATATCATATATTGCAAGCAGGTGCCTTTTCTTTTGCAGTAGTTTGCACTTTTATATTTGCAACCATTTGAATTTTATTGACAATTTTTTCCCAGTACTGTATATTTTATTTTTGGTTTCTAAAATTATTATTTTTTATGTCAGCTCGATAGCTTTGATTTTAAGATTATACTTTACACTGTTAACCAATTTAATAAGTTTTTCCCTCATAACATTGGTGTCCTTATTATCTGTTATCAAGATGAAGATACTGTTTATGGTGCTTGCATGTGCACCTCTGCCTCGTTGCTCAAAACTGTATTTGTATTATTATTTCCAGTTGAGGAAGCAAGTGGTACATATGAGACAGTTGGTCTTGAAACTTGAGCTTTACATTTCCTCCTCTTCAAACAATTTGATTTTTATCTTCAGGGTGGCACTGATTTTCTGACAAATTTTGCGGGTAGTTTCTGTGTTTCATGGTGAATGTCTTAAATTTGCTCTTGTATTAGCACCTGTTGGTGCCTCCACACATTTAATTTGCTTTTGATCTCTTCTATGGTTTATTTTGGAATTTTCTTGTTTGTGGCTATGTTTGGAACACACATTGTGATGTCAAGAATAGTGTTTTCAATTATGCTATTTTGTCAAAAACTGACATTTTGAGAAATGTGCATGTAATACTGACAAGTTTATAACTGAAACAGCAACCAGCTACAAATACGGTTTATCAAGGTTTATGAGGTCTGTTAGAAAAGTATCCTACCTTTTTCATTTTTTTGCGAACACCTGATGGATTGAATATAGCATGTTTGCATGAGCCAACCTTGAACCTTGATGCACATACATAAAGTTTTTCCCATCTGTCGATAGCACCAGTTGCTTGTGAGCAGCAGTTGAGTGAGGTTGTGTGTAGTGCTTGCATTGGTTCTTCATTGCAAGGGAAATGACGGAACGACTGGAGCAGTGCTACTGCAACAGATTCTGCCAGAAACTGGGCAACAGCCAGGTAGAACTCTCGGTGATAATGCTGTGGGCATCACACAGATGAAAGACTGGTACAGCAGTTTTAAAGATAGCTGTACATCAGTAGGGAGCGAGTCACACACCTGTCGGCCATCAGCATGCTGGAATGACCATGTCATTGCTTAAGTAAACAGTGTGGTAATGCGAAACTGTCACTCGACTACCAGAGAAATTGCAGAGGAGGTAGACATCAGCACTTTTTTGGCACATTCCGCTGCGACTGAAGATTTGGCCATGGAGAGAGTATCGGTGAAATTTCTGCTGAAGCTGCTGATGGTGGAGCAAATGCAACATCATATTGAAGTCTCACAGGGCATGCTGGACTCCACAAACAGTAACCCTGACTTTGTGAACACCATAATCACTGGTGACAAGTCCCGGATGTATGGGTATGGCCCGAAAACCATATCCCAGTCATTACAATGGAACCATTCCTTGTCATCAAGATGAAAGTGCACAACAACGAAGAAATCCTGACTGCTTTTTTTTACCTCCCACGGTGTGGTACACCATGAGTATGCGCCACAGGGTCAAATAATCACTGTCACCTATGCTATGCTCTGTGGCACAAGAGATTGGATTTGTGGTCAACAGAAAATTGGCGCCTCCATCAAGACAATTCTCCAGTACATTCCTCGCACTTGGTACAAACTTTTGTTTTTAGTGAAAAACTAGATTCCTGTATTTCAACAGACGTCCTAACGATCCTAATATGGTCCCCTGCGAATTCTGGCTGTTCCTCAAACTCAAGGGGCCACTGAAAGGAATGCGATTTCAGAGAAGAGAGGATATTATGGCAGCAATAACAAAAAGCTAAAATACATTCCAAAAGAGTCTTTCTCGGCATGCTTTCAAAAATGGCGGCACCGCTGGGAGAAGTGTGTGGAGTCCCAAGGGAACTACTTGGCCAGTCTTTATTCCCGGCCAAAGGTCTAACAGACATCATATTTAGATTAACCCATGACCAGTGTCAGATTTCTTACAAATCTGTCTTCAAGTGGTTTTACATGTTTCATTGTTTTCTTGCTGGGGTGTCGTTTTGACTTTCTGCACTAGCACAGAAAGCTTTTTGTTCACTATTTGGTAAAGTTTCAAAGACTTAGTTCTTATGATGTTTACTGAAGCATTTATGAAAAGATTTTAAAGTTATTAGAAAGCAAAATGTTGTGAAAAATTTCTTGCTGTATGATTCTGTGACGAAATTGCCCTGCGTTTCTGTTGTGGTTTTTAAAATCAAATAAGAATTAAATCTCTGGTAAACTTTACCAAATAGTGAACAAAAAAAAATTTCTCTCTCTCCTAGAGGAGCAAACCAGTGACAGATAAACGATGCAGCAGCAAGAAAACTATGAAACGTGTAACAGCCATCTGAAGATAGATTTGTAAGAAATCTGAAAACAAATAATAGTTTCTTAGAAATAAACATTGTCGATCCATACTTGCGACTGGTTGCTGTTTCAATTACGAATCTTATTGGTGTTTGTTTTCAATTCGGTGGAGTTGTGAGTGGTGACAACCCATTTCCATTATGGGAGAACTTAGGCCCACACACCCACCGTCGTCGCGACTGCACAGATATCGTTTCGCCGTTTCGCCCCGCGGTAGCGGAGCTGATATCAAGTGTTTGTGTATACTGTATCTTGTCCCGACTAGTTACGAACCATTCCCTGCCGTGTGGGTGGGGCATAAAACATCTCTGAATCACGTTGTGAATCTAGTCGTGTGAACTAGCAGATGAAAATTGACTGCGTTTTCACAGAGAGAATTCATACACTTTCAACCATGACTGGTCCAAAGACGGTTTTGTTTTTTATTACCCTGGAGTAAGATATCAGTTGAGTTCCAGTCTATTTTTACTGATTTGTTTCCCTGAGTAGTTTGATTTAGTTACTTTAGCAGTCTAAATGCATTCGTTGAATCCTATTAAATATGTTTGTAAAAGGTTTATCAGCTTCCTTAAATAACCCTTGAATGTTCACAGATATTATTGTCTATGTTCTAGCTGATTATGGAATTTAGTAAACACTGGGAATGTCTCGTATATTTCTGTTTTATTGACGCAATTAAATGGCTCTGAGCACTATGGGACTTAACATCTATGGTCATCAGTCCCCTAGAACTTAGAACTACTGAAACATAACTAACCTAAGGACATCACACAACACCCAGTCATCACGAGGCAGAGAAAATCCCTGACCCCGCCGGGAATCGAACCCGGCAACCCGGGCGCGGGAAGCGAGAACGCTACCGCACGACCACGAGCTGCGGACTGACGCAATCAAGTTCTTAAATTAATGAAAGACAGCACTGGGGGATCCATGAAAGGGAGGTTGATCCCAGTGTGTATTGTTTCGGTACGATAACAACAGTCAGTACTACATTCCTTCGTGTACCTATCACCAAAAATATGCTGTCCCATAAAACCAACCTTTGCCATTAATATCCGATAAATTATAAATATGTCTCTGGGCCTTACAATGTCTAAGCTTCTCAGTTCTCACGACAGGATATTAATTATGGGTTCGAATTCTTTCAATGTCTGTTCAGCACAAGTTTAGTGTCTTAACGGGCACTATTTTTCACTTCTTGTTTATTAGCGGAATCACCTTGACAACGCGCGGCAAAGATACTAGTGTGATAAGGTCCAAACTATTTTCCGTCCCAATACTCTTTAATAATTCGCATACAGCGAATAAAGTCCTAATTCAATATAAAAGTTTCCGTATTGACAGTAAATCTCTTCACAATTGTAAGTATACGATCGCAGCGTTTTGTTTAACACGTACAATAATCATTCACTTGAATATCAATGTTCCTCTAATTGACTCCGTCTCTGAATTTATCCCAAAATGATTTATTCTCCACCACTCCAATGTTTAATCCAGTTCTAAGAATGCGGTTATCTAATCCCGAAGTTCCGACTGCCACGGAAGAACTGTGAACACACTCGACACCGCTGAAAACAAAAACTCAAGAGACCTAACAATGCTGTGCGTTGGTTTATATATTACATTCAAAACAAAACGCAGCTCTGTTATGTCTTCCTTGGATTCCCTTTGTACTACTTTGCGTTTCTCTATTTCGAATATTTACACGTTGTAAAATTTTAACTAACTATTACTTTGAAATACACTACTGACCATTAAAATTGCTACACCATGAAGATGACGTGCTACAGACGCGAAATTTAGCCGACAGGAGGAAGATGCTGTGATATGCAAATGATTAGCTTTTCAGAGCATTCACACAAGGTTGGCGCCGGTGGTGACACCTACAACGTGCTGACATGAGGAAAGTTTCCAACCGATTTCTCATACACAAACAGCAGTTGACCGGCGTTGCCTGGTGAATCTATGTTGTGATGCCTCGTGTAACGAGGAAAAATGCGTACCATCACGTTTCCGACTTTGATAAAGGTCGGATCGTAGCCTATCGCGATTGCGGTTTATCGTATCGCGACATCGCTGCTCGCGTTGGTCGAGATCCAATGACTGTTAGCAGAATATGGAATCGGTAGGTTTCAGGAGGGTAATACGGAACGCCGTGCTGGATCCCAACGGCGTCGTATCACTAGCAGTCGAAATGACAGGCATCTTATCCGCATGGCTGTAACTGATCGTGCAGCCACCCTCGATCCCTCAGTCAACAGATGGGGACGTTTACAAGACAACAACCATCTGCACGAACAGTTCGACGACGTTTGCAGCAGCATGGACTATCAGCTCAGAGACCATGGCTGCGGTTACCCTTGGCGCTGCATCACATCAGCGCGTGCGATGGTGTACTCAACGACGAACCTGGGTGCACGAATGGCAAAACGTCATTTTTTCGGATGAATCCAGGTTCTGTTTACAGAATCATGATGGTCGCATCCGTGTTTGGCGACATCGCGGTGAACGCACATTGGAAGCGTCTATTCGTCATCGCCATACTGGCGTATCACCTGGCGTGATGGTATGGGGTGGCATTGGTTACACGTTTCGGTCACCTCTAGTTCGCATTGACGGCACTTTGAACAGTGGACGTCACATTTCAGATGTGTTACGACCCGTGGTTCTACCCTTCATTCGTTCCCTGCGAAACCCTACATTTCAGCAGGATACTGCACGACCGCATGTTGCACGTCCTGTACGGGCCTTTCTGGATACAGAAAATGTTCGACTGCTGCCCTGGCCAGCACATTCTCCAGATCTCTCACCAATTGAAAACGTCTGGTGGGCGAGCAACTGGCTCGTCACAATACGCCAATCGCTACTATTGATGAACTGTGGTATCGTGTTGAAGCTGCATGGGCAGCTGTACCTGTACACGGCATCCAAGCTCTGTTAGACTCAATGCCCAGGCGTATCAACGCCGTTATTACGGCCAGAGGTGGTTGTTCTGGGTACTGATTTCTCAAGATCTTTGCACCCAAATTGCGTGAAAATGTGATCACATGTCAGTTATAGTATAATATATTTGTCCAATGAATACCCGTTTATCATCTGCATTTCTTCTTGTTGTAGCAATTTTAATGGCCAGTAGTGTACTACTACCTTTTTTTGGTTCTTAGGACATTTCGTGTTACAGAATTTAATCTAATACTCGTTTCTGTATAACCACTCTCTAAAGAGCGATTACACACTGCATGTACTTGACCTTCAGGAGTGCGTGGTGGTGAGCTTGTAATGCTTGTTTACCTGTACTGACGCATAAAGACCGTCCAGCATTGACAGCACAGCGGGAACCGCCTGCGCTCAGCTGACGTGCCCTCAGAGAGCGTGGCGAGGCACAGCACTCCAGTGTAAGCAAACAGGCGACTGCTTACATAAGTAGGACGACGGCCGCCATCAGATTCGTATACGGTGAACTCACCCGTCACTTATTGGACTAAAATTGCTTTGGCGTTTACTTTGTACTTTTGGAGCAGAGGATCACCACCATTGCCACGGACGTCCTGCACGATCGACAGATATGCTGTAGTTTCCGTCGCACCCACTTCGCACGTTTCGGTAAAAGCTTGAAAAATCACGGGTAAATGTGAAATGAAACGGATTTTATGACGTAACCACAAGCACACGATGCATCACCAATTACTTGGATTCACGGCCAGCTTCACGAATTAATCTGGAGAATGAGCTTCACACAGAGTGCCTGTGAGCAAGACTGCGTCATGATGACCATACCCGAAGTTGGTGATACTGATTGTGTACATCCTTTTTTAAATTTCACCGCTGTTTGATGACATTTTTTTCATACGAGATATGCCATGTGTAGCGGCTCCTTTTCAGTGTATACCACAGTGACCAACTAATTCATTAATTAGGCTGAGAGATAAGGATTGTTCCTGCTGTGACACGTTATTAAGTCGGACATGCTGATGGTGCGATCTTTTCCTCGTGAATTGTTACATGCGGAGGGCTACGATGAACAACTCGAAAAGAGAACCACCATATCTGCAAGTTCCCTGTCTCACAGACAAAAGGTTGTCTTACCTCGTTCCTAGTAAAAGTGTTTCGATGTCCCAATCGGTCTTCTTCTCCGTCGGCCGCAGATTTCAACGTGCATAATGTCTACTGTGAATGTGGAATGATGGACTTCAATGAAAGTCTCGAAATAAAAGGATGCCGCCTTGTTTTTAATAACACTAAGGAAAACTGACAATCTTTAGAGCCACTCTTGAATCTAAATTAGCGATGCCTAATCTTCTCTTGCCCACCCCGATAGCTGAGTGGTCAGCGCGACAGTCTGTCACGCCAAGGGGCCCGGGTTCGACTCCTGGCTGGGTCGGAGATTTTTCCCCTCAAGGACTGGGTGTTGTGTTGTCATCATTATCATTTCATCATCATCAGTGGAAGGCAGCGGGAAACCACCACTGCAATCGTTTCCGTAGACGATCGTGCGGTGGACCTCTCAGACGAGGCTTCCCCCATGACAAAACCTGCCGCAAAGTAAAGTTTAATCTTCACTCGTCGAGCACCATTGCAAGCTCTCAAAAATATCCACGCGAGATCGCATATAAGCCTTTTCCAAGGCCGAGTAATGCTTTCACTTAAGTAGAAGAACATAAAATACCCACTTGCAGTGAGTAAAAGTTGTCGGCCTGATACTAGTCGAAGACTGCCTGTCAATAAATTGCTTGAAAGTTCGTCATCCGCGCTTGCCTGCACAGAGCGCGGTTTTGATTGGTCGGTTTAGTCGGGCAATGACTGATAATATGGTATAAAATTCTAATTAAAATGTGAGCTTGATTTTGGAATTGTTAAAACCACAGTTTAAGCGTTTATCAGTGTGGAAAATGTCGAAAGGCTTAACACATACGAAGTGAATGTATCAACGTTGCGTGCATATGGAGTGAGGAGCGTGCGGTAGGTTCCCACGTTGGCTAGCCGAGGCGGGTAACCATCTGGCGCTTTCAGAGCCAGTGGGATGAGGTGATTATGCAGAAATCGCTCGTGATGTCAGCAAAGAGATACGCAGGGAAAGTACATTTATTCTGGCGCGAATCAGGTAGTTGTTATTAACAAATATTTGCTGACAAATGTTGCCATTTTCAAGTCAGACAGTAGGAGGAGTCTACAGGTCGTAAATACTATCTTCAGGAATTTTACAGTCCCAAGAAGTGTTGGCAGTAATAAATAAATGAATGACTTTGACATAACCGAAACGTACGAACTTATACAACCTATACCGATTGTACACTCTGGTTACAGAGAAGCCGAAGTAAATATTCCAGAATTCCAATCGAGAACAGCTGTCAACTTAGTAACATAGAAGTAAATATCCTCGGAGTAGTGAAGCAACGTAAATCACTTAATAAAAGCAAGTCTTCTGGTCTAGACTGTATAGCAATTAGGTTCCTTTCGGAGTATGCTGATGCATTAGCTCCATACTTAACAATCCTATACAACTGTTCGCTCTACGAAAGATCCGTACTCAAAGACTGGAAAGTTGCACAGGTCACACCAACATGCAAGAAAGACAGTAGGAGTAATCCGCTAATTTACAGGCCTAGGGGACTGATGACCTCAGATGTTAAGTCCCATAGTGCTCAGAGCCATTTGAACCATTTGAACAGGCCCATATCGTTAACGTCGATATGCGGCAGGATTTTGGAACATATATTGTGTTCGAACATTATGAATTACCTCGAAGAAAACGGACTATTGACGCACAGTCAATATGGGTTTAGAAAACATCGTTCCTGTGAAACACAACTAGCTCTTTATTCACATGAAGTGCTGAGTGCTATTGACAAGGAATTTCAGATCGATTCCGTATTTCTGGATTTCCGGAAGGCTGTGCCACACAAGCGGCTCGTAGTGAAATTGCTTCCTTATGGAATATCGTTTCAGTTATGTGACTGGATTTGTGATTTCCTGTCAGAGATATCACATTTCGTAGTAATTGACGGAAAGTCATCGAGTAAAACAGAAATGATTTCTGGCGTTAGTTAGGTTTAAGTAGTTATAAGTTCTAGGGGACTGATGACCACAGATGTTAAGTCCAATAGTGCTGAGAGCCATTTGAACCATTTTTTTTACCCTAAATAACGAAAAGTGTGAGGTCATCCACATGAGTCCTAAAAGGAACTCGTTAAACTTCGGTTAGATGATAAATCAGTCTAATATAAAAGACGTAAATTCAACTAAATACCTAGGTATTACAACTTAAATTGGAAGGAACACATAGAAAATGTTGTGGGGAAGGCTAACCAAAGACTGCGTTTTATTGGCAGGACACTTAAGAAATGTAATAGGCCTACTAAGGAGACTGCCTACACTACGCTTGTCCGTCCTCTTTTAGAATACTGCTGCGCGGTGTGGGATCTTCACCGGATAGGACTGGCGGAGTACGTCGAAAAAGTTCAAAGAAAGGCAGTACGTTTTGTATTATCGCGAAATATGGGAGAGAGTGTCACAGAAATGATACAGGATAATTCAGGATTTGGGCTGGACATCATTAAAAGAAAGGCGTTTTTCGTTGCTACGGAATCTTCTCGCGAAATTCCAATCTCCAACTGTGTCCTCCGAATGTGAAAATATTTTGTTGACACCGACCTACATAGGGAGGAACTATCACCACGATAAAATAAGGGAAATCAGAGCTCGTACGGAAAGATATAGGTGTTCATTCTTTCCGCGCGCTGCACGAGACTGGAATAATAGTGAATTGTGAAGGTGGTTCGATGAAATGTGATTTGCATACTGTCCATGTAGATGTAGATGTAGATGTAGATGTTTACCATAGTCAGCAGTCGTTGATAGGATGCCTTCCGATCTTGTCACGCTCTCGTACCATTAATAGATAGCTTTTAATCAACGTGAACAAATTCGCTTTATAGTGTTCCTTAAATAAACGCTCCAAATGACATCCCGTTTAAAATTTATTTGCACATGAAACTTCTTCCCGCTTCATTATGTTAAACATAGTAGCAATGCACTTTCAGAATCCGACGGCGCTGCCGCGGCTCTGCAAGGGGACGTAAAACTACGAGAGCATCTCTATGTAACTGGTAGGAAGAATTCCTACACTGCGGTTCACTTCGTCAGTTCAAGGACGGACTGGCTTAATTATCGCAAAACTCGGGAGGGAAGGTGTGGCCAATTACACTGTGCGCCTCACCATCTACGGACTCATCCGCTAAACTGAGACATTTCTCGAGGTTTAACACACACACACACACACACACGCACCTTGCGGGACCGCATTGCCACTCGCGCCGTCCCCGCCGTTCAGCCCGCAAGCTATTCGTTTCTTTCGTCAGTCAGGTCGACTGAATCGAGTTATCCAGTGGTTATACATTCCTACGTAGCACGAGCGTCCGCGTCATCGTATTTTATTCGTTTCTATCTGGCACACAGATAGCTAACCCATACCTACGAGAAAAATCATGGACATTCTAGTGATCTCGATACGTTCTTCTGTCTGGCATTTGTTCGAGAACAGTCGCGAATACTCTATCGTTTTCTTGTACAGAGAACCTTCGAGGTCGACAATGGAGGAGGATGGACTTAATGGCTTAGATCTGTTGAAGACTCACCCTGACATTGATTGACGATGCAATTAACCAATTTTCCAGGAAGAGTAGGCGCATAGAATTTATCATTTAAGGAAGAGACGGAAAGTCATCGAGTAAAACAGAAGTAATATCCGGCGTTCCCCAAGGAAGTGTTGTAGGCCCTCTTTTGTTCCTGATCTATATTAACGACATAGGGGACAATCGGAGTAGCCGTCTTAGATTATTTGCAGATGATACTGTCATTTACCGTCTTGTAAAGTCATCAAATGACCGAAACCAATTGCAAAATGATGTAGATAAGACATCTGTATGGTGCGAATTGACCCCGAATAACGAAAACTGCGAAGTTATTCATACGCACTAGAAACAAAAAAATCCGCTAAATTTCGATTACGTGATACGTCACACAAGTCTGAAGGCTGAAAATACATCTAAATATTTAGGGATTACAATTACAAATACCCTAAATTGGAACTATCATACAGATAATGTGGTGAGTAGAGCACTTAGAAGGTGCAACAGGTCTACTAAAGAGACTGTTTACACTACGCTTGTCCGCCCTATCCTGGAGTATTGCTGTGCATTGTGGGATCCCAATCAGGTGGGACTGACGGATGACATCGAAAAAGTTGACAGAAGGGCAGCTCGTTTTGTATTATAGCAAAACAGGGGAGATAGTGTCACAGGCATAATACTTGAATTGGAGTGGCAATCATTAAAACGAACGCGTTTTACGTTGCTACGGGATCTTCTCATGAAATTTCAATCAGCAGTTTTCTCCTCCGATTGCGAAAACATGTTGTTGGCACTCTTCTACATAGGGAGAAATGATCCTCACGATAAAATAAGAGAAAACAGGGCTCGCACAGAAAAATTTAAGATCTCATTTCCCCCGCGCGCCGTTCGACAGAGGAACGGTACAGAGAGAGCTTGAAGGTGGTTCGCTGAACCCTCTGCCAGGCACTTTATTGTGAATAGCAGAGTAGTCCCGTATATGTAGATATGCGTTATCTTACTGAAAAATGCCACTGCCGTAGGGAAACATGATCGTCATGAAAAAGGGTATGTGGTCTGCAATCAGTGTACGATACTCCTTTGGCATCATGGTTTCTTGCATGAGTTCCACTGAACCCACGGATGTCCACTGAATATTCCCCAGAGCGTTGCCCAGAGCATAACGGAGCCGCCAAACTTGTCTCGGTCCTGCAGTACAGGTGTCAACCAACTATTTAGCTCGAGGATGACAAATTCGCGCACTTCCGTCGGCACGATAAAGAAAGTATTGGGATTCATCAAACCATGCAATGCTCTGCCACTGCGCCAACGACCAGTGCCAGTGGTCATGTGCCCATTTCAGTCATAGTTGCCAATGTCATAGTGTTAACACTGGCACATGCATGGGTTGTCGGCTGCAGAAACCCATCGTTAGGTGAGGTCGGTGCCTTGTGTGGTCAGACACACTTGTTCGCTGCCCAGCATTAAAGTTTGATGTTAATTTCGCCACAGTTCGCCACCTGTCCTACTTTACCAGTCTTCCGGGCCCCCAACATCTGTATTGAGGGGTGGCCATCCAACCCCACAATGTCTGGACTTGGTTTCTCAACATATTGAAGACACTCACTACAACACACCTCAAACACCCGACAAGTCGTGCAGTTCCTGAAATGCTCGTGCCGAGCCTCTGGGCCATCAAAATCTTCTTGGCCAAACTCAGACAGATCGCATGGCTTCCCCATTCTACAAGCGGACAGCCCACTCACTGATACAACATGCACCATGCATGTGTCTGACTAGCAGTCATACCTTGCCTGGAGGCACCTGGTCTGGTTTACACCGATACATATCATAATGTTCTGGCTGATCAGTATATATATAGATTGCACATCAGTGTTACAATTCGCTTCACAGTGCTACTGTATGACTCACTACCATGAAGGTCACTACACATTGGCATGTCAAATGTAAATGTAATATGTACAATGCAGTGCGAAGTGACTTGTTACACTGATGGATAATATGCTGTAAACCAGAATGAGATTTTCACTCTGCAGCGGAGTGTGCGCTGATATGAAACTTCCTGCAAGGTTCGCAGGAGAGCTTCTGTAAAGTTTGGAAGGTAGGAGACGAGGTACTGGCAGAAGTAAAGCTGTGAGTACCGGGCGTGAGTCGTGCTTCGGTAGCTCAGCTGGTAGAGCACTTGCCCCCGAAAGGCAAAGGTCCCGAGTTCGAGTCTCGGACGGGCACGCAGTTTTAATCTGCCAGGAAGTTTCATATCAGCGCACACTCCGCTGCAGAGTGAAAATCTCATTCTGGAAACATCCCCCAGGCTGTGGCTAAGCCATGTCTCCGCAATATCCTTTCTTTCAGGAGTGCTAGTTCTGCATGGTTGGCGGGTGAGCTTCTGTAAAGTTTGGAAGGTAGGAGACGAGGTACTGGCAGAAGTAAAGCTGTGAGTACCGGGCGTGAGTCGTGCTTTGGTAGCTCAGATGGTAGAGCACTTGCCCGCGAAAGGTAAAGGTCCCGAGTTCGAGTCTCGGTCGGGCACACAGTTTTAATCTGACAGGAAGTTTAACATGCTTTAAAAATTCAAAAGTGTAAGATCTGATGATGGCAACAAAGCTCTGTTGTAACCGGTCATCCAATAAACTGCTTTTTTAGCGATCTTCGCTTGTGAAGTATTCTTCAGTTACCATACATTACAGATCACCTCCAGACTGATCAAGTCGTGGATATATAACAAAATATTATTATCTACTTAAACGAGCACATTGGTCGTTTTGGTGGGCTGTGGATGCTGTGCAACTGACACTAGATGGTCATGGGGCCCTCCACCACTGACGTAAGTCATGACAGTGAAATGGTGTGTATGTGACAGTCGTTTGTATAGCCTACAATCAGAGCAATAGGATAAGTCGACGTGGAGGCAAGGCACAATGAAAGAAAATAGTTATCGTGTTTGGACATGCCCATGACCACACTGTGAATGAAGATGTCTGATTTGATAGTATATCAACACGGAGTTTGTAATATGTGAACAAGGAATGGCGCAACACTCGCAGCATTGTGACATGGGCATTAAGATGGCCGTCATAGAAAGACCCTAACTTATAGGGACTGGAGATAAGTATCACACTTTGTCAATTACAATCAGTTTCAAACCTGACAGGAGCTGCTGCACTATCTGAAACAGTTATCGAGCAAGCATTACGAAGCGAACTGCAGATAATGGAGATCTGCAGATAGCCATTGCCCACAGTGGCACATAAAGATGCTCGTCTTCAGTCGGCTAAATAACACGCATCTGGACAGAAGCTGACTGGAGGGGTTTTCGTGTTGTCCAACGATTCGCAATTTTACTTGTGTTTAAATGATGCAGGGCATCGAGTGCACTGATGGCCAAACAGTGCTTTTAATCTGCAGTGTACTGAGGGCGCAGTTCAGACTTGGAATGGTCCCATCATCTCTTCAGGGGGGGGGGGTGTCTTTTGTGGTGTGATTTGGGCACACTCATTCATGTTACCTGATTATGCGCAATGAAGTTTATTTCAACATTTTTGACGAACAAGTGTTGCCCTTTCTTCTACATTTTCACAGTAGTATGCTGGTGTGACGAACATTCAAGCAATCAATCGCGCCATAACCGCCCCGCTAAATCACCTGACGTTGATTCCATACAAAATGTATGAAATATTTGGAATGGTGGGTGGAACATAGCGATCAACATCCCTGTATTTTGGTAGCTCTACGGATCGAATCGTCAGTGAATGGTGTGATGTGAAAGTGAAATATCACTGATTGATACTTAATTATTTTTCTGTTCACTTCCTGGATATTTTTGAGGAGAGTACAAGGCATGATGACTCTTGAGGAAGGCTTCAAATTGTTTGGTTAACAAACGAGCAGGCCCAGGCGTTCATCCTATGGTCTACCTTGTCACAAGAGGTTACAGGGCCTCTGGAGAAGGGAAGTGGGTCCCGAGGGCATTGCAGTTTATCGAAGCATATGTGATAAGCCCCTACCTCTCGCTTTCACAGTGAATGTGGTGGCTTTCTCCTTTGAAAGCAACTGCCGCTAAGCCACTGCAAGTCCCTTGAGTACACCACAGTGACGAATGTCATGGGATACCTGCTAATATCGTGCTGGACCTCCTTTCCTCCGGGATGCTGCAGCAGTTCGACGTGGCATGCGCTCAACATGTTCGAAGTTCCCTGCAGCCGACCATAATTTCGAAAGTGTTGCTGGTGCAGGATTTTGTGCACGAACTGACCTCCCGATTATGTCTCATAATTGTTCGATGGGATTAATGTTAGGCTGTGTGGGTAGTTAAATTAATAGCTCGAAATATCCAGAATGTTCTTCAAACGAGCGGTCAACAATTGTCGACCAGCGACATGTCGCACTGTCATCCATCAAAATTCCGTATTTGTTTCGGAACATGTGAAGTCCATGAATGGCTGCAGATGGTCTCCAAGCAGCCGAACATAACCATTTGGAATCAATGATCGATTCACTTGGAGCAGAGGATCCATTCCATTCCATGTGAACACAGCCCACACAACTATGGACCCATCATTAGCTTGCACAGTGCCTTGTTCACAATCTGGGTCCATGGCGTCGTGAGTTCTATGACACACACTAACCCTACCATCAGCTCTTACCAACTGAAATCGGGACTCATCTGATCAGACAACGGTTTTCCAGTCGTCTAGGGTCCAACTGATATGGTCACGAGTCCAGGAGAGGCGCTGTAGGTGATGTCGTGCTGTTGGCAAAGACTCTCACGTCAGCTGTCTGCTACCATCGCTCATTAACGCCGAATTTCGCCGCACTGTCTTAATGGATACGTTCGCCGGACCTCTCACGTTGATTTCTTCGGTTATTTCATGCAGTGTCTGTTAACACTGACAACCCTATAAAACGGTGCTGCTCTCGGTCGTTAAGTCAAGGCCGTCGACATCTATACGTCCGTGGTGGGAGGTAATACCCGAAATTTGATATCCTCAGCACACTCTTGACACTATGGAATTTGGAATATTGAATTTCCAAACCATTTTCGAAGTGGAGTGTCTCCTGCGTCTATCTCCAACTACCATTCCGCACACATAGTTGTTAATTCCCGTCGTGTGGCCATAATCACCTCAGAGACCGTTTCACATGAATCACTTGAATACAAATGACAGCTCCATCAATTCAGTGACCTTTTAGACCTTGTGTACGCAATACTATCGCCATCTGTATGTGTGCGTATCGCTGTCCCATGACTTGTGCGTGACGAGTTCATCTCCCCGTACGCAGATCTATGAACAGGCTGACACGGTACAGCTCGGTCACTGTGAGAAAATTCGTCGCCTTTCTCTCCAACTCTTGTTATCCAATCATCTGAATCTTGCCCGCTACTGTGTTTATGCACAAAGGGCTCGACTAATGAGTGGTACATGGTTGGCAGCTGATACCAACCACTTGGATATTAAGACACATTCTGTAAGCCAAGAATGGGACATTTCTGCACGGTTCCCCTGTATTTATGTGCATAAAGCGAAGTTCTCGCTGGTGACTGTGGTAATGGCTGGACGTATTCTCCTCCATGGTAGTTTTTCAAGAAGACGGGAGCTAGGTTTAGACGAGAATAATTTTGGGCGCTTTTCGCTGGGAAGCCGCCTGGGGCACACACATTCCAGAGGTCGTCAAGGGCAGGGCTTTTCTGCCGCCATTTTGTCTTTCTTTATCCTGTGCTGACTGGTGCATTGTTGGGCACGTTTGCTGAATTTTGAGGAAGTGTTGCATTTTGCCTTAGTGCTACTCACTTTCTGAGCAGCTCACAGTTTGCGACGTTTGCTACGCAACTTGTTGTG